>NC_080619.1:6100411-6406954 GCF_027887145.1 Ammospiza caudacuta
CCTGCTTGGCAGTGCTCTGGCAGGTTTGCATATATAGGCATGACGGGTAGCTGCAGCAATTGTGCTTGTGCCACTGAACTTATCAACTCTTTAATTTCTTGTATTTTGCTGCCTTTATAGCTGCAAGAGAGCCCAGGCTTTTTGGCAACTCCCAGATTCAGAGATGGATTAGCAGGCCTGTGGACACACTAGCAAGTAGCTTGGACAGCAGCTGCCAAAAGTAAATACTTTTCTGACAAAGGCAGCATTTTCAGAAGGGACAGAATTAGTGAGGCAGAGCTTCCCTGACTGCCTTGAGAGGAGCATGTAGGAAGCCAACTGACTTACTCACATTTGGAGAGACTGCAGGGCATAAAAAAGGTGCAGCCAACTATTATTTAAACACCTGGAAACAGCAGGTCTGGTTGGGCTGACATTCCCAGGCCACTGCTTGGAACAGAAAGTTTTGCTGACAGACCCTCATTTCTCCTTAGCCAAGCACTGGGCTAAATCACTGAAACCAAAGTATGAGCAAGAGCAGAGCTCCCAAGTGATGGCATTGGAAATTGTGTTTATTCCTGGGTTTATTAGAATGCAAACCTTAACCTGAATGAGAGTTGAAGGTGTACAATTAGTTTTCATAGAAAGCATTTGTAACTCAAAGCATCAGACCCACATGGCACAACTGCCTACAGCAGCTGTGTGGTTAAATGGAAAACAGTATTTACATTTTCCTTTTGCAACGCTCAGTATCCCTTTTTTCTCAGCCTCATTACATGCATTTATGAAGCTTTTTATTCCCTGTGTTGAGAAGCACTTGTCCCTCTCTTACAGAACCCGTGGTTCCGGAAATCCCGTTTTAAAGGAGGGAAGGGCAAGAAGCTGAATATTGGTGGTGGTGGCCTGGGGTACCGTGAGCGCCCCGGGCTGGGCTCAGAAAATACTGTAAGTAGAGATGCTGAAGAGGTTGTTCACAGATTCTTGGAACTTTTTCACTTAGTATTGATTACTCTTTAATTTAAAAAAATCTTGGTACTGGATTACAGTGTCTGCTTTAAAAGTTCTCACAACTCAGCATCTTTCAGAGTTAGGATCATATATCTCAAGTGAAAGTGTCCTGTGCTGTTCTTCTCTTGTTAAGAGCTGCTTTTTTTAGAGCTAGAGTGATCCAGAAGGTTTGGAGATTCCTCATAAAATAGACTGATGCTGTAGAATAAATGCTAATAAATTACTTCAAAATTTCCAGCCATTTCCAATCTGATTCTTGGCAGGAAAAAAAAATGGAGCAAACTATTCCACTGCTCAGGGCTCTCCAGAAGTCTGTCATCCTTAGTGGGTGTATTTCCTGAGTGCAGGGACAGGATACGTGTGAGCAATGGTTGAACTGAGTGTGTCTGTGAGGGCAATTGCAGAGGTTTATCCCATTGTGTTTTTGCACAGGACCGTGGAAACAACAACAGTGTGATGAGCAACTATGAGGCCTACAAGCCATCCACAGGGGCCATGGGGGACAGGCTGACAGCAATGAAAGCAGCTTTCCAGGTTGGTTCCATGCTTGGACTCCTTTTCTCCCCTGAAAATGAAGCAGCCCTGTTATTTCAGGGAAGCTGAACGTGGTGGTTGTGGCTGTGTCACTTGCAGCGCACTCAGCATGGCAGTCCCAAGTGGTGGAATTAGGTACAGGCTGGACTGAACACATTTGCACAAATTTGCCAAACATACTTTGTTTTCTGCTGCCTCTTTGCTATTTTTTCTTTCTGGATTCTGCATCTGGGCTTGATTCTTTTCAGCAGTAGGGTAATTGCAATCAAAAGGGGAAACAGAAGCTCTTTCTCTTCAGTGTAAAAATTAACCCCACAATGTAAGAATTCCCTTGGTGTTGTCTGGTAGGAGGTGCCTGTTACTAACTCTGTGTCCATAAGCGCAGGAGGAATGTAATCACTCCAAGATTGACTTTTTCTAGGAATTCTGTTGCCCCAAAATCCAAGGTGGGCCTGTGACCGCACAATGACTCCGTGTTCTGTGGGGCAGCACAGACCCAAACCTGCTCTCTCTTGTCTCTCCCTTTCCTGCAGTCCCAGTACAAGAGTCACTTTGTTGCTGCAAGTTTAAATAACCAAAAGACTGGGAGCTCTGCCGCTGGTGCCAGCGGCTGGACCAGCGCCGGGAGCCTGAACTCCGTCCCGACGAGTTCGGCGCAGCAAAGCGCCGCCAATCCCGAGAGCCCCATGGCAGCCACGGCGGCGGCAAAGGGAGTGCCAGGCTTCACCAGCACGGGCAGCCTGAGCAGCGTGCCCCCCTTCCCGAGCACCGGAGCGCAGGGCTTCAACAGCACAAACAGCAGCGCCAGCAGCCGGGAGGGCGGCAGCGGTGGCATCGCCAGAGAACGGTACAACGACAGCCGCAACAGTCGGCACGGCGAGGCCCCGCGGCGCGCTGAGGGCAGTGCTGGCCGAGGGGAGGGTGCTGGTGGCCGAGGGGAGGGCAGTGGTGGCCGCTTCACCGAGGGCCAGCGCTTTAACGATGGTCAGCGTTTCAATGATGGCCAACGCTTTAACGAGGGCCAACGCTTCAATGATGGTCAGCGCTTCAACGATGGCCAGCGTTTTACTGAAGGCCAACGCTTCAGCGATGGTCAGCGCTTCAGCGATGGTCAGCGCTTCAATGATGGTCAACGCTTTAATGATGGTCAGCGCTTCAACGATGGGCAACGCTTCAACGATGGCCAACGCTTCAATGATGGCCAACGCTTCAACGATGGTCAGCGCTTCAATGATGGCCAGCGTTTCACCGAGGGCCAGCGCTTCAATGATGGCCAACGCTTTAATGAGGGCCAGCGCTTTAATGAGGGCCAGCGCTTCAGCGATGGTCAGCGCTTTAATGAGGGCCAGCGCTTCAATGATGGTCAGCGTTTCACTGAGGGCCAGCGCTACGATGGCCAGCGTTACACCGATGGGCAGCGCTTCAGCGAGGGCCAGCGCCACGGCGAGGGCGGCGGCCGGCACAGTGACCCCTCCCGGCACGGCGACGGCCGCCACGGTGACGTCCACCGCCACGGCGAGGGCCGGCACTTCAGCGACTTGCCGGGCACCAACCGCAACAACGGCGACAGCAGGAACAGCGAGAGCAGGAATGGGGAGAACAGGAAGGAGGCCAACAGCCGAGACAACAAGACAGATGGCTTTGCTGTCCCAGAGCCCCCAAAACGGAAGAAGAGCCGGTGGGACAGTTAAAAGCTGGGGCTTCACAGCCTGGAATCTCTGCAGGTGGTGTTGTCGTTTTCCAGAGGATTTCTGGGGGTTGTTGGGAACTGGTTGTTGAGCAGCTGGGGCAGGAGGAGGAAACTGTGAGAACCCCCGTGCGAGTTCATCTGCGGACAGACTCCCCTGAATGAAGTGCACACAACACTTAGTGAAAGAAATCATTTTGATAAAGCTCCCTGGGTTCTGCTTTGAAACATTCAGTGCTCGAGTGACTCTGCTGGATTTAAACAGATCTTCTTGACAAAAAAGAAAAAAAAAAAGGTGTTCCACATCCTTGGAACGTTAAGAAACTGTTGTCCATAGAAGTATAAATTAGTCTTTTCTTAACCAGCGTTCACATTTACAAACCAGTCCAGTCCACATAGAGATGCTCAGGACCTGCCTGTTAGACATTAATCTTGAAGCAGTTTGGTCAGTATGGTGAGTTCTTCCTCCATCTCCTTTTCACACATTATCCCCAAATAATTTGGTCTCCAGGTTACCCTTTACCTCTCTCCTCATCCACTAAGAATGTATCAATTTGCTTTGCTAAGGTGGGGCAGAGCAAGTTGGTTTCATTTTTTGGGGTTGTTTTTTTTTTTTTCCTTTTTCGTTTTGTTTTTTTGGGGATTTTTGGTGTGTGTGGAGCTGTTTGAGGGATCCCTCTCCATCCCAGCAAACCACAAATCCACTTGTAGTGTAGGTTGGACTCCCTGGCTTATTTGTGGTCAGTACTTTAATTCCAATCCCATTGCCCAGATATTTTTTTCTTTTGAAGAACCTTCTATTTTCTAATATCCTCCATTCTGGTGGAAGCCTGCATAGCAAACCTGTGTCTCTGCTGTGCCTATGCACCCTCTGTTCTGAGAGGGTTGAGTGCTTTCTTCAAATTAAAAACAAAAAAGGGAAGACAATGTAGATAGACCTCAACAATCAGAGGCTGGAGCCCCCCAGGAAGTGTGGCTAAAGGAAGAAGATTCAGAAATTCGGGGATCTGTTGCTCAGAAGCCTTTAGGGAGAACTCAGAAAACAATTAATGAAAAGAAACAGCTCAAATCTGGCCTTGTTTTGGACACATGTAGTAAATCTGTAAAATCTTGCTTGCCCATTTTTAACTCATTGTGTGTATTCCCATTTTTTAACTTCTTTTTTTTTTTTTTTTGCCATAAGGTAGGGAAGAACTTTTCAGTTGGGACATGTCAGCACCCACCGCTGGCTCGTTTCCACTGGAAGATGTACCAGAAGCTGTCAGGGTTTTGTGACATTGTGATGTTTTCTTTATCAGCTGTGCATTTACTTTCTGCTTGCTCTAGTAAATGTTTTATTACTGGTACAAAAATATGCAGCATGTGCTTTTTATTCTCTTCTTTGGCTGTCCTGATGTGCGAATGGAGAGCTGACAGTCTGGAGATCTGACTGTGTCTGTCTCACCAGCAGTTGTGGATTGTAGTTGATAAAATACTTCCTGTGCTTTTTCTTAGTATCTTTCACCCCAAAATGTTTCACAAACCCTGTTTTAGCTTCAAGGTCTCCTGGAGAACAGATTTTTCACCACTTTATAGAGGAAAGGATACAGCCCAGAGCGTGTCATTCATTTCCCCCAGCTTTTCATGGGGTCCTGGGCAGACCTGGAAAGAGAGCCCAGCAACAGTCCCAGGATCTGCCACCTGAACTGGCTACAGTTCAGACACCACATGATTATTTGGGCCCCCTCAGAAACCAGCTCTGATCTGCTGGAGTTTTATTTTAAAATAGTTTCCAGAATTCCATCCCCACAGTCTGGGCAGGAATTGTTGCCCTGGTTTGAGCTCTGCACATTCAGTGTGAAGCCAAGAGTGTTTCAGGGCAGACTGGCAGGGCTTTACAAGCTCCTGTGTTCCCCTTCTCACCCTGAAGGTTCATTGCTGCAATTAAAGATTGGAGTTTCAAAACAAAATGTAAAAATAGCCCCATAGTCTGAGCTGCCATCTGCTCCTTCCCTTCCCTTCCCTTCCCTTCCCTTCCCTTCCCTTCCCTTCCCTTCCCTTCCCTTCCCTTCCCTTCCCTTCCCTTCCCTTCCCTTCCCTTCCCTTCCCTTCCCTTCCCTTCCCTTCCCTTCCCTTCCCTTCCCTTCCCTTCCCTTCCCTGATCCCAGCTCACTGCCCCATGTGAGGATATGCTGGGGGTTCTCCCCTTCTTGTTCACACTTCCCTCTACTCCTTGTAGGATTATTGGAATTCCTCACCCCTCTCCCACCTCCCAGGAGCCTCTTGGGAAGAGAGTGATTAAATATTGATCAGTGCCAGGGAGCACAGATGTCAGCTTGCAGGGCTGTGTGAGGTCCATGGGAGGGCTGGCTCCTTCCCTGGGAACAAGGGAGCAGTGTGAGCAGCATCCCACCTGCCCTGACAGGGGCTCTGGTGTCTTCCAAAGCATCTAATTCCTTCCAAGAGATGATTTTAAATATGTACAGCCCAGAGCCCTTCCCTGACGTGGCTCCTGGCTCTTTGTCCCTCCATTCCCTATGACTCACTTTGCACCACAGCAAGATATGGCAATGCACAGTTATTTACTTGGTGCCTGTCCTTAGCAAGAAATTCCTGCCTTGAGGAGCTGTGTAGGAAGAAGATGCTCCATGCCACCACCACCATGCTGTTTAATTTATCTGCCCTCAACAGAGCTCCTTGGGAAAGCCTTTTCCCAGTGAGCTTTCCCAGCAGGGCAGGGGCAGAGGGAGAGCAGACCAGGCTGGAATACAAGGTGGAAACAAGCCAGGCAGACTCTTTATTCACTTCATAACCTGCAGTGAGATGACAGGGCCAGGACAGTTGCATGCAGGGGCCTTTGTGGTAATGGATGAAGTGTTGGGGATTCAAGTGTTCCCTGCACCCTTCCAGGCCATAAAGTTTGTTCCTGCCTCCTTCATCCCACCCTGTCCCAGTGCCTCCCGCTCCAGTCTGTGGTAGTGTGTTGGTGTTCACTCCATCCATGAGGGCAGGGTGAGGTGCAGAACAGCCCCACGGGCACTCTGTGCTCCCCTGGCTGGACAAGGCTGGAGCTGGTGCTGGGTGGGGGAGTCCGAGGCAGGATCTGGCTCATGGGATGGCCTTTATCCCCCTGGAGATGTCACCTCCCACTTGTGGGGGTAGGAGGGAGCACGGTGGTGTCTCCTGGTGAGGACTCAAGGCTTTGCATGCACAGAGATCACATCAGTCACTCGCACGTGGAGGAGAATGAGGTTTCATGGTTTGTTTTTGGGCCGGGGTGGATGAGGAGTGAGAGTTCGTGGTCCCTTTGCACCCTGGTTCTGATGGAGAGGGAGGTGGGTTGTTCTGGCTGCTGTCCCAGCCCTCGCTCTCCATTCAAGTGTAAGCAGAGCCCGAAGTGTGAGGATCGGCTTCCTTCCAGGCCCATGTGAGAAATCCACCCTCCGCTTCACAGCATCGTCTCCAGCTCCTTGCTGGGCTTGGGGTGGCACTGAGTCAGCTCTGTCAAATCCCCCGTGTGTTCCCCCCGGCCCCTCTGGCTCAGTTCCTGCGCGGGGATGGAGCCGGGGATGGAGCCGGGCGGGCGGGGCCGGTTCGGGAGCAGCATCCCCCGGGTGCCGCCCGCTGCCCGTCCCGCCAGGCTGGTGCTGAGGCTCTGCGGGGCCCGGCAGCCCCGGCCGGCGCAGCAGCAGCTCCCGGGCCGCGCCGGCTGCCCCAGGTGCAGCGCCAGGAGCCTGCGGAAATGAGCCTTCTTGATCTCGGCCTGCACCTGGGGGAGCAGAGGGGGTGCTGTGCCCGGGACAGCAAAACCGCCTTGCCTGGCCCTTTTCCCTCCCTTTCCCTCCAAATCCTATTGAGAGGGATGCGTCTGAGCTTTTTGCTCTGGTTATCACAGCCTGGGGCTGGAACAGGGAGCTTAGCTCCTCACTCTTCCCACTTACCTCCCCATTGCAAAAGCAGTAGATAAAAGCCACAAAGAAACCCTGCCAAGAGACCGAAAGAGGTGGAGTGTGAGGTCCCTGAGCCTCCCTGGATGAACATCCCTCAGTGCTGGGAGTGTCAGCCCACCTGGGAGGAGTTAAAGAGCATCTCGTAGTGCATCTGGATCTGCCACAGGAGCCCGGAGACCTCGGTGTAGGGCGTGGCCATGAACACCACGTAGTGCACTCCGAAAAGCGGCATCAGCACCAGCGTGGACTTGAGCAGCTTCCTGAAAGGAGAGACCTCAGAGCCATTCCCCAGGGCCTGCAGGGCAGCTCCCAGCCCCACAATGGCCAGGCTGGAGGTGGGAGCAGAAAGAGCTCAGAACTCCAGAGCCAGGCCTCAATCCAGCGGCTGCCGCTGTCCTGCCACCCTTCCTCACTCCTGCAGCCCTTCCCACACCTCTGCTCCTCCTCCTCGGGGAGCCATCCTGGCTGAGCAGGCAGGACACGAGGCTTTGGTGCTGCTGCACTTGCCTGTACTGCTGCCTGGGGTCCAGCTTGCCCGTGGTGCTCTCCCAGAGCTTGGAGGCCAACACCCGGACGATGTTGAGGAAGAGGAAGAAGTTCACCTGCCAAGAGACACCCAGGGTGGTGGTGGGGTCTGCCCGAGGAGCCCCAGGGACACAGACAGGCAGCTCTGGGTGAGGTGTAGGCAGGGACATGGCAGTGATGCTGTGGTCAGAGCAGGAAGGAGCAGAGCCCCTGGATCCCTCTGGGCTCTCCCTGGGTGCTGGAGTGGCTGGGACAAAACTCCAGTGACCTCCTTCCCCAAAAGGAATTTGGAGGTTCATCCACAGGATTCTTACCACGACTGCAGCCAGGATGGGGACCTGATAAATCCACTTCATGTTCCCTGCACTGAGGTCCCAGCACCTGAGAAGACCAGTAAAGAAACTCCTTGGAGAAACCTGACTCCACTGGGAAGGATGGCTCCCTGTACCCCTAACCACCCCAGCACCCCCAACTCCCAATCTCCACCCCTTAATGGGCTTTGTGTAAATCTTGAGCTGTGGCTACAAGCATTTATAACCATCATGGTGGGGCAAAGCAGCTTTAAATGAGCATTAATGTTCCTGAGGGCTCCTTGGCCACTTCATCCCAAACCCCTATTGTTCATACGATGGCCTTTCTCCTTTTAAAATGTCTCACTCCCGAATGTGCCCTTTAGCATCCATCTCTGCTGTTTATTGATCAATTTATGCTGCAAACCTGCATCCACCATCCTCCCAAAACCACTATCACTCTGCATTACTGACAGTTCTATGAACAAGCCTTGAATATGTGTTCCATCCTGTTGTTCTTTTTGAAAATTTTCATTTCCATAAAGCTCTGGTGCCCACAGATACTTTGCTGGCATTTGCAGCCACTCTTCCCCTCCCAGAGGCCCTGGAGAAGGTGGGTGTACATACTGTGTGTCTGCCAGCGAGGCCCTGACGCTGGCCCAGATGGACACAAACACAGCAGGGAGACCTGGAAGGGCAGGGACAGAGTGAGGAGCAGGGTTGGAGCATCACCTTTGCACATCCAAGCAGTTCCTGCATCCCACTGCCCTTCCCAGGGTGCTCAGTGCTGCTCGGCCATGCCACAGCTCCCGATTGGGGCTGGGGTCTGTGCTCACCCCAGCCAATGATGATGAGGACCCACAGGTAGTTCTTGTTGGAGAGGAAGGCCATGAAGATCAGGCTGTGCAGGTAGAGACCTTCCACCAGGATCCAGTAGTGGTTGGTGGCCAGAAAATAGAGGAACAGAGTCACCACCACCTTGCAGCCAACCTGTGGGAGATGCCTGTGTCAGGCTGGTCCCCAAAAGCAAAACCTGGTGGCTTTTGCTTTCTGGTCATCAAAACCCAGCTGTGCCCCATGTTCTTCTTGCAGAGACCTGCATCTCCTCTGGGATATTCCAGCATCTTCCTTCCCACAGGACAGGTATTCCCTGTACACAGGCCAAGGTACTCTGTGGCTCTGGTCTCCAGGACAGGGAGGAGCTGGGCAGAGCCAAACTGGACCTTCATCCCCTCCCCCTGAGCAGCACAGCCCAGCCTGGGAGAATCCCAAGCACATCTCATTGCAGCAGGGCTCCCAAATCCCCCTTTCCCCCCATGCACCACTTGCCAGGTGTGCCCGCTGTCCTGGCAAGGGAGCCCTGAAGTCGTCCTCCCTCCTGTCGGCATCGCTGGGCGCCGTGCCCGAGTAGAGCACCAGGTCCTTCAGGAAGATGCTGAGGGCCCGGCAGATGAAGGAGGTGAAGAGGTGCACGTGGATGTAATTCCGTGTGCAGTGCAGGCGCCTGCAGAGAAGGGATGTGACCCAACCAAACCCCAGCTGCCCAACCACACTCGGGCTCAGGCAATGGGGGCTCTCAGAGGGGGCTCTGGGGTGTCTGGGCACAGAAACCACAGCTGGGAGCAAGGGTGGAGAGATCAGGAGCTGGTCACACTGGGGATGTTTGGGGCTTTGGGAAGTTGGCTGATGTTTGTGTTTGGTCTGGGGTTGTTCCCATTCCTTTGGGGGCTGCCCCCTCCCCAGGCTCATGTGTGTGGACAATGGGATGGGTTCCTGTTCTCCCACTTTGGCTTCTCCTTACTTGAAGTAGGAGAGGATGCAGACAGCGACGATGAGGGAGGCCAGGGAGATGGAGTAGCCCACGGTGTACATGAGGTGCAGGCGGTCAAACACCTCCTGGAAGAGAAGGACTGAGCTCCACCTCCCTGCCAGAGCACAGGGGCAGCAGGGCTGGTTTGAGGAGCAGGGAGGGAAGAGCCCCTGCCCCCAGCACTTCCCCTGGCCCCCATCACACCCCTGGACAAACAAGGTCACCTTCTGGTGGCTCCGGCTCTCGGAGGAGAAGAGCAGGGCACACTCGGTGTAGTTGGCCCAGGTCTTGTTGATGCTGAGAGCCATGGCCCAGGTCCCATAGGCACTGCAGTACCTGTAGGCGTGACCTGGGAAAAGCAACGAGCACTGTGGCAGCAGAAGGGCCCGTGGGAAGCCCAGACTTGTCCCTGCTCCGTGGATTGTCACCAGGGTGAGGTCACTCTCTGCCCAGGTACAAGACTTGCCTTTGTGGTTGAAGTCGTAGATGTAATCAGGGCAAGGCACTGACACCTCCTGGCTGGGGGAGCCCCTTGGCCAGCAGATGATCCCATCCCACTCTGGAGGGCAGCTGGGGTCTGGCCAAAGAGCAAAGACACATCTCACATCTCAAGCCTCAGCATAACCTCTGGCTTCCCCAGGTGTGTGCTGGACCAGGGGGAGGAAAACTCTGCCACAGATTCCCCTGGGCTGGGAGAGGGAGAAGCTGCCGGGAGCCAGGGGACACATCCCACCTCTTCCAGATGGGGCAAGGCCCCTCCCCAGCTCTCCTTTCTGGTGTACATGGAGCTGTCTGGAAAATGCTGGAGCCAGTGCTGGCTGCACCCAGAGCAGAGATGGTGCCATGAGCTCCACAAAGTGTCCTCAGCCCCATCCCACCCCCGCAGAGAGAACAGCATTCCCCATGGTGTAACCAGCTCCACCAGGGCTGGCTCACCCAAACACAGGGGAGGGACAATACCTTTGATCTTCTCCAGCTGGGCCTTTATGTCCCTCTGACACTTTTCCTTGGCCTCCACCAGGAGATAGATCTGCTCTTCTTTCGTGAGAACATCATCAGGATCGACCTGCCCAGACAAAACCCAAGTGTCACCCAAGTGACAGCCCCTTGGCTCAAGTCATGGCATGGCTGTGCTCTCCCAACCCTCTCCAGGAGAGTCAGGTTTGGGTGGCTTTGGGTACATTCAACAACACAGGGGGAAGAAAAAGCTCTTCCTGCATTCCTGCTCTCATTTTTCCCTCTTCCAAAGCTGATGCTGACCCCAAGCCCCTTCCCACCCTCTCCATGGTCATTCCTGCTCATGGTTATATGCAGAAATCAGTGGGGCTTCTGCCCCAGCTCCCTGTCACCCACCACCAGCAGTGCTGGGTGTCCCTGTTGCCCGTGCTGAGCTGGACAAAGCTGAGCTGACCAGGATGGGGACACAGCTTTGGAAGTGAACAGGAGCTGGGATGCAGAAGGGTCACTTTCCCCAGACTGCCTCCAGTGAGAACAGCCAATCTGGCCCCAGAGAGGAGATCCAGGACTCCCAGCCATGCTCTTCCCCAAAGCAGCATCCGGGTGGGTGAATGGGGGCAGGAGAGGGATCCTGGGGGTGCATCAGCAGGATGGGGCCCTGGCTGTGGGAGTCTCACTGGCTGTGCCCAGCTCTGCCTCCAGCCCCTCCTGCAGTGCCCGTAATGCGCCCGCTCCGCTCCCCCGATCTCCGGGGCACCGACCCCTGCCCTGGATGTGTCCAAGAAATGGAAAAGCCATCACGCTGCAGTGCCTCCATGGCTGCTGGAAAGCTTTTAGCAGCAGTGGAGATGCTCTCCCCCCCTGCCCAGCAGCTCTGCAGAGCAGGACAGAGCCGGGAGCACAGCCAGCCCTGCCCGGGCCAGCGGCACAGCATTTAAAGCCAGGAGAGGGAGGGGGGGAGCCCCGGGGCCACGCAGACTTACCAGAGCCGAGCTCAGGAGGCAGCAGCAGAGGAGAGTCACCAGGATGCCTCTCACAGTGCCAGATGTCCCCATGGTGCCACCGTGTCACTCGGATGGAGACTTCAGGGAGCAGAACGGCTGCCAGTGGTGGAGAGGGCTGGCGTGCTCAGCAGGACAGAGCATCTTCTGGGAGCACCCTCCTGGCTGCCAGCCCCACTGAGGTGAGGGGGCACTGGGGGCACAGCCCGTCCCTGGGAGATCAGGGCTGGGTGAGTTCCTTGTCCCTGTGGGATCCCTAAAGGGATCTGCTCACAGGCTCTCCAGGCAGGGGGGTTTCTCCCCCACCATGCTTGATCCTATTTTCTCTTTGTGTCTTGCCTGCTTTAAGCAGCTCCAGGAGCGTGTGCAAACAATTCCCGTTCGGATGGGGATGGCAGAGGTTTATTGGCTTAGCCCAAGGTGCTAAAATCCTCTTCATTCAAGGCAGATTCCTCTTCTCTTTTCAGAAACTTCTCTCACTGCTCGGTGGCTCATTTTTCAGCTGTCACAGCATTCCCCCACGGCCCCCATGCTCCTAAGTCCCTTCTGGCCCCAGACTGGTCCCAAGTAGCGGGAGGAAGGTGGGGAAAATGCCAGCGAGGTGGCTGGAGGCAGCGAGGCAGAGGGTGCAAGCACGTGAGCCGCACCTCGAGCTGATGCTCCTGCGATGGGATGTCTTTCAGGCAGACGCCAGTTTAACCCTTTTCCTTCTCCAGGGGCTGGGGTGTGTTTTAGGGATATGCTGGGATCTGTCCTGCTCTCCCAGGCACCCACAGTGACCTCAGGGCACATCTGCATTCAGTGTCCTCGGGAGAGGGGCTGGAGGCTCCATCCTGGGGCAGGGGGTGGAGGGAGCAGCCACCCAGATGGGGTCCCACACCATCACTGGGCATCAGGTCAGAGCTGGTCCCACTGCAGCTGTCACCATGCCTTGTCACCTGCATCCCCCCTGGCATGGCCCCAGGGCTGTCCCCAGCCTTTCAGGGTCATGCTGATGCCCAGCTTGCTCTCATCACCCAGCCAGTTCCAACACCCTGTGACCCCCAGCAGCCCGAGCGTCCCCCCAGGCACAGAGTGAGGCACAGAGAGAGGGGAGCCCTCTTTCCCCAGGCAGGTTGTCATTAGTGGGATGAGGCTGGAATTCAGCAGCCCAGTGCCAAATCCCTGGAACAGCAGCTCCCAGCCTGGGCCCCTCCCCGGGCGCACACAATCCATGTTCAGACACGGCTCTTGCTGCCTCTGTGAGTGCCCCAGTCCTGCACAGAGCAGCAGAGCCCCCCAAGCCTTCCTTGGGGTATTCCTGGCAAGGCAGCTCGCTCTGCTCCCAGCCTGAGCCCCCTGACCGTGTGATAAGGGTCAGAGCCTGGCCAAGGGAACACAGCAAACCCCAAGGGCTCAGGAGGGGCTGCTGCTCCTGCTGAGGAATCAGACAGCAAAACGAGCCCCACGGTGGCCCTCAGCTGAAAATCAAGGAGGGACTGGGGACATTGTCTGCAGCTGCCTGTGTCCACTGCCCGAGCCACGGCGTGGGTGTGACACCAGCTCTGCCAGCGGCTCCTTGGGATGCTGCACAGGCACAGAGGGTGAGCAAGGGACAAACAGTCAGACTGAACCATGAATGTTTTCTGAAGGCTCTGCTGGGTCTAATTTCTGACCCAGAAGCTGCTGGGGGGTGAAGATGGAGTTAAGGTGAGGTTATTTTGGTGTCGATGGATGCTGAGGGGGAGGCAGCTCAGGGGCAATTTAATTCCTGACCCAGGCTCTGAGTTCAAACTTAGCAAAACATGTTGAGTTTTTTTGCTAAATGACTATATTCTAGAGAGCTCTGGAAAGCAATGATTGCAAATGACACCCATCCAGCCCCCTCAGCCCCCCAGTCTCTGCTAGCAATGAGGAGATGATGGCACACAGAGAATTCCCAGCAGTTTGTGGCTGCTCCCTCCTCCAGAATGACCCCCATAACTCCTCCTTTGCCCTGGTGCCCCACACATCTTATCTAAGTTGATGGTTTAGAATGTCTCAGTAAAACCCTCAAGCCCCATTTTCTGGGATGCTGAACTTCAGTGAGTTCTGTGCCTTTGTGAGCCCTCACTTGGGAGAGGAGGGTGAGAGCAGGAGCATCTCCCACCAGAGCCTGCCCAGCGTCTGGAGAGGAGCCAAATGGAGACTCCATCTGCCCCGCAGGTTTGGGAGGTGCTTGGGATGGGTTGTGCAAAGCTGGGAAAGATTTGTGCTTTGGCCATCATTTCCATCTCCTCATTAGCCACCCCTGAGGGAGGTGAGCACCTACACTGGTCTTTTCCAGGGCTCAAGCTCACCCCTGGGGAGAGACTGGGACAAAGCAGACCCTGAGCACGAGGCCAAGGGAGTGTTCAGAGAGTTGTGAGCTCCTTTGAAGCAGCACTTTGTAAATCCTGCTCTTAGAAGGGCTCTGCAGCGCTGGCCCTCGCAGCCTGCCCGCAGACAGGCGCATTTCACCGTGGCTATCAGGGCAGGTTTATCAGCCATCCTGTTGCTATTTTCTTGCCTGGCCCCCGTGGCCATCCGCGTTTAGGTTTCAGCGATCATTTAGCAAGCAGCCCCCATGCAGCCCACCCGGTGCAGGTGCTGGAGGGGGACATGTCCCCCCTGTACAGCTGAGGGGGGGGGCTGGTGGCTCCGTGGAGCCAGGAGCCGATGACAATGGGCAATTGTCAAATTGGGGCCCCTCTCGTTTGAGTTTTCTTCCTTTTATAGTAAGTAGCAGTTGCTCCAGCAGCTGGCCTGCCCCTCCAGGGTGAGCACTGGGCTCCGTATATAAGGGAAGGAGCAGCCTTTGCTTTTCATCCCTCGGTTCCTTCCCTCGCTGGGCGGCACGACTCATCCCGCACCTCCGCGAATCCCGGCGCGATGCCGCTCAAGAAACCCGACCCGAGGAAGGAAGCGGCCAAAGCAGCTCCCGGCCCGGAGCCTGCCTTCGATCCCAAGAGCGTGAAGGTGAGTGAGGAATGAAGACGTCACCGTGTTTCTCTGTGCCTGTCATCTGCCAGGCACAGGCGATGCAAAGCGCTCTGCAAACGGCATTAGCCAGGCTGCAAGCCAGCCTTGGGAGGGGAAAATTATGCGATTGTGTGGATGCAGCAGGCTGGGAGTGATGCTGTCCTCGCTGGGGAGATGTCTCAGTGGAGGGAACCAGGACACCACTCCCAGAGCTGCGGCTGCAGTCAAACCCCCCCCGTGTCGGGGCCTCAGGAGCAGTAAAAAGCTGCTCTGCCACCCACTGTCTCCATCACAAAGTATTTTGTTGCCTGTGTTGCCTCCCCCACATAAGAGCATCCTTTATCTGACAGCTCCACAACAGGAACTCACTTTTTCCATGATTCCTCAGGATACTTCAATTTTTAAGCCATAGCTGTGGCAGGAGAGTTATTAAGAGCAGGCTCAGCATGGAGGCTGTTTAATCACTTGAACTTGCGATCAGGCCCTAAAATAATGCCCTTTACACCCAAAATAATCCTGACTGTGGTCTGAGCATCCCTCCTTGCCTGCCAGGTAGCATCCCACCCTGCTGCTGCCAGCTGTGCTCTCCACAGGGATGTCAGCTCCACAGCAAGGGCAGAAGCAGTCGGGGACACAGCTCAGCCAGACATGGCATGGCATAGAAATGGGACATGGCACGGATATGGCCCCCTGCTCTGAGCCTGGGGGGGCAGAGGTCCAGAGGGGAGAGTTCCTTTGCTCCCTCCAGCAGCAGTCCACTTCTTACGCCCAGCTCTGCTTCCTTCTCTTTACAGATTGAATTCACGGCAGAGCAGATTGAAGGTAAGTGCTGAGTTCAGCTTCTCTCGGAGATGGCTTTAGAAATGGGGAATCCTTTTTCCAGGTAGTTTTCACCACAGACTTAAGAGCTGAGGCCCCACACGCTAAACCCCCTTTTGCGGGAGAGGCCAGCAGGATCCAGAGCCTGGCAGGGAAAAGGTATTTTTCATTCATAGTGCAAGATGCAGCCTGGGTCAAAGTCAGGGAGTCTGGTGAGAGCAACAGCCTCTGGTAATACAGGGACAGCCCCAGAGAGTGGAGATCCGAGTGGAAAAGGGGATAAGTACGGATGTCCTGCAGCAAAGCCAGCTGCTGAGAGTGCAGGGATCCAGCAGGTCACCCAGCCAGCTCTGCAGAGGTGACAAAACCTGCTCAAGCAGCCAAGTGACTCTCTAAGGAGTCTGGCAAACCTTAGCCCACATTGTGCAAGCTCACTCGGGGCTGGATGCATTCAGAGGGCACAACGTGCACGTGTCTGTCTGTCCTTTGTCCCTGTCCCCTTGTCCCTTCCCTGCCTGCCAGGCACGATGTGCTTCCCTGGCGTGGGAATGGGGCTGCTCTGAGCTCTTGTTCCCTGCAGAGTTCAGAGAAGCCTTCGGGCTGTTTGACCGGACGCCTGCGGGGACGATGCAGATCAGCTACGGCCAGTGCGGGGACGTCCTGCGGGCCCTCGGCCACAACCCCACCAACGCTGAGGTCCTCAAGGTGCTGGGCAGGCCCAAACCAGAAGGTGACAGCAAGCTGGGGACAGGGTGGGACAAACAATTCCTGTGCTCCCTGTCAGCAAGTAGAGGGTTACATTCCCTGTAGGAAGAACCCTGCAAGGAGAAGGAACTGGGAAGGAAATTATGCAGACAGGCTTCATTCCTGTGTGATTCCTTCACTCCCTTCTCCATACCATGGGGGATGACTTAGGGGATAGGCAGTCCTCACACAGGAATGGTGGCAAGTGATGCTTAGCAGACTGAACTGGTGCAAACTGGTATAACCAGACCAGTCCCGGTGTGGTCACATTACTGTGATGACAGATGACCCACCTGATGGTTTAGTTTTGCGCTGATATCAGGGGTGTCTGTGCAGTCCCCTTATGTTAATACTTCATTCCTCATAAGGATCTTCCAATCTCAACTCTAATACAATAGTTCTGTCTCCTCATGGGGTTTCTCTGATGGAAAAGATACCAAGAGAGTTAATCAGGAGACCCTCAGAGGCTGAATTCAGCCCTGTGAGGGTTCATATCTGACCCCATCTCCTCCTCTTCCAGAAATGAACACAAAGATGCTGGACTTTGAGACCTTCCTGCCCATCCTGCAGCACTTCACCCGCAACAAGGAGCAGGGCACCTTCGAGGACTTTGTGGAAGGGCTGCGTGTCTTTGACAAGGAGGGCAACGGGATGGTGATGGGGGCTGAGCTGCGCCACGTGCTGGTCACGCTGGGTAAGGCTGCCCCGGGGGCAAGGCGTGAGCCCCGAGCTGTGTCTGGGCAAGAGGCTGAGGGAGCTGCCGGGTGTCACACATCACAGAGGCCCTTTTCACTCTGCTGCTCACAGGCTCTTGTAGGAGTCATTGGTTGTGAATGTGTGGCCATTTCCACCTCATGGCACAGCTTCATGCATGACCCAGGCAATATGGGGACTCCGGAACAGCCTCAGTAATCAGACAACAGCTGCAGTGTGGTTCTCTCTCCACCATCTCCCACCAGCATTCCTCAGTAGTGGCACACAGCTCTGCTTTAATGCCCTTCTCCTCCCTCTGGTGTCTCTGGTTATCTGGAAGAAAGGCAAGTCCTGTCAGGCTGAAAATCCTTCCCTCACCTCTCCATCCTCCTGTTCCAGGAGAGAAGATGACAGAAAGTGAGGTGGAGCAGCTCATGGCAGGGCAGGAAGATGCCAATGGCTGTATCAACTATGAAGGTAAGGGCAGGACATTCCCACTGGGGCCATCTCAGACACGGCTGTCTTGTCTTAGGGTGCAAAATGCATCCTCTGCAAGGGCTCTGCTTGGACCTGATGTTCTCAATGGTCTTTTCTAACCTTAATATTCCATGATTCTGTGACACTGGTGGACCACCCTCCAAAGCCTTTCCAAAAAAGCACTGAGACATGTCAGCTGGGGTGGGAACAAGGTGCTTGTGCCAGTGATTTCCAGGAAAAGCAGCTGAAGACAGCATGTTTCCAAGGAGTTCAGGGCTGTTTTATCCACAGTTTTGGCACTGTTTTGTTGCAATCTATTGAAAATAAACAAAGCCAGCATCTTTCCCAGCAGAGGCTAATTGGGAACATTTGGAGACCTGGATCACTCGCTGCTCCAAGAGGGTGAAAATCTGGAATAGGAGGTGGTTAAATTTAGGAACCCTTAAAAGCAGAGAGCAGTGAGGAAAAGAGGGGACCCATTTCCCTTGGCCTCAGAAAAATGGGGATAATGGTACTGGCTCATCTCCAAGGGTTGGCATCACTCTGACCAGGCTGGGGATGGCATGCAAACAGTGGGAACAGAAAGAGGAATATTAGCCCTGGCACAGCATCCCTTTCATCCCTGGGGGTCCGGGCTGGGGTCCCCCCTGCTGCCTCCTCCCAGCTCACAGCATGTCCTGACCCCTCACATTCTCATTTCTCCTCAGCTTTTGTCAAGCACATCATGTCTGGCTGAAAGGAGAAACTTCAGGTGAGTTCAGTGGTGTCTCCTGCTGCTCACTCCAAAATTGGAAATCCTGCAAGTAACAGCCAGGGGCAGGGAAGCCAAAACCCAAACCTGCAGTGGATTAATGCCACAGGAATAATCCCAGCTCTGAAGGCACAAAAGTTATGTTGATGACAAGAATTTCATTTGTAACTCCTGCCAATTAAAATTTATCAGGACAGAATCACAACTATGATGGTCCTTTGTGGTCTGGGTAATTGGGTGGAGTCTCTGCTTGGAAAGAAAAAGGTGGTTTAGGGTGCCAAGTTTTCTAACATGCCAGAAGCTGAGGGGGTCAACAGCAGCCTGTGGAAATCAATATTTTTAAACCTGCATCAGTGAATGACTCGATGCTAAGAAAATATTTAGTACTTAGAGAGGAAATTTCCAAACTGAGAAATATCAACATTCCCATTATGTTACAAAGAATAAGGAAAATGTACCACGGATGTTTGTTAAACTTTTTCATGTTCCTTAAGATCTGCCTGAGGAAAACAAAGAAACATTGCTAAGGGGATGAGGTTTCTTTGAGCTTGAATTATCCCTCTAAAATCTACTCAATTGAAAAGAAAATCCAAATTGCTGCCTGGCCCCAGCTTCCCCGCCAATTTCTTATGATTTCATTATCTATTTAATTTTTTAAACACTTCTCCTGCCTCTCAGCTATATAAAAGGCAGGAGGCCAGGGGGCAAAAAAGGGTAAAAATGACCTTCAGATAGTGCTAAATACACAAATTAAACATTTAAAAATCTCTCTCCTCCCAAAATCTCTTTAAACATCAGAAGGTTAAATGCAGACAGACAGAAGTCTGAACTTTGAATGTTCAGCTTCCTTTTTATCTCCTTTTTAATCCATTTCTCACCAGTTCCTGTTCATCAGCTCAGCAATATAGATGGCTGGGTGGCACACACTGACAGGAGATTTAATTCTTCACGTAACTATTTGCATATAAAACTCTTTTTAAAATGGTATTGAATTACAGCTTTTGACATTTTGGGTTCATCTGAGAAAGAATATTCTGAATACTCTCATCCCAAAGATTCTTTGCATTCACACCTCTCCCATTTGTCTCCCAGGCTCTCAGGAATGCTTGAACCCACCAAGAAGAGAAGATTCCTCCATGCATGTCCTTTCCCTGGATGTTTTGCCTAAGCCATCATTGGCCACCACGTGTGTGTGCCTGGGCCTGGTACTCAGTGACATATCTGCAACTAGGTTTTAAACCTCAAGTTACTCTTTTCAGGTTTTTGCTGTGATATTTGTCTCATTAAATTTCATTCCTTCCTCCCCTATATGGTTTGTCTGCTTTGGCTTGGGTCTACTTATTGACACGGTGGGTGGAGGAGACCCCTTGGTAACAGGGTACTTCCATGGAGAGGGGGGAAAAGGCAGGATTGCAAAGAGTTCAGACTTGTAAATGAGGATCCTCACCCCACCTTTGGCATTGGTCAGGAGCTGGGCTGCAGCCTGGTTGCCTCTGGCTGATGCAGACCTGGAGCAAGGAGAGCCCAAGGGGCAGCTTGCATCAAAGACACATCCTTTGGTTTTGGGAGGTTCCTAATTTCCTCTCTGCACTAAAACCAATCCTCTTCCAAAACTGTAGGCCATCCGTTCTTCATCACACTGTCCCACGAACATTCCCTCCAGGTCCAGGCTGAACAGCACTGGAGGAAAGAGGGAGAGGCCCTTAAAACCCCAAAACATCAGAAAAGCATGAAAATCATTCTTTGTTCTGTATCAATGAGACATCCAAAAGTCTAGTTTTGAAGGTTTTCAGAAAGTTGACTCGTGCTGAATCAGCAAGGGAGAAGAAAAATGGGGAAAGAACAGATATTTCTGGGCCAGGTCCACCCTCATGGGGTGTGGGTAATGTCCTGCCAGGATGGGGTCCCTGGATGGTTGTTCTCCAGGCAGATGGTGTGTTCCAGCCAGGAGCTGTCTGGGGCCTGTGTGATACAAGCTGGTGCCTCTCTCTCCCCCTCTTCCTACCTGCAAAGCAATCTTCAGAGCACCACCACAAGCGGTGAATAATTCATGACACATAACTCAGCCTTCCCATCAGCAGAACACCTGGGAGCAGAAAACACTTTCCTTTGATTTGTTCCTTATTCCAACGTCCTCCCTCGGCCTTTGACTAGAAACTGAAGGCACTTTGCTCCAATGTGTTGGCTTCAGCTGCCACTCGCTCGTTCCTGTGCAGTGACTGAGTAACAGCTGCTTCCAATTCCCACTGTTTGATTCAACCGCTCATAAAAAGCAACATAAGCTGTTTATAGATGCAAGATTAGATTTGAGCTCCCCTTTGTGCTATTCCCACAGCTTCCATGGGACAGGATCTGTGCACCTCGTGTTTTTAATGTGTTATCTGTGCTTTAACCCCCTAGAACACTGTGGTGACAGGGCCAGAAGGGACCCTGCTTGCTGCACACTCGCTCTGGGGTCACGTTTGTCCTTGTCACTGCTGTGGCACTGGCTCCTGCAGCAGAACGTGCTGTGGCAGAGAGGAATGGAGCAGAGGAGAGGTGGGGACCTGGCTCAGCTCACACAGGAAATCCACAGCAGGGACTGGGGGCCCTGGAGCTGTGATATCCCTGCTATAACCACAATATCCCTGCTGTAGCCATGATATTCCTGCTGTAGCCACAATATTCCTGCTGTAGCCATGATATTCCTGCTGTAGCCACAATATTCCTGCTGTAGCCATGATTTTCCTGCTGTAGCCATGATATTCCTGCTGTAGCTACAATATTTCTGCTATAACCACAATGTCCCTGCTGTAGCCATGATATTCCTGCTGTAGCCACAATATTCCTGCTGTAGCCATGATTTTCCTGCTGTAGCCACAATATTCCTGCTGTAGCCATGATACTCCTGCTGTAGCTACAATATTTCTGCTATAACCACAATATTTCTGCTGTAGCCATGATATTCCTGCTGTAGCTACAATATTTCTGCTATAACCACAATATTTCTGCTGTAGCCACGATATTCCTGCTGTAGCCATGATATTCCTGCTGTAACCATTATATTCCTGCTGTAGCCACAATATTCCTGCTGTAGCCATGATATTCCTGCTGTAACCATTATATTCCTGCTGTAGCCACAATATTCCTGCTGTAGCCATGATATTCCTGCTGTAACCATTATATTCCTGCTGTAACCATTATATTCCTGCTGTAGCCACGATATTCCTGCTGTAGCCATGATATTCCTGCTGTAACCATTATATTCCTGCTGTAGCCATGATTTTCCTGCTGTAGCCATGATTTTCCCGTACAGCCACGAGATCCCTCCTAGCCTTGGTATCTCTGCTAGCTGTGATATTCCTGCTGTAGCTGTGACATCCCTCCCTGCAAGCCAAGAGGCTGCACTCTCACTCCTCTGTGCAGAGCACAGGCCTTGTGTTTGAGCCCACAGATTCCACGGTGAAAGGAGTAACACCAAATTAAAACCAAACTGAGACCTGCGAAGAGACAGACAGAAGGCAAACAGTGGGAAATGACAAATACAGGAAACAGTTTTCCATGTGAAATATCCAGCCCCTGAGGGAAGAGCCAGCCACACTTTACTTTAGGGACCTGTTGCGTGTCTTTAAGATAAAGCAGAGCTGGTTTTTAGCAAAGCAGGTTGGAATGATGCACTTGAACAGGCACTGTATGTATGTCTGTACCTCTGCTTGTGCCTCCTCCTGGCAAGGCTGCTCCCCTCCTCCTCTGAAAAAGCTGAGGATTCCCCAGAGAAAGCAGCTTTAGTCCCATGGACATTTATAAAAACATTTCTGGGTGCCAGTGAGTGACCCCACAGGCAGAACTGCACTGTAGGACTGAGGAGCCTCTGTAAATCCAGACGTCCAGAGACAACAGCAAACCCTGACCTTTTACAGTTTGGATGTTTTACATGAATTCCAAGGGACTCTGAGGAGAGGTACAAGGAGCCCCCACGCTCTGGAGGGCCTGTATCTCCTCAGGCTGTGATAAGACAGATTCTCATACCAAAGAAGGTCTGGATGTCAGTTCTGTGCCCCGGGGAATGGGAGAGACAGATGGAGCCAGCTTTTATCCCCAGGAGGAGTTATCTGCAGTGCATGAGATCAGGAGCAGGGTGAATATGGACTGTGCTCCTTGAAAGGCTCCTTCCTTGGAGCCCCAGACCACGTACACACACCACCATCATCATCATCAGTGAGTGAGGCCAAAGGCCTTCTGACTTCACTGTCATGTTACTCACACCCTCCTTTTGTCTGGCACAATGGCTTGGAACAACCTGATTAGGAAACCAGGTGTGCATCCCAGGGCACAGCACTGCTCTGCAGTTAAAATTTGTTATTTGTCTCAGGTGAAGGATTGAAGAAAGCCCTGCCTGCTCACACCCTGAATGCAAACACCCGCAGATTTGCTGCCAGTAACAAATTTGTAACTACACCTTGCAGAGAAAGAGGGGAAGGAGGCAGGCTGAGCCCTCCTGCTCCACACACAGCTTTTGTTCTCACATAAAGATACAGCCCCTGCCCAGGTGTGTTTGGCAGCACATCAGGATCTGACCTTGGGGCCCGAGTGCAAGTGCAGAGCACTGAACAGAGATGGAGCACAGAGTCCGTGTGTAGGTGTGTGTGCATCGGGGCGCTGCTATGGCTCATTCAGCAAGCCCACAGAAGGATTTGGAGAAGGAAGGCCTCTGCTAGCTGCAGGTGGCCATTGACAGGTCAGTATATTTAATAAATTGGTGTTTACTTGTGCGTCTTTATTCCATTATTTTGCTAAAGCTCTATGTGCCAGATATTGCACTTTCAAACACAACCAAGTTGTAACTGGCAAATTACCTGCAATGTACTTACACTGCAGTCTGTCAGTTTTACTCCTGGATATGAGGACATCATGAGGAGTTTCTTCACAGAATGGGTTGTTAAACATTGGAAGGGGTTGCCCAGGGAGCTGGCGGAGTCCGCATGCCCGGAGATGTCCAAGGACCGACTGAATGTAGCACGCAGTGCTCTGGTCTTGTGACATTGGACTTCATGATCTGGGAGGTCTTTCGCAACTCACATGATCCTGCGATTTTGCGATATCGTGCCTGAATGTACGTGGGGAGCACCATCAGCACGGACCCCTCAGTGACAGGGACAGGACCTGGGCCGTGCCGACCGCGGCAATGGGAATGGGGTCGCAGGAACCACCAGCCCAACCCAGCCGGGGGCCGGGCTGGCTCAGGACGCGCTGGTGATGGCAGGGGGAGCCCTCGGACCAGCGCCCCGAGAGACGTGGGGGTTCCTGACACAGCTGGGGATCCCCAGAGCCCGTTCTGTGGCACCAAGTGCGAGTTCTGCATTCCCTGGGGGCTCTGAGGGACGAGCCACAGGCCCGGCCAGGCTTCACCAGCCCCCTCACGCTCGTCCATCTCCGTCCTCGCTCGATCATCTCCGCCTCTGTTCGGACACCTCCGTTCCAGCTCGGCCATCTCCGTCTGGGCTCGGCCATTTCCGCCCCAGTTCGGCCATCTCCGGCGCCGAGTTTCCTCCCGGCTGCCGAGCGCGGCTTTCCCAGCTGTTTTCCGTCGACGCTCGGCTCTTTCCGCCTGAGCCTTCGGCTATTTCCGGCGGAGGGTTCGGGTATTTCCGCCGCCGGTTCGGGCGGACTCGGCGCCCGCCGGCCTCGCTCGCTCCGGTAACGGTCGGTGCGGGTTCAAATGAGCCGCGGCCGGGCCGGGCCCCGCCGTGACTCGCTCTGAGCCGGGCCGGGACCGGGGCCGCCCCGCTCGGGCTCCACGACCAGGAGGCGGAGGCCGGGGAGAGCAGGATGACGGTGCTGCAGGAACCCGTCCAGGTACCGACCCCCGGGCGGCTCAGGCCCCAAAGCCTGGCCCGGCCCGGCTTAGGCCGCCCCGCCCGCTCCGGGGCCGCGGCTCCGGGCCGCTCCCGGCGGCCCCTCGGCCGGTGGGCCCGCAGGACCTGCAGCTCTTCCGCCCTCCCTGCTGCCGGAGCCCGCCGGGCTTCCCCTTCCAGCCTCCCGTCCCCATCCCCGGGCCGGCCGCGCTCGCCCCTTTGCCCCCCGGGGTCGGTGTCGGTGTCCCCGCCGCTCCTCAGCCCATTGGGCTCCCAGGAAAGGCCCCGCGGGTCCCCCGGGAGACCTGTTGATACTTCGCTCACCTTCCTGCGTTCGCTGCCGTGTCGTGTTTAAATGCTCGCAGCGTGCTCGGATCCCTCCGTGTGGTGCGAGTGAAGGACGTTCCTCCTTCCCAAGGAATTGGTTTTTTCGGGTTGATGGGAGACCTAGGGGAGAAAAGAATGTAAATTCCGTTTTTGTCTCGTGTTTCAGTCTCCCTGCAGTTACTCTGATGGGTTTCCTGTTCTTGTGCTCAGCCTTCCCTTCCAGAAGTCGTGATTCACAGAATTAAGTGCTGCTTTTTCTTTCCGCAGTTCCTGTATGGCCATTCTCTAACTATTCATGATTTTCATTAATCAGTCGTCTCATTCATATTGCCATTCTTTTTAAAAATATATTTTAAGCATTTTAACAGGATGTTTTGGGATTTTTTTCTAGTTACAGCAAGAGGTTCCTGGCAGCAGTGTCTTGCTAGAACACGATTGTGTTCTGTAATGGGCATAGTGAGAATTCTTGCTTTTGGCTCTTTTCTTCCTAATGAAAAGGTGGAAGGGGAAGAAAGGCTCCCGTGGAGAACCATCCTGCTGACGTGACCGTGTCTGTGGAAGATGGTGACAGTGAGGGCATTCTTGTAGGGTTTGTGTTGGTGATGGCACCACTCTCCTCATCCCCTCTGAGAGCAGGGGTCAGTGCAGTGCTGGAAATGCTTTTGGCCAGCTGGTCCCTGTCCTGCAGAGGCCATCCTGCACCATGGTGTTGGCTGTGGAGCTGGCCTGGTTGTTTTGCACCAGCTGGGCATTCTAGGAAAACATGGGATTACAATAGAAAAGGAAGCAGGAATGCACTGCGGTGTGAATGAGTGAAGCTGACGGGAAACAATACCAAATGTTTCCAGTGCTGTGCTAACTGGACTGACCAAGTGGAAATATCTGCTCTCCTGAGAGCTCTCTGATAGAAGTGTGGGGTCTTGTTGTGGTATTTCAGCAAGGTAAAGACCACTCTAATGCTGTTCTCCATTCTTAACCTCTTCCCAACTTGGATGTTTTGATGCTATGTTGAATATATTTATTTAGATTGGCTACGTTTATTTTGATTCTGCTTTTAAATGACAGATCATTCCTTTAGCAGTAGTTCTGCTGCTGTCAGTTTTACTGCTGTTCCTTGCTTACAGGAGTGCTGGTAAGTTTAGGAATTATTTGTGACTGGGTAAAGTCTGTTGTGTTTCTGAATTCCCAGTTTAGCTGAAGTCCACGTACTTAGCTCTGTTTTTATAATTTACTTAAATGAAATGATTGGGAAAGCTGACACTAGTTCTCATTTTTGTCATTGCAGAGATTTTTCCTGTCTATTTGTCTGTTCTCTCCCAGCCTTTCAGATGTCTACAGGGCTCAGCACTCCAGGAAAAAACTGTCATCCTTACATCCTCACAGCTGTGATGTTACTTATTTGTCACAGCGTGAGAGATAAATAACAGAATTTGTGTTTGTATGTAGCCTTATAAATGTTGTGCTTTAATTACATGAAATTCGTGTCCCAGAAGGCATTCTGGCCACTGGTTAGGTTTTTGCTAACTTTTAAAATTCTTTGAAGTTGAACAGAGTGCCAGAGTTTACAGCCCTGTGCTGTACTTCCTGATAGGGTCGATTTAAAACCCTTCAGCTCCAACATAAAACTGTGTCCCATGTGCTAAGAAACAGGCTGGATGCCTTCCAAATACTTCTGAAAAACGTCTTGGAAAGAAAATGAGCACTTTGCTTGGAATTTAGCTGTTCAAGGTGATCATCTGTGAGTCACTGGAATGGTGCTTGAGCTTGGCTGCAAGCTGCAGGACCAACGTGTGCTGGTTCAGGGGCAGAGTTTGTGTGAGTGGGGAATGCAGCACAGCCCATCCCAGAGCTCTTCTCCTCCCTGCCCACCCTGAGGACTGAAACCATGGCAGAATCTGCTTAGCATGGCAATATAGGCTAAACAGCTTGGAAAACAATTTCCAAGGTTGGATAACTGCCAGAAGAGAACATCTCTTCAGAGCTCTTTGGCTTAGATTTGAAGTGACACTTGGACAATGCACAGGATTTTCTGGGTAGAAGATGGACCTGTCTGAATCTGATTTTATTTTCCTGCTCTCCTTTCTGAAGATGCCTTGCTGCAGGGCTGTGTAGTTTTAGAATTCCCTGTTAATTTTGCATTTCAAATTAATTATTTTTAAAAAGAGTGATTAGGACCTGGAGGTTTATCCTCTCTGCAAGCACACTTGAATAAAATGTGGAAACACTTCCAACTTTTCTCCTTCCTATGAGGCAGCTAAGAACATTCTTCTGGTGTGGTTTAGCAACTGTGTACCATAGTGCTGTGTACATGCACTGTGCTTCTTCTAGAACAAACTAAATTACTGTGCTATATTGAGATTAATCCTTGTAGACAGTGGGCAAGAAATCCTGTTTTTTGAGGCACACTCATGGTTTAGACATCTGTTCTCATGGACAATTGTTGCTGCATAGGTATGGCTGATTCCCTGCTGCCTTCCCTTCCTCTTCCTGCTCTTTTAGGAGAGTGTGTGTGAGGATCCAGGCTCCAGCACGGGTCAGTTGAGGGCAGGAGGCACATTTTGGGCTGCAAAGTGATAATTGCTAGAGAACAGGAGTTCTACCAGCCTGTTTCTTGCTTTCACTGGGACTCTGCTCCACAAGAATTGTTATTTGAGCCAGGGTGTAGTGTAACTCTTACAAAGTGGCTGTGACACAGCCCCAAATCCCTCGTGTCCCCTCTTAGCCTTTGGCAGGATTGTTCCTGGCAACTTGCTCTGGTTTGAGCAGTCAGATGACCCTGATTTTCCCACTCCCACCCCCACACCTTTGTTTTGTAAGCTGGCTGGGTTACAGCCCTGCAAAGACAGGATTTTTAACCTGCCACGACTTGGCTGGGTTCATCTAAATGTCACTTGTGACTTGGTGAAGGAAGAGCTGCTTTTGGGAGCAAGAGAAATGGGAGACCTTGGGCCGCTCTGGCTCCAGGATGGCTTAAAAGATTGTAACCCTGACCTTCTATCTCCCTGTTTGTCCTGCTCTGTCTGCAGGGCGTGGAACCACCTTCAGCCTGGGATCCTTTCAAGGCAGCAGGGAGGAATCACTTCAGGAGGCTCTGAGGCTCAGTTATCTCAAACATGGAATACAACCAGAGAGAAACAATAGTGTGTTTGTATTGTAATGATCAGACTAAGAGAATTCACTTTTAAATACGTCCAAGTACTTTCACACAAGCTTAAAAGCACCTGTTGACTTCTTAAGCATATTCTTGGATCTACTGATAGGAGAAAAAAGATTCTCTGTAGAGAATTGTTTATAACATTCCCTGTAGTACTTGGGAGCCCTGGTGTGTGCTGTTCATGATGGCTGTGTGGGCTTCCCGTGAAGAGAACTTGCACAGTTTTCACACCCTGTGTTTGTCAAGTTTGTGTTGGAAGAAGTAGCATATGGTACATGTAACTCTGTGATGTTTGGATTTTTTTTTTTTTTTTTTTTTTTTTTTTTTTTTTTTTTTTTTTTTTTTTTGTAGATGAAATTGGCACTTTCCAGCTGGGAATAGCACTGCAGGACAGTATTGTTTTCCCTGTGGAATATTTCTTTTTGTTTTGGAGTGTCTCATGGGTTTTAGAAGCAAATTCTATTTGTCTTTGGTTGCTGATGAGTATTAGAGAAATTCTAGATTGCAAGTCTCATCTTGACCAGCACTGAGAGGTTTCTGGGCCTGTTGGGCTTTGGTTTGGCATCCTGGGGTGATGCTTTAATGGGATACTCTGACCAGCTGGGGTTGGATTTTGGTTTTATCTTCACTGAAGGTGTTGTTGTGTGGTGTTGAGTTGTGCACCAGGCTAAGACTCAGTAATTTCTGAGGGGTTTGGATGATTGTGGCTGGTAATGAGTGAGAAACACTCTGAGGTTGATACATGACTTCAGTGCAGAGTTTGTTGGGGTTTTTTAACCCTCCTTCCTATTACCTGAAACAAATACAACTTGGCTGGCCTGTTAATCCTCCCCTTTAATTTTATAGCTCTATAAACCAAGCTGAACTTTGCCTTTTGCCAGGAAGAGGTGATGAGTTTTTTGCATTTTCAGAGCTAAATGGAGATGGTTTTCTTGCCTTGCAGGCTGCTATCTGGCAAGCACTGAACCACTACGCCTATCGCGATGCCGTGTTCCTCGCAGAAAGGTTATATGCTGAAGGTGTGTACTTTGCAATTATAAACCTTTTTATAAATGCTTTTTCTCAACTTTATTTTGGGTTTTGTGAGCCTCTGCTCCTGCTTTATTTTCTTCCTGTTCTCATAATGAAGTTTAGCTTTCGGCTTGGGGAAAGCAGAGGAATGCCTTGCAATTAGGTTGGAAAAATCAAATCATGTAACAGCAGCAATGTTATTTTACAGTAAAATCTCCTTAAAATTAAATTCAGATTTGTGTGTTTAAGTGCAGTGTTTACAGTGATCTGGTTTATGATACCAAATGGGAGAATGTTGGGGGTTTTTTAATGACCCTCAAGCATTGTATTCTTCCAAGGGCACTTGAGGATAGATGCAGCACACAAATTCTACAAATTGGCTTGACATTGAAAGCTGTCTTTGCTGATAATGCTGCTCAGATATGTTGATTGGCTCAAAGAGAGTCTTGTGATGGTGAGAGAAAAGCACTGTGAAACTGAGACAGTGAGAATCAGAACATATGGAACAGGTATCTGCTGCTGAATCCCTGCTAATTGTTAGTTCATTGTAAAGCTGGGCTATCTTGGACAGTGAGCAGGCAGCAGTAACACAAATGTATACTTTCTCTGGCTCCTTGAAACACTTCTTTGGTGTGTTCTAGTACCTTTTGTTTTTTAACCTTTTCTCCATGACCTCAGATAAGATTTTTGTTCTTCTGTACTTCTTTCTCCTTGATACTGGTGGTCAGCTTTCCTTCTCTGTTTTAAAAGGTATTGTTCCCTAACCACTAACACAAAAAACCCCAATACAAGTGTCATATAATTTCTCATGTTAAACAACCTGAGCTGATAGTTTGAATTAAACTGTATAAGCTGTTTCATGCTCTGTTTTCTAGTGAAATATTTTGCCTGCCATGCCCACAATGCAGTTCTTAACAATGGAAGCACAGACCTAAATTTTGAGAAATAAAGGCTTCATTTTCCTTTTGTCAGGGTTACAAATGGAATCTGGGGTGTTTGATCTGGGGCTGAAATGAGAAATGCTGTGTAGAGTATTATGAAACTTGATAATCCAGGTGTTTATGAAGAAAATAGTATTGTAGGGATGATAGAGCTCCCCTGAACACAACACACTGTGAGGGGCAGGGAAATGGTAGATTGAAGGTAATTGCCAAGGATTTTGGAACAAAGAGAATCCACTTTTTGCAGCAGCCAGGAGAAAAATACCTGACTTGATAGTGGCACATCTTTGCAGAATAATTCTCTGCAAAAATACTTCAAACAGTCTTTTTCAGTGGCCAGCAGTGCTGAGAGAAAGCAGCATGAATGCTGACACTTGGTGCAAGCAATTAACTGCTAGCAAAACATCTGGCTCCTGGTTAAAATAAGTGGTTACACTGCAGAGTGGAAGCTGCAGACCTTGAATACAGTGGCTCCATGTTGGCAGGAGTGATTTCACCCTGAGAGAAACTTGTTTTAGGTCTACCTGTAATTACTGTCCTTGATAGGACATCTGTGGCTTGGTAGTTTCTCAGAACTCTCAAAATCTGTTAAAGTAGTGGATAAAAAATTGATTTAACTTGAATTCTCAAAAAGGTCTTCTGTGTTTTTAGGATAAGGCTAATAAAATTCCCTCTGTTTGGGTCTTCTGTTTCCATTGTCACTGTTTGGGTGATGACAAAAACTTAAAATAGTCAGTTTTCAGTGAAGCAAAGGATTTGGGCAGATTCCCAAAGAGATTTTTATACAGGGCTCATATTGATTTTTCTAAAGATTTCCCTATAGGTGGATGAACAAACATCAAAATTGTGTATTTAATGCTGAATTCCATTTGCAGGGTAATGTCTTCTGAAAAGTATAAAGGTAATGTGGGTTTATTAAGTGGTTTGAAGTTGCTTGTGTTCATACACAGCTTTTGATTTAAAATATCATTGTGTGAGGGTGATTTGAGTGTAACATTTGGGGAGGTACAGACTGGGTTAAGCCACCATGGATGTACAAAATCAGTGAGTTTACAGAAAGGATTAAAGTTACTTCAGGGGTTGATTCTGTACTTTATGGTGTAATCATGAGTGGGTCTGGTCTGGATGTCAACTCAAGCTCTTTGAGTAGAACATCCTCAGTATGGTATATAATTGCAGTGGAAGAAAATTTGGAAATAGACATTAATTCTAAATAGTTGCAGTGTGGTGACACTCTGAGCCAAGTCAGCGTTGGTGTTGCCAGCAGGTTGGTAAAGCAGCTCTGGCCTGGCTGCTTTGCTTGGCTTGCTGCTGTTCTAACTGCAAGCTGGCTCATCATTTATTCAGATTGGGTAGCCAGAAGGATCAAAGTTCCTTCAAAGCTGTAGATGTTAAGAGTTCATCTGACTAGCCAAGGAAATGGCATAGGAAGTTTGGTAATCACCAACAGATAAAGAAACTTCATTCAGGAATGAATTTCTAATATCATACCCATTTGATTCCATCTCGTCCACAACTGGCTTTTACTCCCTGCCCCCAAATTTTTTGTACTAAAGTGATTAACACCTGACTGATGGTTTTGTTTGCAGTTCACTCAGAAGAAGCACTGTTTTTACTGGCAACGTGTTACTACCGCTCAGGAAAGGCCTACAAAGCTTACAGGCTCCTAAAGGGACACAGCTGTACCACCCCACAGTGTAAATACCTGCTTGCAAAATGTTGTGTGGACCTCAGCAAGTAAGTAAATCCTTCATGTTCTGTCCAGGGTTACAAATGGATTTATTTCTTTGCTTGGATTTCTCTTTGGAAGATGTTGTCTTGTATAAACTAGAAATTCATTGGTCCTTCAGCACAAAAGATTGAGTTCAATTTATTTTGCTTTTAGATATGGATTTAATGAGCATTAACCCATGTTGCAAAAACCTCTAAAAGTTGTTGAGTAACTTAGACAGGAATTGCCAAGCTGTGTAGAGAGAAAACAGATCTTATATGGGCTCATTTATACAGCTCTGCCTTATTTTCTTGTGGGGATGCTCTGTGCTCATAGAAGCATACACCTACAAGTAAAATTTCAAGTGGTGGCAAGAAAAGGTGATTTGTTTGTTCGAGTGTTTGGCTCAGATGCCTGAAAAATGCCTCCCACCCCAGCAGTTGTATAAAGTAATTTTGAAGCCTGACAGCCAGTGGCCCATTCTGTGTGAGTGCTGCTGCTCCTGCAGGTGAAGGAGGTGCAGATTGACCCTTTATTCTCCTCTTGAGCCCTTCTTGCAAGAAAGAAAGGCTTTAAAATCCATGAACTCTGCCATGTTCCAATATTGGCTCTTAACTCAGTGCATGGGGGGCCTTACAGATTGTATTTCTTTGGGAAACAAAGCCAAATTAAGCTCCTTAGATAAAGCACCTTCAAAGATCAAATGAAGATTCTCTTGTCCTTCATGCTGGGATTGATCACTTTTGGAAAAGTCATGCTGAATTTTGTGCTTTTGGGTTCGTTTTGTTTTTCTTCCCTCCCAGTAGAGCTGTTTGACTGCAGAGTCCTGAACCTCCCTGTTGTAGAGGAATCCATGGGTTACTTAATGTTCATTTGCAGGAACTGGTTTGTGGTTTAAAACCTGTGCACACTGACAGTGGATTTCTGTTTTTGTTTGCAGCAGGGTGAAAACACTGGAGTGCCAGTACTGTGAGCCTTGTAACCCCTTTAAACCTCTTGTTTTTTAAAAAGGCTTGCAGAAGGAGAGCAGATCTTGTCTGGTGGAGTGTTGAATAAACAGAAAAGCCATGATGACATTGTAATGGAGTTTGGTGATTCTGCATGCTTTACACTCTCCTTACTGGGACATGTCTACTGGTAAAGTTGCTTTTTCATTTTGTCCAATAAGGTTGGAAGGTTTTTACTTGACCAAGCCCAGGTTTAGTCAAACATACCCTTAGTCATTAGAGAAGATACCTCTCCCTGGGTTACACCATTTTGGAGCATGATGGAGTTGTGGAATCAGTCTGATTTGGGAATGGTTAATTTTCATTTTCACCCAAAGACTGAAAACACAAATTCCTCTTTTCTGGGTGGGTAAGAATGCAATCCAAAAGTCTGAGATTTTTAAATACCTTTGGATTTGCTCTGAATTCTTCCCTAAGAAAAACTCTCAGCCTGTTTCTCAGTGTCACCATTTAGATTTTTACTATCTGTGTTATACATGTGTAGCTCTAACCCTCAAATCAAAATTCTGAGGGTACCAGGCAGAATAACTTGCCAATCATGTTTTGATTTTGCTAAGATGCAAGAAAGGTTTCAGTAAATGTAAATGATTGATTGAATAGGAGTAGTTGGGCTCTTGGATTCTTCTCTATATCTATTCTCATTATTTTCAGTATTATTTCTTTGTAGCCAAATACTTAAGTGTTCAGTTTAGCTGCTAATTTCTTTGCAAAAATATTATCCATAGATACTTAAGAAGGCTGGAAGGCTGGCAATCAGGTTACTGTTGGCAAAAAAGAAACAAGCTGTTGCAAAGAACTGCATCTTCCTAAAAATGAAAATTCTCAAGCTATTCTAGTGCTTATGTAACTTTTTTTGACAACTGTGTCTAAATATGTCAAGTAACTTCAAAAGAACTCAGTATTTCTTGGGCTTGAAAGATGAGGAATGTTTCTATGCCTCTCAACATGTTTTTGTTTTTCAACTCCTCTTCTGGAAAACTCTCTTTGACAAAAATGCTGTTCTGAAGTTTCCCTGTGAACTGTTTCATTCTTTTTGCAGCAAGACAGACCGGCTTGCCAAAGGATCAGAATGTTACCAAAAGAGCCTTAGTTTAAATCCTTTCCTCTGGTCCCCTTTTGAATCACTCTGTGAAATAGGTGAGTCTGCAGAACTGTTTTACTCATGTAATTCTTGGGAGAGATTTGTGTGAGCGACAATTAATTTAAAATACTTTGCCATTGTTAAAACTTCTGTCTTGTTTTCTTCCATCTTCATTATTTATACACTTGTGGGTCTAACAATCCAAATGTGCTTTCCAGCCTACATTTAGTAGACACTTAGAGCCTGTTTCTGAGAATAGCTTGAAAGAACAACATATGAAAATTATTAAAAATATTGATTGTCAAGGGTTTTGTAGTAGAAAATACTTCTGCTTTAGTACAGAGAGTTACTTGGTCTAGTGAAGGGTGTCCCTGCTTATTGCAGAGGGCTGGAATGACATGTTCTTAAAGGTCCCTTCCAACCCAAATGTTTTAAAACACTTCTAAAATCCTTTGTCCCCTGTCCTTGATTCAGACTGAATATTCAGTGTATAGACCCAGGAATAATTATTAAATCTCTTTCCATTCTTACAGGTGAAAAGCCAGACCCTGACCAAACATTTAAATTAACATCCTTACAGAATTTCAGCAGCTGTCTGCCCAACACTTGCACAACAGTGGTGTCCAATCACAACATATCCCATAGACAGCCTGAGAGTGTCCTCATGGAGACACCCCAGGACACAATTGTGAGTTTTGCTCAAATCATTGTAAAATCGTTTACTGAAATCAGCTCATTTATCCAGCTTAACTGAAAAATGTTAATTAAACTATACCCTGAGTACCTAAGAGCTGCCTTTTATTCTTTAGGAATTGAACAGAATCAACCTAGAGTCCTCCAATTCAAAGTATTCCTCCTTGAATTCAGATTCCTCCATGTCTTACATTGACTCGGCTGTGATTTCCTCAGATTCTGTCCCTCTGGGGTCAGGAACTGCCATCTTGTCCAAACAGGCTCAAAATAAACCAAAAACTGGACGGAGTTTACTGGGGGGACCTGCAGCTTTGAGCCCACTCACTCCAAGGTAAGTCCTTGGCATGGCCAACCTGTGCCCAGGGCTGAGCTGCTGCTGCTCTTTGGGCTTTGGAGCAGGAGGGCTGGGGCTGCACAGCACACTCAGACACACTTGGTGGGACAATTTCTGTGCAAGGGAAACCCAGACAACTTCAGGAACTGCTCTTGCTCCTAGTGTTGAGCTCTTGTGGTTTTTAAACAAGCAGTTGGTTATTTGGAGAGGAATTGTTGATTCGAGAACATAGAACATGGCAATAAGCAATATCTTGAGTCAATCATATCAATCATATTCCTTCAAGTGTCACTTGAAGGAATATGCTGCTGCTCTGGAATAAACTTTACTATGAAAGGCTACTGTAAAGAGCTTTTCTTGAAGTCCAGCTCCTGATGATCCTGTTGGTCCCTGCCAGCTCAGGATATTCCATGCTCTGAGTCTGTGTTTTAACCCCTGCATCAGACCAGCTCTCCAGCTCTAACATTCACACACTTGACCCTTCCTCTCTGGTTTGTTCTCAGCTTTGGAATTTTGCCACTAGAAACCCCAAGCCCTGGAGATGGATCCTATTTACAGAACTACACCAACTCCTCCTCTGTCATCGATGTGCCATCCACCGGAGCACCTTCAAAGAAGGTACCTTGCACTCTGAGCTCAGCTGCTCTGCTCAGAGCTTGGCACTGCAGTGCACTTGAAAGAAGAATCCAGAATACAGAGGAAAAAACATGGGAGCTAAGTTTTCCCCCCCAGATGCCCAGGCTGTGGTTGCTGCACTAACCTAGGGAAGATCTCTTGTGTTCTGTCCACCTCCCATCACAAAGGGTTGTACAGACACTGAAGCTTCCCAACAACAGGAGATTCCAACTTTTCAGTTTGCAGGGTGGAGTGTGAAGACTTGGAATTTGTTTGTTTTATTTATATTATTTGTTTTCTGAAGCCTCAAGAGAGCTACTGATCTCTTGCAAGTAGTTCTTGAGTTGTAGTTTACGGACCTGAATAATAAAAATCCTGCTGCTGGTCTGTGAAGGACTGAGAGGATGGTGCTGTTTCACTCAGCAAAGTCTTGCTAAAACTAAAAAAGGCCTGCTTCACTCAGGAAGAAACTGCTGTAGTTGCCATAGTGATAAATGAGAGGTGGAATGTTGGTGACAGTTGAAGAACTATTTGTTCCTTTCTAAAAACAAAAACCTGAGGATTTTTCCCTGTATTTTTAGTAAATCTACAAGTTGCATGAAGAGTGTTGGTGTTTTATAGGGGGAACTATTTTGAAATAGTGTTGAATCTCAAAAATTAGAACTTGAGTTGCCACGTTTGCTCTGGACAAATCTTGATGCTGTGCCATTGTGAAAGGGAAATTTGGGACTTGTGCTAAAACAGTCAGTGAGGAATGTGCTTTGTTTGGATGATCCAATTCCCACCCTGTGCTTGCTCAGGACCATTTGCAAACAGTGGCTTTTGCTGGACTCTGCACATAGAGGAAGGTAAATTTCCATGAGTCTGAAAATGGGAATGAAGTTTGTAAGGTGCAGCTCTTCCAGCAGCTGAAGAGCTTTGGGAAATCAAGTCAAATTTGCTGTTTTGTTGCTTTGCTGAGTGAGACACAGCAGCACTGAGGTGTAAATTTCACTACTCCACACTTAGGCCCTGCCCAGATGGAGCTGTGCCACTACCAAAACACAAACATTACATACATTTTAATAAACATCCTAAATTCTGGTTCATGCTTTGTGCAGTGCAAGCAGTGACTGTGCCAGTTCCACTTTGCTCTTCCAGTTTGTGTCAGACAAGGTTTGGTGGAGCTGTGGCTGAACAGAGGCAGTTTCCTAGGAAACACTTACATAAGTGAGTGAAGCATTAGGATGAATCCAAGGGCTTCCTGTCTGAGTGGGCAGGAAGTTTCCTGGCCACCTAAACCATCCTCTGGTGACAGAATCTGGGACAGGAACAGAAGGACAGGGGCTGGATAATGCACAAAGTGACATTGCTTGGGCTGGTGTTGATCCACTTGTCCTTTTCTGGTGTCTCTTCCAAGCAGCCGTCACTGTATTGAGTGTCTGTCCCTGGAGTGGGCAGAAAGATAATTTTTTAAGCTTTTTTAAAAAAATATGAAGAGGAGGATCTGTTCTGAAAACAGGCTGAGTTGCTGTGCAGTTTGTGAATGGCTTCTGAATGGGATTTTAATAGGATAATTTAAAAATCTCTTTTTATTTTTTGCGGTTTCTTTTTTACAACTTTCTGCAGGAAAAAGCCTTTAAATGTGATGTATTTTAATTCCCTTTTGTGCTTGCACAAGCACTTTAACATACACTTGCTTGCACAAGCACTTTAACATACACTTTCTTGCCATTAGATGGAGATTCTATATCTTCAAATAATGTGCATGACCTTTGTAGACTTGCTGTTATTAACAGGTAGAAGGAGAAGCACTTTGGATGGCTTTCCCTGGGCATGGGGGGAACCCTCTCCTTTATTAAAATAATTCTGTTTCTCCTGGTGCAGTGTTTGGTGGGTGGAGTGGGCTGGGTTTGGCACAGCAGAGATGGAGACTCCTGAGTGACATAATAACCAACCTGTAGAAACTCTGTGTTGTGCAGGCTGTCAGCAGGATCAGCCAGGCTGGAACAAAATCTGTTTTCTCCCAGAGTGGGAACAGCCGGGAAGTCACTCCAGTCCTTGTTGCACAAACACAGAGCTCTGGTCCCCAGACAAGGTAAAACAATCATAATACTGCAGCATTTTTATTTAAAGCAAATCTAAAAGCTGTTACTATTAAAAGTGGAGCAAAGAAATGTATACCTTCCAATGTGTAATTTAAAATTTTCCTTTTCAGTACAACACCTCAGGTATTGAGCCCAACCATTGCTGCTCCACCCAACGCGCTGCCTCGGCGAAGCTCTCGCCTCTTCACCAGTGATAGCTCCACAACCAAGGTACCAAACCCCCAGTGCTGCCAATCCCTGCCTTTCTCAGCCATTCCACTGACCCAGCTGGGAATTTCCACGTATTCATAGCAGCTACTCTCAAATTTAGATTTCTGGATTTAAAAGATTCTTATGTATGTAACTCTTATTTTTCTTCTTTGCAGGAAAATAGCAAAAAATTAAAAATGAAGTTTCCGCCTAAGATTCCAAACAGAAAAACAAAAAGTAAAACAAATAAGGGAGGAATAACTCAACCAAACTTAAATGACAGTTTGGAAATCACCAAACTGGACTCTTCCATCATTTCAGAAGGGAAAATTTCCACTGTTGCACCACAAATCCAAGCTTTCACGCTACAGAAGGCAGCAGCAGGTCTGTTTGAGCACTGTTGATCTGTAGTAGAGTAAAATCTGATATATCTGGGTTTTAATGTTGCTTCAGTATTTGCTTCTTTCCCATTTCATTTAGCATGCAGCTCTCACCTTTGTGTAGTGATAAAAACTGATTTAATTCAACATCTTGATAACTTAGAAACATGTGAAGAATATTGAGAGTGGTAATTGTCAGCAGATAAATCTTGCAAGCTCTGGTCCTTATTAATGATTAAAGTATTTTTAAAGTATATAAAGTATTATTTAATTGTTATGTAATATATAAATTATTATAATAGAATAAGTAATATTATTATGATTGTGTTACATTGTTATAAAGTAGAACTTCAAATTTTTAAAGTATATAATTTATGACAGTATTATCATTGGAAACTGATCCAAAGGAATTACTCATAACCCAGTCACCTTTTAACATGGGCTTTATGTGGTCTGTTCTCCCTTGATGTTTCCCATTTGTTTAAAAACAAATCTTTATTCAGATTGTCAGAAAATCCTGAGCAAAATGCTGAATTCCCCTCTTTTGGCTCAGTAATGTTTCCAGGCAGCAAGAGGATGTATCCATGGCTACCAGGCTTGTGGGAACTGCTCAGACCTAAAGAAATGTTTGAATAGCTGCTGGAAATGCAGAACTCCACTCACTCTGAGCCCCAGAGTTTAAGAATTCCTTATTTTCTAGCTTCCCTTACAGAGGCTGATACTCAGAATATCATGCTCATATTAATTAAGTATATAATGTTAAGAGTATATGAACCTTGTTTGGAAACTCCTGAAAGGTTTCCATAAGAGGAGTGCACAAGGGAGAGATTTTGGGATTAGCACTTCTAAATAAGTGTCACTTATTTAGAACACTTATTCACTGTCTTTTTTTTTTCCCTACTTTTATTTATTGTGTTTTTCTCCTAGAAGGTTTGATGAGCCTTCTCCGGGACATGGGGAAAGGTTATTTAGCCTTGTGCTCATACAACTGCAAAGAAGCCATCAATATTTTGAGCCATTTGCCATCCCACCACTACAACACAGGCTGGGTGCTGTGCCAAATTGGGAGAGCTTACTTTGAGCTGGCAGAGTACATGCAGGTAGGAATGGGGGCCAGGTCTTCCTCTTCTCCCTTTGCTTTGGCAGTTTTACACAAAACCTGCAGGTCTCCTGTAAAATCCAGGAGAAGTTTGCATTTGTGGTAAATGGATCAATATAAAAGTTACACCTGGAATGGATTTGGGTCTTGAATCTGCTTTCTCATTGAGCTTTCCTAAATTTTTTCTTAATGTTATTTCCTCTTGTGTCCAAGTGTTGGGGTTTCCTCCTTGTGTATCCTGTCTCTTATCTCCTGCTGTGCTGAGGGAATTGTTTGCATTGCACTGTTTTAGAATAGATCACTCAACAATTTGATCTCTAAACCAAAAAACTTCTCTCCATTGTAGTTAATTCTGATCACATCAGTGACCCAGTTTCCCTCCCAACCTCACAAATGAAGCACTGGCACAGCTGAGGTGATGCCAAACTGCTCCAGAATCAGAAGTGAGCAGTTCAGGGTAATCCCACAGTTCCTCTCCTTGGCACTGTTCTCCTGACAGCTGATGTGCCTGTTTGCTAAGTTTTTAAAGCACTCCTTGACAGAATGTATGCAGGAGACAAAGGAGAGGGAGGTTTTGAGCTGTGCACAGTCTGTTTCCAGGTGGAACAGATGCTGGGTGCTTCATAGATTATTTACAAAGGTGAGGCTGGAGATTTTAATCACCAAATTCCAGAGTGGTTTGAGTTGAAGGAGACTTCAAAGCCGACCCAGTGCCACCCCTGCCATGGCAGGGACACCTCCCACCATCCCAGGCTGCTCCAAGCCCTGTCCAGCCTGGCCTTGGGCACTGCCAGGGATCCAGGGGCAGCCCCAGCTGCTCTGGGCACCTGTGCCAGGGCTGCCCACCCTGCCAAGGAACAATTCCTGCCCAGTATCCCACCTAACCCTGCCCTCTGGCAGTGTAAAACCATCACCCCCTATCCTGTCACTCTTTATTGGATGGTTAACAATCATACCTGGCCCATAAAAGTCTGTTGCGCTCTCTCTGGTTTTGTGGATGATGTTTTTGCCTCGCTCAAGCATGGACAGAAACAGGAATGCAGCTGAGTCAGCAGGAGGGAGAGCTGGCTGCATTCCTGCTGGCAAAGTATCCTGGGATCCAGTCACTTCCTTCCCTTGAAAGGAAAGCTCAGGGCTTGCAGCTCTGTGTAGAACACTTAAAAAGCAAAGAGGATGCTCAGGCTGGGTGTGAGGCCTTGGTCCTTGACCTCTGTGCTCTGCCTTGGTGGTGGAATTTTATTTTAAGTTTCATTTCTGTTCTCAGGCTGAGAGAATATTTTCAGAAGTGAGGAGGATTGAAAACTACAGGGTAGAAGGCATGGAAATCTATTCAACAACACTCTGGCACCTGCAGAAAGATGTTGCCCTTTCAGTTCTTTCTAAGGATTTGACAGACATGGATAAAAACTCACCAGAGGTATAAAATGCTGTGGGCTTGATTGAGAAGAGGGGAATTGTACGTGGTAAAATCAGTGATTCAGAACAGAACTTTGAGCTCTAATCCAGTGTACTCTCCAGTGGGAACACACCTGAACAAAACTGGAGAGGGAGCTGGCAGGGTTGTCTGTTGAACTGCTGATGCCTGAAATGGCTCCTTAAAATTTGAATATCATCTTATGTGGAACAGGTTGAAACCTTTTATCTGTTAATGGTTATTTAAATTTGCCTTGGCAGCATTCAACCAGGAAGATCATGGGTTAGTCAGTCACTCTTGCTGCTGCCAGTGTGCAGAGATAAGGAATATCTTTCTCCTGTACCTTTTAATTGCTGTAGTTAATTCACTGGCACTTAAAATATTTGTTCTAGAGTTTATTTCCAGACATGATGTTGCACTTTTTTATACCAAAGTCCATTAAACTGCAGGGCGTGTGGTAGTGTAGTCACAATGTGCCAAAACCCAGAAATCTTTCAATGAGTGCCACAGTAAAAATAAAATATGTGAGTTGATAAATGTGCTCTTAAGAATTAAGCAAACTGCAGAGGATATTGGAAATCTTTTTGGTGGAGGAGGAAATCCAATTCATGTTATCCTGTTAGTTTGTCTAAGAGTGGAAAACAACCTCAGTGAACAGTTGGTGGTTGTAGTAAGATTAGTCAGGATAGAGGGAAATGCAGATTCTAATCCAAGCAGTGGAAAATAGTTATGTGCTTTGGCAGTGATGCTAAAAATTTGGGGAAGTGGGAGACCCTGGGCTGTGGTATTTACAGTCTTGATGGATGCTGAGCAGCAGGGAAAGAGGAGGTTGTTGCTAAAATTCTTCCTCTGCAGATTTCCAGATTTGTCACTTGGAGGGAGCTGAAGAGATAAAGTACCATCTCCCCCTTTGTTATTCCTAAATATCAAAGATGTTTTATTTCTGGCCTTTTCAACACCTTCAAAAGATTTAGTCATTAGTCATCAAAGGATCTAATTGGTGCAGACTTGTTGGGTGTCCATGGATTCTCCATTTCTGTAATTCAGCTTGCTTATTTATTCATTTATTTATTTTAGAAGGTGTATTTAGCCTTACTTGCCTCACAGGAATGAGCCTGAACTAACTGTTGATTTATTCCTATTTATTTTTTTATAATTATTTAATTATAATATATATTTAATTATAATATAATTAATATTATGGTTATTTATAATTATTTAAATCAGTGTAGATAAATGTGTTCAGCTCAAATTTAGTCACTCAGAGTAGTAAAAAGGGCTCTGCTCCTGCCCTGCTGTTGTTCCAGGCCTGGTGTGCAGCAGGAAACTGCTTCAGCTTGCAGAGGGAGCACGACATTGCCATCAAGTTCTTCCAGAGGGCCATCCAGGTGGATCCAAACTATGCCTATGCCTACACCCTGCTGGGCCACGAGTTTGTGTTGACAGAGGAGCTGGACAAGGCTCTGGCCTGTTTCAGAAACGCCATCAGGGTCAACCCCCGGCACTACAACGCCTGGTAGGTCTGTCCTCATAACCCCTGCTGCTCCCTGGGCTGCAGGATTCCCTCTGGAGGAGCAGCTCCTGGCTGCTGCTCTGCTGGGGTTTCATGGAGCCAGGCTGGTCTGGGTTGGGAGGCACCTTACAGCCTGTCCAGTGTCACCCCCTGCCATGGCAGGGACACCTTCCACCAGCCCAGGCTGCCCCAAGCCCCATCCAGCCTGGCCAGGGACACTCCCAGGGATGGGGCAGCTCCATCTTTTCCACTCTTCCCTCCTGGAAAACAGCAAAGCCATTCCTGCAGAAGATGGGGGGCTACTTTCACAAGGAAAGCAAAAAATTCACTTTTTTTTTTGTTTTCATAGATGGTTTAGGCTGTATTACCCCATTATTTTGTCCTGTTGGGCAGCATTCTTTGTGCATTATGTGTCCTCAGTTGCAGTTGGAGAGATGAGATCTCAGTCTCTTCATACCTTAGGACACACTTTGTATCTTACAACTTTTTAATATATAAAGCAGTAAAAGTTAGATCTGTAAGTGTGATAGTGTTAATAACTTTTGTGTCCTTTTATTTAGCCAGTCTTGCTGTGTGTCACACATCAGTTCTTCAGCCACCCAATGGATAACAAAAATAAATAAAATTTTAGACAGCTTTTTCCCCCAGGAAATTCCTTCCCACCCTAGATGAGGTTGGCAAGGCTAAAAACCATTCCTGCCATGTCACATTCACTGACAAAAACCAATTTGGTTAAAATCCAGTGCCACTTACCAGAATTGTTTCTGTGCTGCAGGTACGGGTTGGGAATGATTTATTACAAACAGGAGAAGTTCGGTCTGGCAGAAATGCATTTCCAGAAAGCACTTGATATCAACCCCCAGAGCTCAGTCCTGCTGTGTCACATTGGAGTAGTAAGTACATGGCACTTGACTTGGGTGGGGAGAAGGGGTTGGGGTGCAGAGGGGGTGAGGAGGATTTTTCTTCCTGTAGAACAAAAATCAGACTTGGTCTAGCAGTGGGCCAATACTTTCCTAAAGGAGCAGGTTGTAAGCAAACATGCTCAGAGGGGTTTGTCCTTGCCCAGCAGATGAGCTGTTATTTTTCCCCTTTTGGAATTGTTCTCTCTCTTTGTGTGCCAGGTCCAACACGCACTGAAAAAATCTGAGAAGGCTTTGGACACTTTGAACAAAGCAATCAACATCGACCCCAAGAACCCACTATGCAAATTCCACAGAGCCTCGGTGTTGTTTGCAAATGAGAAGTACAAGGTCAGTCTGGGTGCTCGTGGCAGCCTTGAAATTCCTGTAGCTGGGAATGGGGGTGCCTTGGGAATGTTTACAGGTCACCAGGGCTTGCAGGAACAGCCTGGGACATGGGAAGCATTTCCTTTGGCAAGTGCCACCCTCAGCAGGGTGGCATTAAATGTTTTGATTGTAATAAAATCTGGGGCCATCAGGTGTTGCTTTTTAAATTATTATTTTAGTCTGACCTACTATCATGAATTTATACTAAATTACTAAGAAAACTCAGCCAACTGCTCCATATCCAATTACAGCAATAAGAACCAGCTGTTTCCAAGGTTGTGTTGTGGAGTGCAGAGTCAGATGTGAAGCAGTTTTGGGCTGATTCCCTGCTGACCTGAACCCTGTTTAGAACAGATCTTCCCACACTGTTTATCCAGCAGCTTTTCCTCTGGCCAGTGTTTTTTGGCTCCAGAAGACAAGCCAAGTCTGTTTGAAACTTGCCTCAGAAATGTGTGCACACTGAAAGGGAAAACTTTACTTAAAACTTTTTTTTATTTCTAACTGCAAACTAAATATTTTTCAGTTGAATTTCTTAATGATGCCAGGTGACTGTCACAGCAAACAGCTCCAGCATCAAGAACTAATTTAAAAGTAAAGTAGAAGTTTCACTAAAAGTGTTTGGTTTCAAATGCCTAATATAAACACTCTCTCCCACCTTTCAGTCAGCTTTGCAAGAACTTGAAGAACTGAAACAGATTGTTCCCAAAGAGTCTCTTGTTTACTTTTTAATAGGAAAGGTAGGTAAAACTTCACTGTGATCCTAAGTTCTTTAATTTCCTTTGCTACTTAATGAGAAAATTTGATGCCTGTCACTAAGATGCTTCCACTTGGAGCAGTATTCTAAAAATTCCCAAAGCTTTAAATACTGAACAAGAAGCAGCTACATTCCAGCCTTTCTTGTGTGAAATGCCAGAGCAGTGATCTAGTGACAGAAATCCTCCTTCCCACCACCACCTCTGCTAAAAAGCTTTAAATAACTTCTGTAACTTTCTGCTGGGGAGTGTCTGGTCACTTGGGAGCACCAAGAAAAATTTCCCTCTAACACAGACCTGGAGAACTCTCTATCAGCAAGATTTCTTTATTTTGTTTGAACTGGAGAGAGGTAAAAGAATTTGTGCTGAAATGTGTTCACTGGGCTTTGTCCAGGAGTAGCTGGACCTCTAAACTGACATGAGTGGCCATGTCTAGACAAATTTTCACTGTTTAAATCCTCAACACAGATAAATAACTTCCCCATCTGCCCTTAATTATAAAGAGTCTCTTAGCTGCTAGTTTATTTATTTTTATTTTTAAGTAGAAACACATATTTATTTCCCTTGGGGCTCACATAATAAGTTTTTCATATCCACCCTCTGTTGCTTTCCATAAAACATCACTGAACTGTGGAACATTCATTGCCCAAACCTTCAAGTAGCAGCCTTATATAAATGCAGCCTTTTCTGCCATTTTTCTGTTCAGGTTTATAAAAAGCTGGGTCAGACACATCTGGCCCTAATGAATTTCTCCTGGGCAATGGACCTGGATCCCAAAGGAGCCAACAACCAGATCAAGGAGGCCATAGACAAACGTTACCTGCCCGACGACGAGGAGCCCATCACGCGCGAGGAGCAGATCAGCGAGTGCTACCCCTACGAGTCAGGTCTGTGCTGCAGGAGCCCCAGATTTAACATTTCTGTGCTACAGCCTCTGCCCTAAGCTCTGGAGAGGGCCAGCTTTAACAGGTGAAACATTTCTGTGCTCTTGGAGCCTCTGTTCTGAGCCCTGGACAGGGCCAGCTTTAAAGGTGAAACATTTCTGTGCTCCAGCCTAGGAGCAGCCTCTGACACTGAACCCTAGGGTCAAGGGCAGCTTAAACAGGTGAAACATTTCTGTGCTCCTGGAGCCTCTGTCCTGAGCACTGGACAGGGCCAGCTTTAACATTTCTGTGCTGCAGCCTGTGCCCTAAGCTCTGGAGAGGGCCAGCTTGGAGCCCTCTCCAGCTGTGCTGTGCTGCAGGAGCCCCAGATTTAACATTTCTGTGCTACAGCCTCTGCCCTAAGCTCTGGAGAGGGCCAGCTTTAACAGGTGAAACATTTCTGTGCTCCAGCCTAGGAGCAGCCTCTGACACTGAACCCTAGGGACAAGGGCAGCTTAAACAGGTGAAATATTTCTGTGCTCCTGGAGCCTCTGCCCTGAGCACTGGACAGGGCCAGCTTTAACATTTCTGTGCTGCAGCCTCTGCCACTGAACCCTAGGGATAGGGCCAGCTTCAATAGGTGAAACATTCTGCCCAGTGAGTAGGAGCTCTGGAGGCTCTTCACTCAGAATTCATTCATTGTCCAGTAATAGGAGCTTCATCCAGCCAGGTCTCATAAGCTCTTGGGGGTCTATTACTCACTCAAGATAGCTCAGCTACCTTTGGGAGCGTAAAATCAGCAGTCTTGGAAACAAAAAGGTTTAATGTAAGGCAAAATAAACAGAGAAAAACTGAGTCAGGTGCAAGAGGTTTTTGCTCTTGGTGAAACACCTCACAAAAGTGATTAGTTTCTTTGTTGTCTTTTTCTAGTAAATGGCCTAGGTGGGATTTTGTGGCTTTTGTCTAATTAACTATCTTTAAGTTTGAGGTGAAGTTCCCTAGGCCTATGAGGTGGAGGGTTGTGAAATTCCTTTAGATGTACTAGGACAGAGATTGTGGTAACTCTAAATTTATACAAATCATGGGTGGTTTAAGAGTATCCCAGGAGAGCAAGGCATTCCCAGGGCTGCAGATATTCCATCATAAAGCATCAAATAACTTCAGAGTAAATGAATGGCAGCTAGAGTTGTCTGTAGATGGTTTTTGAAAAGTTAAACTGGATGTTGGATCAAAATACTTGATGTGGTGAATATAAAAGATGGCTTTTGATGAAGGTCATGGAAGCAGTTTGATTTGGATCAAGAGAAAATAAAACACTATGGAAAGTAATTCACAGGAACAGCCCAGGTTTTTCTTCTCTCAGCTTTTGATTATGAACTTAAATTCCATAAAGCATGGACAGTCATAAATACTGACCTCTCTGCAGGCTGAAATAGAGATAAAAAATAAATGCTAATAAGCAATTTAATTTTCTTCCCACAAAGAAGGAAATACAGCAGGATTTGGATTCTTACCAATAGACAAATGGCTGTGTCCTGCAATTCCAACTGAAAAATAGGGAAAGGTGATAACTGTATATCACCTTGGTTTTTATTGGTCCTGTGTGCTTTTTAACATGGGAACTTTACCCTGCACTGCACTTCTGGAAGTATCCAGTTTTTCTCTCCCTGCAGTTGTATTTGGGGTGATTTTGAGCCCCAGCTCCCTGGGCTGAGCCTGTTCTGACCAGGAGATGGAGACAGAGACTGGAGCTGCTGAGCCCCACCTGAGCAGTGCAGGAAAAACCCAAACACCAACCAAACAAGAAAAAAAAAAAATAAAAAAGGAAAAAAAAACCTAACAACTTAATCTGTCCAATAAGCATAAACAAAATAAGTGTTGGGCTGTGTCACAGTTCAGCTTCCCAGGCTGTGCAGAGAAAGTGTGGAAGAGTTCCACAGCCTCAGCTGAACGACCCTCTCGGGGTACATGGGACAAATTACTTTAATTTCAGGTGATTTGGAGGGAAGCAGAATTTTCCTGTGAATGCTTTGGCTGCCCTGCCTGGGCTGGGCTGGTGGCAGGGGCGCTGTGCAGGGGGACAGCCCCTGACCCAAGGTCTCTTTGTCCCCACAGTGGGCACAGACGAGTCCCAGGAGAGCAGCATGACGGACGCGGATGACACTCAGCTCCACGCCGTGGAAAGTGATGAATTTTAACCTCCAAGAGCCAGTGTCTGAGCTTGAGTGTGTGTGACTGGTACTGTCGTGTTCTCCCCTTCCTTGGCATCCTGGGTTCTACATCTCTGAGCCAGCACTGTCGTTGTTCTCCACTGACACCACGAGTGCACCTCAGACCTGAACTTAGCAGAGTTCATGGCAGTGCAATATCCAGCTGCTGCTGAGTCTGACTAGTTGGCTCTTACACATTTATGGCAGTGACTGAGGAGAAAATGCTGGTTTTGAACTCCCCCCCTTGCTGGAAAAAAATATCATGGAAGACAGACTTGTGCTTTGATGTATGGAAGCCAGTAGATGTGGGGATAGTACTAATGACGAGGTGTCTTGTTCTTTTTCCAGAAATGTGTCTTAGTTTGGGTCTTTCTTGGTAAGCAGAGTGCTGAACCTCATTTCCAAGTTCTCCAAGGACAGTGTTGACAAACAGGCTGTTCAAGACTTTTGCATATTGTAGTGTAACTGAAATGCCAGGGAGTGTCAATGACCTTAAAGCTGCAGTGTCTCCAGTGAGCAAGCAGGACTGGGCGTGTGTCAGGCCACGTGAAACAGCCCTGTCCCTGCCCAGGGTGCAACTGCAGGAGAATCACATTGCAGGATCAGAGCTTTCATCAAATGCTTTCATGTTCTAACCATGAGTTAATTTATTCACCCGGTTTTGGAAAGGTCAGTGTTTACTTTGTATTTCTGTCAGCACCACCTTGCTTCATTTTTCATGCACCCCTTGACTTGTTCTTCCCCTTTTGAAGAATAAAAATTAATAAAGGGAAAAAATCAAGAGAGAAATGTAGATACAAGTGTAATGTGAAACATCAAACCCTTAATCCTGTGAGAGTGGGAAGACTGGAAGCCTTAATACAATCAGAACCTTGGTCAAATGCATCAAATAATTGTCTCAGATCAGTATCTCCTTAGGTCTGCTATCACTTTACAAAATAGTTTTCAAAGTGTGGTCCAAGCAGGATGCAAAAATGTGCAATTATTTGTCTTTTTCCTTATTTTTTTAAGCTGTTCTTTCAGTTTCCCATTCTAGGAACACTTTCCTTTCCTCGAGGGTCTGTTTCTGAGAGGAGAAAGCTGTGCCACGTTAGTGAGTCCAAACTGCTCTCTGTAGCATTCTGCAGCAGCAATTGGTGCCCTTTGTGCAGTGATGATAAAGAAAGTGTATGATACAAGCAGTTTTAAAGAGCAATTTATGCCTAATAAATTGGGAATGATACAAATTTCATAGCACTGTATTTGTTGTGATCAGTCTTAATTTTTTTTTCTTAATCTATTGGTTTTTAGGTGTCTCTTAGTTTCCTTCACACTTCAATTTCTTTTGAATTCTGTCCTTATCCACTTGGCACCTCTTCTGTCTCAGCTTCTCTCTGGTCAAGAGCCACATGGACACCTTTATCCTTTGAAAAATGATCCCCAAGTTCTGAGCAAAAAGAGAATTCTGTGGTGTGGTGGGGTTTTTTTTGAAGTAGGAAGATGGGCAGTGAAAAATAGGCTTCAGTTCCCCTCAGAGGGTGAAAAAATCCCTCTAAAATCTGAGGAATGAGAAGAGGTAAAATGAGCTCTGTGCCCTGCACTTGGATCAGCTGGGTCTGGGACTGCCTGGGGATGGATGTGGGCTGGAGTGAGGCTCTCACAGGGGTTCATTCCTGCGGCTTCTCTGGGTGCTGATTCCCCTCCTGGAGCTGCTCCTGGGGCTCCTGCCTCTCCTGCTGTGGTTTCCCAGCTCGTGGCACCTTCCCAGCACATCCCTGAGCAGAGGAGTCTGAGCAGCCCCTCCTGGTAACTAATTACCGTGTTAATTGGCTTCCTTTCGCTTCCCAGCATGTTTTCTAAACAAAAAGCAGGAGGAAGCAGGTGCTATTTACTTTTCCATAACAAATGTTGTTCATGTGGGGACCTGAGATCCAGGAATTGTGGGGCCTTTTTTCCTTTTTATTTGTTCCCTGAAAACTGCAGTAAAACTTTCAACCCCTTGGAAAAAGCTCCTGGTTGAGCTGGGATGTTCAAAGGATGTTTGTGCTATTTGGAAGATTTAATACATAAAAACATTCCTGGCTTTGTATGGTCATCCTACCTTAAAGGTATTTTCTTTTTTTTCCCAATAATCCAGGGTCACATTTAGCCCTTGCTGCTATTTTACATTCTAAGGAAAAACACAAAATTAGTATTGAAGGACTAAAAGTTGCCTCTTTGAGGAGGGACAGAGAGGAAGAGGCTGAGCATGGAGACACTGGCAGGGAGGTGAGCAAGGGTTCACTGAAGAGAATTAGGGAACTGTCATTTTCTTACAACAAAACTATGGAAGAATGCAAAGTGTGGGTGTGGTGTTACTATTTGCATTGAAACAATGTAATTTGTCCTTTTTTTCCTAATTTTTTTTTTTTTTTTTTGCTTTTCTTGATTTTTTTAATTTCAAAAATTGTACAGTCCTAGGGGGGAAAAATTCTTTTCTGTTAATATATTTGCAATTCATGAAAGGATGTGGAAAAAATCCAAATAAATTACTTTTAAAAGCAGGCTTAGCCCCAGGTGCTTTGGGTCAGGGGTGGGATTTGCCCTTCAGGAGTTGGGCAAGTGAGAGGTTGGGAAAGGTTTAAGGGCACCTTGGGGTGTGCAGGGCTCTTTTCTGTCCTGTGCCACCTGAGCCTCATCTGTCACAGCTTCCAGGTGGGCTGCAAGGTGCTGGCTGGAGTTTTGGGTGAGGTGGGAGGTGTGACCTGGCTGTGAGGACCTGGAGCTGCTGGGATGAGTCCAGAGGAGGCTCCAGGGCTGGAGCCAGGCTGGGACACCTTGGGGTGCTCACCTGGATAGGAGAAGGCTCCAAGGAGAGCTCAGAGCCCTTGCAGGGTCTGAAGGGGCTCCAGGAGAGCTGCAGAGGGACTGGGGACAAGGATGGAGGCACAGGACACAGGGAATGTGTCCTGCCACGTGTCCATCCACTGCCCAAGGCAGGGATGGATGGAATATTGGGGATAAATCCCTCCTGGTGCCCAGAGATGTTGCTGCTCATCCTCACTTCCCATCTTCAAGAATCTCTCAGGTATGGAGCAGGTTAGTTTTATTTTCTTTTTTTTTTTCTGCCTTCCATAGCAGGCCCCCTCTCTGTGGCTGTAGCTGCTGTTGCTCAGCAGAGAAATTAATTACCACAGTCTCTTACACTTCCAGAGCTGGAGGAAAAGCTTGCCAGGAAGGAAGGCTCATGGCTGTGCAGAAATTCCTCCTGCTGCATTGTAGGCATCTTGGATTGAACTTTTTACCGCTCATTTTTGCCCAACCTAATTGGTAATTTCTGAGAGCTGAGTTTGGCTGTACAAGAAACACTGAGATTAACCCATTCCTAGCTGCTTCCCCCTATTTTCCCCCATGCTCCTGTTGCTCCTGGACATGTGTTCCTGTGTCTGGGGGTTGCTGAGTGCATGAGAGCTGAGCTGTCCCTCTGCAGCCTCCCCCATGGGCTCTGCCCGGTGCTGGACCCAGGCTTTGCTCAGGCAGGCTGAGCTTTAGGTGCCTCCAGAGAAAGGCAAAGCAGTGGTGAAGTTGGATTTTCCATCGTTCTTGAGCTGAATTACAGCTGTGTGCTGAGCACCAGGAGCTGTTTAGGAACACCTGCATCTTAGCAAGGCTTGTTCTGTTGTTCACCACTGACTGTGGTGCTGCAGCATCTCATTTTCTGTCCCTCTGTCCAAGTCTGCGACTTTTAGAGGAACTGCTCTTTATTTTTAATGGAGTAGAACTGGGTTTTTCTAAGCCAGGGATCCCAGTGCTTTTAAACTTTGTCACCTCAGAATAAGGTGTTAGTCTGGGTTTTTCTGGATAACCAGGAAAAACAACCTGGTTGTTTCATGTTTCCTGGGGAAGGAGAGCAAGGCCAGTGTCTGCTGGGGACAGTGACTGCAGCTGCTCAGTGTGGGATCAGCATGGGCACCTCTCAGAGTGTGTTTGGAGCATCTCAAACTTCCTTCCAGTCCTCAAAGGGGCTGAGAAAAAAAAGAGGGAGAGTAACTTTTTACACAGGCAGACTGAACAAGAGGGGGAACCACTTTAACTGGGAGAAAATTAGATTATAGACGTGAGGAGGAAATTCTGTATGCAGATTTTGGCAAGGCCCTGGCACAGGGTGCCCAGAGCAGCTGTGACTGCCCCTGCATGCCTGGCAGTGCCCAAGGCCAGGCTGGACACTGGGACACCCTGGGACAGCGGGAGTGTCCCTGCCATGGCAGGGTGGCACTGGGTGGGCTCTGGATACAGGCCCAGAGGCACGCAGGGGACACGGGCCCTGTGTCACCTGTGGGCTGGGGCCTGCTGCCATCCGTGTTCCCGGTGTCCCCACAGCCCTCGTCACCCGCTCCGGTGCTCTCGGTGTCCCGCGGCACCTCCCGCTCCCCCGGCAGCTCCCTCCCCGCCGCGGGACCCGCGCCCCGCACGGAGCACGAGTGGCCTGCGGCCCGCGGGACGCCCCCCGCGTGTCCCGGCTCCTGCCCCGGTGCCACCTGCGGGACACCGGCGCCCCGTGACCCCCGAGCCCCGCACCCGGGGCCGCCCCCTCGCCCCCCGCCCGCCGCTCCCGCGGCCCGGCCGGACCCGCGGCCGCCCCGGGGGCCGGGGGCGCGCTCGGGACCCCCCTCTCGGGGCCGGTACCGGGGTTTGGGGGGGTCCCGGGCGGGGGGCGGCGGGCGGAGGGGGGGGGGCGCGGGGCAGGGGCCGAGCGGCGGCACGGCATCAATCACCGCCCGCCCCGCCCCCCGCGCTGATTGACGCGGCCGCAGCCAATGGGGCGCGCCCATGCCCCTCGGGCAGCCAATGAGCGCGGGGGAGGGCGGAAGGTCCCCGCTTGAAGGCGGCGGAGCGGCGCAGGTAGGAGCGGGCGGGGGGCGCGGAGCGGGCCGGGGGCTCGGGGGGCGGCCGCGCTCGGCCCGGGGGTCGCGGCCCCCGCCCCGCGGGCAGCGCCGGCCCCGGGCCCCGGCCCCGCCGTCCCCCAACTTGGCCGCGGGGGCCGGGCCGCGGCGGGGCCGGGGGGGGGCGGGCGGCCGCTCCCGCCCGGGAGTTGGGGGTCGCGGGCAGGGTCGCGGCGGGCGCCGGGCCCGGGGCGCCGGGTGAGCTCCGCCCCGCCGCGCTGTCCCGGGGGGCCGGGCCCGGCCGGCTCCGTGCGGAGCGGGGACCCCCCCGCCCGCCCCGCGCCTCCATTTTAGCCCGGGGAAGCGAGGCCGGGCCCGGGGGGCTTCGAGAAGGATCGGGGGTGGCGGCAGCCCCGGCCCCCCGCGCCCCGGGCCGCGCTGCGAGCGCCGCCGGGCCCGGCCCCGCCGGCCGGCCCGCGGCGGGATGGAGGTAACGGTGGGAGGGGGCGGCGGGCCCCCCTTGTGACAGCCCTTTCTGTCCCCAGCTCCTGCACTTTCCCACCTCCTCGAGTCAATAAATAAGAAACTTACATCCCGCCGGCGTCGGCGGAGGCTGCGAGGATCCGGAGGCCGTCCCCGTGCTGCCCACCTGGAGCGCAGGTGTGAGGATGGGCCTGGCCAGGATGCCCAGCAAGGTACGTGCCTTGTGCCCCGCTGCCCGCGCTGCTCGGGGCTCCCCGGCCCGGCCCGGGGGTGCTCAGGTGCCTCGGCAGGTGCTGGGCTGGCTCCCGACCGTGCAGGATGACGCTGGAGCCCTGCACGTAGTTTCTTGGCTGATGCAGAAGTTTAAAATGGAGGTTTGGTGTTATGGCTGGAAGTGTGTGGATTCATCCTGTGTGTGTACAGGGTGTTTCTCTCTCCAAAGCCATTCCAGTGCCTGTAGTGAAGAGATGTGGAGTCTCCTCTTGGGAGCATGTGTGTGTATTTACAGGTGTTACCTGTCCTTGTGTGCAGCAGCATCGAGACATCAAGGCATGACTTGCCCAGAAAAAGAAAGATTTCCTGCTTTTTTTTCCTCTCTTTATTGTGTTCATCCTTAAACCCCAGGTTTACACTATAAGGTCCTTTTAACTTGCTGATTTGATCTGGTTTGTATATGTGTTTATAGTATCAAAAGTTTTGTGTACACCTATCAAAGGGGTCTTGGCTTTGTCCCGTGAAAACCAAAGGTCTGAAGCTGGAGTTTCCTGCTCACGTTTCTGGTTTCCCTGTGTGTGAGGCAGCCGTGGTGCTCCTGGGTCTGGAGTGGAGCCTGGTGGGGCTTTGCTGGTGCTTCTTTAGAAAAGTGATCTCTTGCCTTGCTGATGTTATTGCACATTAAAAGTGTGTCCTAAACACTCAGGTACAGGAATTGAGTTTGGTGCATCTGAATAAAACCTGAAGAGATGTGCTAAAGGGAAGGATATTTCCTTCTTTTCATAAATCTACAAGCCAAAGCAGCCTGACTTTAGGCCAATTATTGAGGCTGAATTTAGACAAATTCTCTTGTAATGGGAAAACCAAAAATCTTATCTCAATCTGTTCACACTGACCTTCCACAAATCTGCTGTGGTATCTGATCTCCAGTTGGCCAACACAGCAGCAAAGCTCTTGCTCTTTGTACACAGAATAACAGAGAGTTGTTTTGTGGGCTTTAAAATTGGAATTAAATCTCCCTGTTGTGGTTTTGGAGGCTATCATGAAATACCTTGGAAATCTGTGTTGCTGCAGCTCCTGCTGACACTGGTGGGAATTAGGAGATAACTTCTCCGCAGCCTGGTCTTCATTTCCGAAGTGCCACCTGGGGTTTGACGTGTGGCTGTGTGGAGCCTCATCTACATGGGCACTGGGGTGTTGTCAGCCCTGTGAGTGTCCCATTTGTCCCCATCCTCAATGCCAGCTCCTTAGTCTCATGCTGCAGTCTGGGAAGCTGTGGAGGAGAAAGCCCAGTGAGGTTTCAGAGAGCTGCAGGCCCTGTGGGATGGGGAGATGGGGCTGCTTTGGGAGGGCAGGGAAGGGCTCTGGCTCCTTTGTGCCTGCTGTGAGCTGGCAGGAGCTGAGGGAAGGAGCAGTGCCTGGTGTGCTGCTGGGGCTGTCCGGCTGTCAGTGTGTCCGGCTGTCAGTGTGTCCGGCTGTTGGGCTGTCTGGCCATCAGGCTGTCTGGCTGTGGGGTGTCCAGCCCTGTCAGGGTGTCTCTCTCTGTCTGGCCCTGTCAGGCTGTGCAGCCATCAGGATATCTGGCCCTGTATGGCCCTGTGTGGCCGTCGGGGTGTCCGGCCCTGTCGGGCTGCCCGGCCATCGGCGTGTCCGGTGTGTCCTGTAAATCTATCACAGCATTCCAAGTGGGCTGTCTGGCTGTCGAGCTGTCTGGCCATCAGTGCATCAGGCTGTCTGGCCATCGGGGTGTCCAGCTGTCGGGCTGTCCATCCGTCGGTGTGTCCGGCCATCAGTGTGTCCGATGCATCCCCCGGCAGCTCTGCTGAGGGGCGTTTGCTTCTCGAGGGGAGGGTCTTGCTGGACCTTGATTTTTGGGAGTGTGTTGAACGTGTCGCAGCTTGAATTGCTCTACAGCTCTGCCAGGACCTGTCTGAGGGCTGTTCTCACCGTCTCCCCCAGGAGCTCAAGCTCCTGGCAGCTGGTGTTGTCACAGTTTTGCAATGTTTTATTGGCACAGAAGAGACCGGCTCAGTTACAGGTCTTGGGTTCTGTGGAGCTCGTGACCCAGAGCACCTCAGAGGAAGGAGGTTTGTGGGGGCAGAGGATTGGGGAGCTCTCCCTGGGAATGTGCTGCTCCAGCTCTGGCTGTGCCATGCTCACAGAACAGGGACTCGCTGCCTTCTCCTTCCCATTGCCATTTCCCTGTGGTTGCCTGGGCTCTGATTCTCCCATGCTGGATTTTTCATAGGAAATATTTCATAGGAAATATGTGGTTTTTATTTCATAGGAAATATGTGTTTTATAGTGTCCATCCACCTTTCCCACGTTCAGGATGTTTCCCAAACTGAAATAGCATGGTTTTAGGCTCAAAAGTTGTTAATAATAACACTTAAGAGTTATTTTATGTACAGATATGCATGTACTTGTTGTATAGAGACTGTTCAATTTTTGAGGATGATCCAATCAGAGCAAATAATGAGGATTAATAGGTGGAAAGATGAGGTAACAATAAGGTGTGAGTAGCTGGGTATACAGCCCTCACCAGCTATTGTGGTTTGAGTGTTCTGTTTTGGCAGAAGAGGACAATTCAAAGGATGATGCTGTAAAAATGGGGTTTCAGTGGGGACAGCTGCTCTTGTTCATGGGGGGCATCTCCAGGTCAGGAACATCCCGTGTGAGGGACAGGTTGGTGGCTGGTCTAGGAGTGACCAGTTGTGGCACAGTTTTGAGTGGGAAGCTGAGACTGGCAGGGCCATAGAAGAGGCCAAAGCTGTGTAATTTTATACTGCACAGCAATTTTTGCTACTCTTCTCCAGATCAGGCTGGACCATGGAAGCTGCAGCTGTGTCTGTGCTGCAGGAAAATCCAGACCTGCACTGGAATGTCAAGCTGGAATCTGGGCTCTTGGTCTGTGCCTCAGCAGAAAATCCTGATCAGAAGCTTTATTGCACAGGAATTTCTTTTAATTTTCTTCACAACAGATTGTCCTCACTCTTCCGTGCCAGTATAAAACCGCATTTGTACCTGCTTCTGCTTTTTAGCTGAACTCGAATTAAAGGTAGATTAAAACACCAATAATACCAGAGGTTTGCATGCCATTGTAGGGTCCTGGGTTCTTAAAGTTCTCTCCAAGTGAGACGAGGTGAGGAGAGAGTGTGCAGCAGGAGTGTGGGGATGGGGAATGGCCATCACTAAGGGGACAGCTGGGACTGCAAGGGACAGCCCAGGAGTGGAGCTGGTTGTCTGCAGCTCCCTGCTAGGGCATAAAACCAGTGTTAGTCTCACTGCTGTCCTTAGCTAAATATTTTTCTTGGAAAAACACTTAGGTAAAGCTGTGTTTTGAGCATTTGTGTGGTCACAGGGACCTCTGGGTGTCTCTGGCTGCAAGCCCAGGGGGTCGCACACACCCTTAGAAAAATGATGAAATGTGAATTTCCTGGCCCAGAAAACCCAGTTGTAATGAGAGTGCTGTGGTGCGGTTTGTTGAGCAATATATTGGATTTTAAAGAGTAACAGTAGTGCCTTGACTCTGTATCTCCAGATGGTTTTTAGAGGAAGGGAGCGTTGCTCAAGCACGTGGTGGGATTCCTGTGCAGGAGTTCTGATCCTCCCAGCTCAGGGTATTCTGCAGTTGCTTCTGTGGTATTGAACTGCCCTGTGTGGTGCTGGGGCTTGAATCACGAGGAGGAAATAAACTTGCGTGTGTGTGCTGCATAGTGCAGGCCAGGATAGCACGTACTGGAAGGAGGGTTCCTGCTTACCTAGCTCTGCAGTTGAGCAGGACAGGTTTTGTTTTTACTCAGTGCATCTCTTGGTGGCGGTGAGCACAGCTGGCACTGCTGTGACTCTTTCTCTTTGCAGACAAATCATGGCATAAAGCACTTTTTCCTTGGCAGAGCTGCGTTCCTGCTGTAGAGGCAGCAGAGCCAGAGCAGGGAAGGAAGAGCCTTTGCCTGGCAGGAATTGCAGCGGGTTTGTGGCACCCTGAGCGTGCCGGGCTCTGTGCTGGGCACAGTCAGTGTCACCGCCTGCCAGGGGCCAGGCTGAAGATCACAGAGGGGAAATGGTTTGTGCGGTCCCAAAGGAATTCTGTCTTGCTCTTGGTGTGTCCTGTGTGATGGAGCTGTGAAGGGCAGGACCGGGGCAGCAGGAGCATCGGTGGCCGGGCTGCCAGCCCTGCGTGCCCCGGGCCCAGACCCTGCCTGGGGGCTGCGGGACAGCCCCGGAGTCCGGCTGGGGCACAGGGGGCACGATTTCCTGGGCAGATTTTCTTTGGGCAGGTTTCCCGGCAATACCGCCGGGGACCGTGGCAGGAGCAGTGCGGGCCGGGCCGGCAGCGAGCTCCCGGGGCTGCACTGGGCGCGGGAGAGCGTGACGTGCAGTTTTGCGGGAAAACGCTTAACCGGCGAAGGCTGTTTGTTTGATTTTTCCCGGGAGCTCGCTGGCAATGGCAGAGCGGCAGAACCCTGGATTTTGGGCAAGAAACGGTTAAAGCAGCGTTAAACCAGCGGCGTTGCGTGTCCTGTGTGTCCCCGGCCGCGGGCGGACTCCAACTCCCGCCGTGCCCCGCGCGCCGCCGCGGGCTCCCCCTGGCGGTGTCCGGCAGCGGCGGGGCCGCGGCGGGCGGACAAAAGGCGGCGGGTCCGCCCCTCCCTCCACTTCCCCGCCCTCCCTCCCCGGCGGCGGCGGCGGTGCCGGTGCCCGCCCCTCCCTCCCCTTCCCCTCCCCTCCCTCCCCTTCCCCTCCCCTCCCTCCCCTTCCCCTCCCCTCCCTCCCCTTCCCCTCCCCTCCCGCACTGCAGCTCCTCCGCGCGGCCGCGGCGGGCGCTCGGCGGGGCCCCCCGGCTGCGGGCGGGCGCGGGTTGCGCTGCGCGGCGCGGCCGCCGGGGGCGCTGCGGCGGCGCCCCCCGCCCCCCCGCCTCCTCGCCGTCCTCCTCCTCCTTCCCCCCGGTGCATTCTCCGGCTGACGGGAGGGGGAGGGCAGGGAAGGAGCCCGGCCGCCATTTTCGAGCCGCGCCGCCGCCGCGCTCGCCCGGAGCAGGGGGGGACCGGGCGCGCCGACGAGAAGCGCCGCAGCGCCCGCTCCGCCCCAGCGCTCCGACCCGGGGGCGGGGGGGCCCCGCTCCCCCCCTCCCCCCCCCACCCCCAGCACTGCAGCCGCCGAGGGAGACGGGCGAGCCCATCCCCCGTTCCGCCGGGGCGGGCGGGGGGGGGCGCCGGGGGTGGCGGCGCCGCGGCTGCCGCCCCTCGTCCCGGGGGGGCCCGCTTGGTTTGTTTGCGAACTGCGCCCGTTTCGCCGCGGCCGAGCCCGCCCGGACCGCGCTCGCCGCTCGTCACGTGGTAGGTGCCGCTCGCCCCGCGCCCGCCGCCCCGCGCCCGCCGCGCCTCCCCCGCCGCCCCTTTGTTAGAGCCGCCGCGCCCCGCCGGGCCCCGCCGCCGCCGCGCCCCAACTTCTGCGAGCCCCCCCCCGCGCTGCCCTTCCCCTCCCCGGTGCGGCGGAAAGTGCGGGGGTCGTGGCAGGAGAGCCGCCCCGCACCCCCCCCCTCCCCGCCCGCCGCCCCCGGTGCTGCGTCTCCCCGGGGCGGGGGGGGCGCCGCGGGCGGGGGGCGGCGGCGCCGCTCGACATTGAAATCCCGGCGCCGGGGGTCCCGCAGGGTCGGGCCGGGGCCTCTCACGTGGCCGCTGCCCCCGGGGAGGGGAAGGGACGGACGGGAGGGAGGGAAGGGGGGGCAGCGTTCCCTAACCTGGTGGGAAAAGGGGGGCCGGGGTGGGGGGGCACACGCGAAGTTTTAAAAGTAAACAGAAAAAAAAAATTAAATTGCATAACCTCAAAGCTTGCAAAACGCGTGGAGGGAGCAGGTCCCGCGGCCCCAAATCCGCCTGGAAAATAGGAGCGGAGCGGTGCCGGTAATCCCGGTGGGCTGTCACCGGCGGGAGCCGTGTCACCGGGCGCTCTCCCTTCTCCCGGGGTGCACAATAGCGTCATTTTCCAGGTGGCTTCGAGCTCCAAAACCGTCTCCCTGTATTTACTTTCTAGCCGCATATTTTGTATTTTATTTATTTGGAACCGGCCCTGCCGATCCAGGATTATTTCCCCCCAAACAAGCTGGAGGAGTCCGGCTATCCTGAAATGCTTTCCGTGATCCATACGTGTGTTTACTTCCATCACGAGATTAGCATCTTCCAGTGCTTGGTTACGGAGAAATTTCCATCATTTGGGGTATAAATGGGGGTTATGTAGGAGGAAAAAATAAAGCAGCTAAATATATTGGGAACTAAACTTATTTTTCCCCCAAAAATCAGACCCACCTTCCAAACCGAGGTGTCATCTCTCCTCTGCTTGAATTTGTGTCCAGGTGGAGCAGAAGGCAGGCACTCCATAGATTATATTCCCTGTTATGTAAAATGCACTTGAATGACAAACTGTAGTTTTCCATGAAACCGGTCAGGATATGGGAGGAACTGCAGGTTTTTTATTTGTTTTGACTGACCATTATATTTTGAACTGCTTTGGGCCACGGCCGTGTCGCTGGTTACATCATGTCGTGTGTTGTGTTCGGGGTGCTTTGTGGCTCTGAAAATAAGGTGAGGAGGCAGCAGCCGGTCCCGGGCCGGGCGGGACTCGCCGTGGGTCGGTGCCGCTGCTGCGGGGGATGATAAAACACCGGGGCTGCCCGGGCTCTGAGCGTGGCTGTGTGTGTGCCCCGAACCCCTGCCAGCCCGGGCATCTGCCTGCGTGCAGGCGTTTTCTCTTTAAAACCATATTTGTCCTTTTTATAGCCTTTGTTTTCATGGAGGAACCTCTGATGCTCTTCCCTGCTTTAGCGTATCCTCATGGATTTCCATTCTGGCACGGGAACAGCGACGCTCCTCAAGCTGATTATATATATTTTTATTTTTTTTCTTTAATTGAGAAGTCAGCAGCGTTTTAAATCGGCCGAGGGGGCGGTGGAGCAGAGCGGGGCCGGGGGAGCCCCGGGCCGGTACCGATCCCGGTTCCCCCTTGGTTCCCGGCCCGGTTCCCTGCTCGGTTCCGGCTCGGTTTCTGGCCCGGTTCCCCCTCGGCTCCCGGCCCGTTTCCTGGCCCGGTTCCCCCTCGGTCCCCGCTCGGTTTCTGGCCCGGTTCCCCCTCGGTCCCCGCTCGGCTCCCGGCCCGTTTCCTGGCCCGGTTCCCCCTCGGTCCCCGCTCGGTTTCTGGCCCGGTCCCCGCTCGGTTCCCGGCCCGGTTCCCCCTCGGTTCCCGGCCCGGTTCCCCGCCCGCCCCCGCGCACCAGGGACGGGCGGCCCGGCTTTGGCGCGGCAGCGGGGATGGGGACGGTGTTTTGGTTTTTTTTTTTTTTTTTTTTTTTTTTTTTTTTTTTTTTTTTTTTTTTTTTTTTTTTTCCCCTGTATAGCCGCACTGCCAAGGTAGCACAGCTGTGTGGGGCTTAATGGATTGATATGCTGCAGGAGCAGTTAATTGTGGAACTTGGTTGTGGTACTGTTATAGCTGATTTGTAATGATTTAGCAATGAGGAATGACTTGTGTTCCCTCGTCAGAGGTGATAAAGCAGCAGATGACCAGGCAGATGTGGCTGTGGGTTTCTCTTGCGCCTTTTTTCCCCTCTTTTGCCTGTTATTTTTTTTGAAAGCTGTATTTCAGTCCCATTTGCTGTCAGAGATCATCCGGTAACCGGAGAGCTGGTGAGAGTGTGACATCATGCGAGGCAGGGGTGAAAACTGAGCGGTTCTGTGACCAAAGTCACTTCCTTTTGCCCTGTTTATAACTCGTGTTTTGGCGAAGGCCGCTGCCATTATCTAATGAACGCCCAGAACAAAGCCTGTCTCTGGAGTTCCAGCACTCCACCCTTCCCTGCTCGGGCTCCACTTGCTGCCTGTCCTCAGGAACCTCAAAAGGCTTTTCCAGGGAGGATGAGACTCAATGGACAGCAAGGTAAAGATAAGGCCTGGGGATTCTTAGGCCCAGCGCAAGGGGAAGGGTAAAGCTTGGGGAGTGGAGAAAGGGCAAGCAGCACATATTTTTATTTCTGAGCTTTCCCCTCAGCCCCTTCCATACAATTTTCCTCTTATGGAAAATTGCCTTTTTCTAGCACCATTTTTTGAGAGTAGGTCAGTGGTATCTCAGCCTGAACCCAAACAGCACCTGATTTTTGCATTTTTCTGTTTGTTTTTAAACTGAGAGAAACAGGTGGGTCAACTTAGGCCTAAATGGGAATTTAATTCCTGGAAGGGTCTCAGGTGGATCACACGGTGATGAGACCAAATAATGAGTAAGTTCTGCACGCCTGCCTCTCTTTCCAGTGTTTATCCTTCATTTAAAAAGAGCTCTGAGCACTGGGCAGTTGCAGTGGCAGGTGATCTGAGAAGCAGCGTTTCCGTTGCTGCATTTTATAAATACCATGTCCCTGCTCATGACTTCCAGGAATACAATGTCTATCTGGAATGAAAAGCAGCAAAGACTTGGTTTGAAAATCCTTCCCCGTAAACAGGAGTTTGGCTGCTTGTTGGAGGATGCAGTTTTCTGTGACAAATCGTTTAAATTGGAATAAAAGCTTTCTGTTCTTTCTCAGCTGGGCCAGGAGTTGTCATACCCAAATCAGCAAGAGTCTGGGTGATGCAGAACTTGAGTAAACATAATTCCATTAAACCCTGCACATGTCCTCATCAGCCTGAGTTCAGAGCTGTGTTTTTGGAAGAGGAGAGGTTGGGTAAGGTCTCGTTCAGGTTTTTAAAGAAAGTTAGAAAACCAGTCTGGATTTCTTCTGCCACGAGGTGCAGCCAGCAGGTGACTGCCAGAGTTTGGAGAGTGAGACAAATGGAGAAATGGGAGATGTTAATAGTTGGGAAGACTTAATTCTGGAGTTCTGACAGTGCAGTATCTGAATTTAGTGATGAAACTGTGCTGTTTATCTGATAAGATGAGGGAGAAAGGTAACAAAATCAAATCTTAAGAGGGGAAATGGGGGTAGCTGTCAGCCTGAGCAGGCCTCATCCTCATCTGTGCCTGAGTTAATCTCTTGCTGCAAACTTGTTTTTTTCACATTTGGTGGAAAGAAAAGTTTAATTGAAATACATATTTCTGTACTGGGAGCTGCTTCAGGCCTCAGAGGCCTTAGCAGAAGGTGGACCTTAAAGATTTCTAATTTTCAGCTCTCAAACGTTAGGAAGCATCTCTGTGAAATCTTTACAACTTCCTGTCAGGGTCTGCAGCGACAGGATGTGATGGGAAGGTTACTGCCAGGTTGCTCTGCACTAAATGAGGAAGAGCAAGCCCAGCTCAGGCTGTAATTAGGGCCGTGGAAAAGAGCCTGTGATGTGTGAGTGAGCATCACCTTTGATTAAACTGCTTGGAGCTGGTGTCAGCCGTGCTGGGCTGTGCTCTCCTCTGAGATCAGTCAGCTGAGCTCTCTGTCCTGAGGATGCTGAACTCCAGTCAGAGTAAAATCTGTAAATTTGGCTGCCAGCGTGGGCAGGGGTCTGCTGCTCTGGGAAATTTAGCTCTGCTCCCCTTTGGGCTATTTTATTTTATTTCCTCTTGAGGACACGGCCAGCTATCCCAAGGACTTCTTGTAGTGAAAGCATGGTTCTAAAATACTAAGCATAAAATATGAAGTATTAAGATGGTGCTACTTTGTGGAGCAGGGGGTTGTTAAGGGTATGGCCACTTATCCCGAGGCACTCCAAAATACTTCTTGTAGTGACAGCCAATGCCTTGTTCTAAAATACTAAATATAAAATATGAAGTATTAAGGTGGTGCCGCTTTATGGGGCAGTGGGGTGTTGAGGGTGTTGGAAACAGTTATATATGCATTTGAGCAAAGGTGGGTATGGCTGTACCAAGTGAATGAAAATGTATCTTTAAAATTAAAAGGCAATTCTGTTTTTTGTTTAACTTGCTCCCTGAGTCCTGAGTTCAGTTTTTCATATTTCCTGGGCAATTTGCCCAGATTATGCGAAAGAAAAACAAAATCTTTCTGATACTGGATGGGGGAGACCCAGATTTCACAATTAAAGCTTTCTAAAATTTTATTTTATTTTTTATTTTTTGTCTCTGACAGGCTGCTGCTTTCTGCAGATGTCCCATTATTATTTTTGAAACATATTTCTTTTGATTTGACTAAACTGCAACTTTGTTCTGAAGAGTAGCTTAACAGCAATGGGTATTTTTATCTCCAGCCACTTAGTTTTCCAGGTGAAGGCATTCTTGCTTTTAATTATTCACTTTTCCAGATTTTTTTGGCAGTGATGACAGTTAATCTTGCTTTGTGGCTTCAGTTTTTCTTTCTGACATCATATTGATGAAACCTCCTTTACCTCAGATGATGCAATTGGTTTGGTTTATTTATATCCAGTGAGAGTTCACAGGCGTAAGAGAGAATTATTCTTGCAGAAGAGATCTCAGAGTTGACCAGACCCTGCCACTCATGTGGACAAGGAAATAGAAACAGCAGCTTTTAGTTTAATCTTGAGAGCTTCTCTTTGGAAACAAACAGAAGTGGAGCTCAGTAGTATTTGTGGTATGTTCTTACTACTAAAATTCTTATTTTTCCCTGGGAGATTAGGTGCAAGTCTGTAGTGTTAATAGCTGTGGAATGTACTCATGTGTATGTTGTAAAAATCTGTGGTTCTTGTGTATGTTCTTGACCATTTTAGAATTAATATTTAAAAGAAAAGAGCCTGTTTCCCAAATGTGGGTCACTGCAAGCACACAGTCTGCACGTGATAACTGGCTTATCAATAAGGTGATCGTCCTCACGTTTCCTTAATTAAAGCTTTGAGAGTTGCTTCTCATGTAAATCCCTTTCTAAATTGGTCAACACCTGTCTTACAACTACAAAATGTTGAGAGGTGATAACAAAAGGCACGTAGAGAATCTGTTATGTACAGTTGTAACTTTGGTGGATGGACATTGTGGATGTGGAAAATATTTGTAGGGCTCAGGGAGTTGCTGTGTGTTGTTATCTGCTGAGGTTAGCACAGATGATGTGTTTTACTTGCAAAATGAAGTGTAGAGGGATTTTATTTTACCAAGTTTGGGGGTTTTCGTGTGCTTTGTTTTGGTTTTTTGACTGAAACATATTTGTAACCACACGGACTCAAGAGTTGGCCGCGCTGCTGATTTGTAGTGGGGGAGGAGAGGGGAAGTGGGAATTGGTATAATGCTCACTTCCTTCGGGGTAACTCTGCTTTTGTTGCTTCTAGCAGCACCTTTGTGTGCTCAGGAAATGGGTGTTGGGGACAGCTTGGGCTGAAGGGCTTTCAGGGTGCAGTAGTGCAGAGTTTGGGGTCATGTCAGGGAGTTAAACCACAATCCAGGAACGTAAATGTGTGAGGTGGGCGTGTGAGGCCCGGCAGTGCAGGGAGGGATGGAGGGCACAGGTGGGGGAGCCAGGTGGGTGCCACGGTGGGATTGATGTCTGGGAAAAGAGCACACACAGCCCTTCCAGAGGCAAACTGGTGCCACAGAGCTCCCCATGTTTCTCATGGCCCTCACTGGAAGCACAGTGCCTGGTTTCTTCCACAAAGAATTCAGAGAGCCAAAACTTCCTGTGTTTGTTTTGGGCTTGTTTTCTGGGGTGCCACACAAAATCATGTGCTTGGAAACCCAGTTCTCCTTCCAATGTCTGATTGTAGAACTGAGTTTTAGAAGCAGAGGGTGTTGAATAAGTCAGCAGGCCAGGGGATTGTTTTCAGGGGTGTCATGACCTGGTCCTGCTCCAAGTGTAGTGTGACTGGGTGTGTTCCTCCCATCACTGCCTTGTGTCCCACTCCTCCTCTGCTCAGGGTTCCAGTGATGGGTCAGGAGTCCCCCGAGGAGCCCTGGTGGCTCTGCTGCCTCCCTGCACTCCTGGGGAGTTACGGTTACCCTGGTTTTACCTGCTTGCTGCAGCCTTTCATCTTGGCTCTGTTAATTACTGCTGAGTGCTCTGGCAGTGCTCTACTTGTGAAGGGAAAATGAAGAATGTTCATTCAGGATTAGCTAAAGACAGGCTGTAAACACCACGCTGGCCTTCCAGAGGCAGCTCCTCCTGGACCTGGCCAGGCCAAGTCCAGCACAGGGCTGTGCCAGGGCTGCTGGAGGCTGGGCTGGGCTTGAGCTGTGCTGGTGGAGCTGGAGCAGTGTCCAGTCACCCTGGCAGCTCTCTCACAGCAGGGCTGGTGCCACAGCAGAAGCCTCTTGGTCACACATGTGTCACCTTGAGGGCTGGGAATTAAAGACCCTTGGCAGGGAAACAGTGAAAAGAGACTGTGGGTGCTCACACGGATCTGCTAAAGCTGATGGGTGACGGCAGTTTCAGTAGAAATTGCCAGCACAGTTTGGGTCCCAGGAGCAGGCAACAGATTGGGGATAATTCTTGGAATTATTGTGAGACTTAGCAGAATGCTCTGAAAGTTCCTCAGACTGTGAATGACCTTCCCATTCAGTGACCTTTCCTTTTGTTTATTCTCCTTCCTCAGAGATGCCTTAACCCCTTCTCCCTTCCAATTCCCTGTTAAGAAGAAATTCCAGATAAGTGTAATACAGCTTTAATAACAACACTAAAAACAGAGGGAGGGAACATGCTTACAAATGTTCCTTAATGTCTTTTCCAGGGTTGCTCATAAAAGTTGAGGTCTAATTCAGTGTTAGAGGAGCCAGTGCTGTCCAGCGCACAGAGAGTTTATAAGGACTTAAATAAAATACAAAAAATAGGCCCAATAATTTTTTGGAGGTCATCTTTAAGCTACTAGAACAAAGCCTTATTCTTAGGGGAGGCTTTCCAGGCTTCCAGAGTACTCCAAATGCTGTCCACTCAAGGAAAAGTGGAGCCAAGGAGGTTTGCAGGAGCTTAGCAGGAGGATTTGCTGTTTCCAAGTGGGTTTGCAAACCCGGAGGAAAAAGCAGTGTCAAAGTTTTGCTTCCGTTTCCCACTTCTGTTAATTTAAGCTGATGACCTACAAATTAACTCACTCCAGCCTGCATCTCCTGCAGACTCCTGGCTGTTCATGAAGAGTCATTTAGCTCCAAGGGGAGGGGTTTCTGCTCTTTTTGCACTTGGGTGTTTCCAGAGCCACTGTGGATGTCTGGTGGGAGCTGTGATGGAGAGCCCTGAGCCAGAGTTCCCTCTGGAAGGGAAACCCAGGTGTTTCTGCAGAGCTGGGAGCCTGTTAGGGGCAGTCATCCCCACTGTGTGTCTCTAGTGAAGGTCTTGGAAGGAGGCTGGAGGGGAGGAAGTCTTTATTCTGACAGTCTTCCTCCCTCCTCTCCCAAGGGTGTCTTAGTTACAAGTGGAAAGTTCCCTGCAAGTTCCTTTTTTTTTTCATTCTTCCCTGAATAGGCATGTTCAGTTTTTATTTATGGACCCAAATGATGACTAAAAGCCGTTTTCAGTGAGTGTGGCCTAAACTTCTAGACATGCAGATCCTTTTTTAGTAAGGATAAAGTGTAGTCAATTACAGAATACAGTAAGTTCTGTGAGCTGGGGACTTGGGAAGCCTGAACCCTCCTCCAGCATCTCGATATTTCTGCTGCAACAGCTTTTTTAAAGTGGCTTTCTCTGGGAGTGTATTCTTTCTCCTCTGTCTCCTTCTTCTGTCACCTAACTGGATTTTATGGAGAGTGAGTTAGAGGGACTGTGAGCAGGGTAGGGACAGCCCTCAGGACCAGTCCAGGCTGGAGGATGAACAGATGGAAATCATTTTGGGATTCCAGGACTGTGGAGGGTTTGTGTTTTGGACCTGGTGAAGGGCTGGACAGTTGACCAATGTATGTACTCATTGGAAACCACACAGAGCAAATTTTGAGCCTTCCCTCCATGGGAATATGGGTTTGTTTCTCTAACTCATCTTTGACTTTTCACAAAAATTCAGTTTCTAGTACTTTGATTTTCAGCCTTGATGTCTTTCTGGTCCCTGTTACAGAGGAGCACCTGAATCTGATGTTGGGAGCAACTGGATGAGCCCAGAAACAAAACTGGCTATGAAATTTTCCTTGTTAAACATATTAAAACTTCAGCTAGTCCTTGCTTTTCCTGTAAAGTGGTGCATTAATACGGTCATTGGGGTGTGTTAATGAAGAGCTACAAAAGCTTATGCAAATTTATGTGAAATTAGAGGATTGGCATATCAGGCAAGAGATCAGGGCAACTTTTTATTATTAAGTTGACATGAAATATCCTATGAAAATGCTAAATAACTTCAGCAGTAAAAGGAAAATCAAGTAACTGTTTCACTGGCAGCACAGCTGGTGCTGTGGGTTATTTGAATGCAATTTAAAAAGACATTTAAAAACACTGACAGTTTTAGTGGTAAGGAAGGTGGGTGAATGACCAGAGACTTGTAGATGGATGGGAAGAGGCTGCAGTGTAGAGAAACGAAGAGTTTTTAGTTCTTTAGTTATTTCTTTTTACTTGTTTGCTCTAGTTGGGTTAAACCCAGACTTACTCTGACAGTCAGTGTAGAACTCCTCTGTGTGTGTGTGGGTTAATTTTTATCCATGCTCTTGAAAGAGAAATGGGAATTGCTCACACTGGAAATCACCTGGCTCATTCGGAAATGTACTTCTGGGAAAGTAGGTTTCGTATACATGGGGGAAGAGACTTTCTTGAAATCCCGGTTTCAGGGAAGCAGTGGGGTTCCTTCAGCCACTGGGAGTTTAAGCATATGGAGATTTGTTCCCCTCAAGCCCTGTCTGTGTTACATGTTATAGTCAAATTTGTCATTTTTAAGACCCCTGAGCTGGCAGTAGAAGCACTGAAAGCTATTTCCTAGGTGTAGCTCAGGGATTTTAATGATGAAGTTGGTGAGCTGCTGGCATTGAGGAATAGGAGCATCCACGGCTGGAGCTTTCATGGAGGCCTGGAAGGGTTCTGTGAAAGATGGGAGTAGCAGTTCCAGCCAGGCACCAACTGTGGGAGATGCTGGGTTCTGGAGGGCTGTGCGTTCCTGTTTCTGCTCCCTGGTGCTGCTCTCCTGAGCAGCTGGGGCTCCGGGGGGGAGGAGGCCGCGCTCAGCGTGGCGAAGCGCGAGCGCCGCGTCCGCATCTCGCTGCCGTTTTCAAAGCGGTTTTTGATTTATTTGCCCCAAGCGCGGCGCCTGACCGTGTGTTTTGCCTTCCCCGTGCAGGCTGCCCTCGGGAGCGGCAGTGGGAGGCAGTGGAGCTGGCCTCGGCAGCGGGAGAGGCTGGACTTCCCGTGTGTCTGTGCTGAATGGCTGCGATGGCGCCCGCTCTCACTGACGCAGCAGCCGAAGCTCACCACATCCGATTCAAGCTGGCTCCCCCGTCCTCCACCTTGTCGCCTGGCAGTGCCGAGAGCAACGGCAACGCCAACAACATCCTCCTGGCTGCCAACGGCACCAAAAGGAAAGCCATTGCTCCGGAGGATCCCAGTCTAGATTTCCGAAACAACCCCACCAAGGAAGAGCTGGGCAAGCTGCAGCCGCTAGTGGCCTCTTATCTCTGCTCGGATGTAACATCTGTCTCTTCAAAAGAGCCTCTGAAGCTGCAAGGAGTCTTCAACAAGCAGACAGTCCTTAAATCTCACTCTCTCTTATCTCAGTCCTTTTTGAAAACAAGTGATCTGTTGGGGAGGCAACCAGTGTTGGAATTCACTTTGGAGAATCTAAAAACAATGAGTACCAATAGCCAGCCACCTCTCCCGCAAGCGCCTGTGAATGGCTTGGCCAAGAAATTGGCCAAAAGTACCAATTCAGACCATGAAAACTCTAGTTCTCTGAATGGTGGGAAGTGTGCTTCTCCTTCTGCTGCCCTCCAGACTGTTGACTATAATACAGGAGGTTCTGAATTGGGGGACTTGAAGACCGGCTTGACCAATTGCACTCTTCCACACAGAAGCCTTGACGCAGAGCACGCAACTCCCTTTAGCAATAATAGCACTGCGAATAAACCCTCCCTGAACTCCGCAGAGCAGCAGTGGGTGCTGGAGGGCGGCAGCGGGGACGCGCGGGTGCCCGGTGTCGGCAGCAGCAAGCTGGAGGAGCAGAAGCCCTCGGTGCTGCCCGCTCACCACAGCGCTCTGGACTCGGAGATGAGGACGAGGGCCCTGCTGCGGCGGCAGGCGGACATCGAGAGCCGAGCCCGGCGGCTGCAGAAGCGCTTGCAGGTGGTGCAGGCCAAGCAGGTGGAGAGACACATCCAGCAGCAGTTGGGCGGCTTCTTGGAGAAAACGCTGAGCAAGCTTCCAGCCTTGGACCCCCTGAGGCATCGGAGCCAGCTGATGCTGACCAGAAAAGCAGAAGCAGCCTTGAGGAAAGCTGCGAGCGAGACAGTTACTTCGGAAGGCCTGAGCAACTTCCTGAAGAGTGATTCAATATCAGAGGAACTGGAGAGATTCACGGCCAGTGGCATGGCCAACTTGAGATGCAGCGAGCAGGCCTTCGACTCGGATGTCACTGACAGCAGCTCGGGGGGAGAGTCGGACGTTGAAGAGGAGGAACTGACCAAAGCAGACCCAGAACAACCCCACGTACCACTGTAAGTAGCACTCACTTGTTGCCTTTTGCTGGTGGGGAGCAAGATGGCAGATAAATATACAGTTTTTGTAGGAACCCTAAATTTTGGACAGTGTTGCGTCAAAGAATTGTTAAAACCGGTGTGGTGTGGTTTGCAGCACGTAGAGCACTGAAGATAAGTTTCCTCATGCTTACTGGAAATAATCTTTGGTGTTTTTGGAGCAGCAGGTTGTGGAAATAGTGGCTGGCTGGAGTAGTGTGAGCTGCAGATACAAACCTGGAATGTTTCTCTCCAAGATGCTTTGGTCCTGTCTCCTGAAAGGAAATGCTTGTTGTTTTACAATGGGAATATTTGTTGTAAGCCTGTTGTGTAAAGTAAGGCCAGTCTGAATCTGTGTAGCTGACAGCATATTTACCATTGAGGAATTATTTTAATTGTTAAATGGACTGTCTGGAAAAAAGTACTCAGAAAGGATTTGGTTCAAGTGCCAGCGGAAGTGTGAAACGAGTGTGTTCCCTTCTTGAATCTGGGAAATTACTGCTGGGAATTTTCTTCTTGTCTGTGAGTTGCATTAAATGATGACAACAGCTTCATAATTATGTTGTTAACTGGATGCTGTTTGCATAAGTATTAGGTGTCAGTGTGTGTGTGGAGGAGGAAGATCCTTCTTCAGGCAAAAGGTCCTGAGACAGGTCAGGGAAGAAGGGGTTTTTTTGTTCCAGACCCAGAATTTTCCCTGGGACTGCATATTTTTTGCAAAAATCTTTTAAAAGGCTGTGTTCTGAGTTTAGTCTGTGTGAAATCTTGCTTGCATCAGTAGATGGTCTCTTCCACCCTGATGGATGTGTTGAACCTCAGTCTGTGAAGTGTCATTATGGTCAACAAAAAGGTCCCAGCATGGGCACAGAGGTCCTGGCTGGAATGCCAATGGCTTTCACATCCAGGCTGGAAATAGTCACCAGGACTTCTGAATTCCTGCACTGCCCTGGGGCTGTTCAGATCTCTCTGGAGAAATCTCTGAATGGATTTGGATACCTTTTGTCCAGACTGTGTTAGTGACTGGTGGAGGGCTGTGTGACACGGATTTTACTGAGCTGGGTGGATGTGAACTGTGGGCCCTTGGTAACTCCAGCATCCTCTGAGAACATGCTCGTGTGGATGAGTGCCGGTAACCAGATGTTACAGCTTTTGAATATCAAATTCCAGCTAAATGTCACATTATGTTTTGGGAGGGTGACGCAGGATGAATTTCTGCATGTGAAGTTGTAAATGTGGTTTGAGATTGGGTTTCTCCCAGTGCAAAGCTGGTAGCTGGCTGATCATGTGATATCTCCTGGGTGGACATAAAGGGGTTCTTGTGCTGTTAGAAACAAGAATTTAGTAACTTTATTCTTGTTTTATAACATCCACAAACTTACTGTTGGGATTAGTAATAGAATTGTATTTCTAAGTCTTGTAGTAGTTATTGGAGGAGACATTTGACTAAAAATCTGTTCAAAATAATATTAAATTTCCCATATTGTGGGTTTCATGGCTTCACGTGTTGTCTAGCAAAGTGAAATTTCCTTGCCACTCCTTAATCCCAAGAGGAAGTGCAGCATTCAGAGACACGGTGCGTGAAATTCTGTGCTGACTTTTCCGCCCCTTGCGTTAGTCATGCCTTCACGTTCTGAGTGCTCTTAAAAAGCCCAAGATTCGAAAGCTAATAAAAAGGCTGATCCCTCTGTTGTCTCTGGGTTCAGAATGGTGTGTGTGCACACTGGCATCTGGGCCAGGCCCAGCAAAGCCCGTGTAAAGTTGGTGCCTGTGGCCATTCAGGAATGAGCCATCCCTGCGCTGACCGTCCTGTTGGATGGGTGCTGTGACATTGGCCAAGCTCTGGCACTGCTGAGCCTCAGTGCCTGTTGGTGCTTGTTAGTGGAGCTCCTCAAGTCACCCTTCAGAGCTGGTACAAGCTTCTGAGCACATGTAAATACCATTCTTCTCCAGCAGTGCTAGGAGCAGGAAGGGAAGAGCCGAGTTTTCCACTGGGAAGCTGCCTTGGGCCAGCTGATGGTGCAGAGCCATGTTGGACATCTGTGTGAGGGCAGAGGCTGCTCAAGGAGAGCTGGAGTTTCTGTCTTTATGAATTTACTTCTTTAGGAAGGAAGACATGAGCCCTGATTATTTTAATTTTGATAGTGAGATGGAATATGTCAGTGTGGAATGGAGACATTCCAAACCCACCTGGATGTGTAACCAGCTTTAGGAGACCCTAATTTGGGTGATCTCCAGAGGTCCCTTCCAACCCCAGCAGTTCTGTGATTCTGCACACTCTTCATTGCTCAGTCACTGTCCCTTGGTTCTGCGTTGCTTCTGGATGCCCCTGCTTTCCCTCCAAAAAGTTGTTTAGTTGTTGTAAACCTGTTGTATATTTGCTTCTAGACCTTTAGTGAGAGTTGTGGCACCAGCAATGGCTCAGAGCCTGCTGGCCATGAGTGGCCATGTCACTGACCACCTCAGAGATTCAAGCAGGAGCACCCAAAAGAGACAAAGACACGTTTACATCATGCTTAGATAAGAGCTGACCTTTGAGTTTTTCTGGTGTGGTGACATTCCAGACCCGGTATCTGGTCAAGGACAGACTTTGAAGCATTTGTATTATTCTGACCTGCCTGATCTCAGCCACAGAGCACCATCTCCCTGAGAAATTCTTCATTCCAGTAGTGTTAGGGATGTATCAGAGCTTGGTAGGTCCTTTTAAAGCACTCCCAGACCTGCTGCCCAGGAAGGTGCTGTCATTCAGGTGCGTAACCAGGCCATCATGTAATGCATAAACAAAGCAGGGAGGGATTTGTTACACCTTTGGGAAGCCCTGCCAGCCATGGGCTTGGTTTAAGGAGGTGCTCCTGGTTCTCAGGCTGCCCATGGGGAAGGCAGGTGTGTGCAGGCAGGGCTGGGTTGTGCCGAGTGCTTTGCTTTGTGTGCATCAAGGACCACCGTGCTGGGTTGTGCCTGCTGCCAGGGTAGCAATGCACAGGTCTGCTTCACAGCTGAGATTGCCTGGGGTGTGAGCAGTGCAGAGGGAGGATCAGGAGAACAGCTCTGCCTTTGCCAGGCGGTGAGGAAGGCAGGTGGGAGAATCCAAACTTCCTTGGCTGGGTGTGACTGGAGGCAGCAGCGCCTGAGAAACCTGTGCGACTGTGAAAGAGCCCAGGTGCCCTTTGGGGGTGGGCAGGCCCTGGCACAGGTGCCCAGAGCAGCTGTGGCTGCCCCTGGATCCCTGGCAGTGCCCAAGGCCAGGCTGGACAGGGCTTGGAGCAGTTTGGGTCAGTGGAAAGTGTCCCTGCCGTGGCAGGGGTGGCACTGGATGGGCTTTAAGGTCCCTTCCAACCCAAACCATTCCATGGTTTTATGTTGCTGTCAGCATGCTGGAACTGCTTGTGAAACATGGTTCAGAGAAGGACATGGAATTCTTCCCAGTGCTGGAGGGCTGCTGGCTGAAATCTGGTTTATGTGGCTGAGTGATAGTTTAGAAAGTCACCAAAGTCCTGTTGTTTCTGTGTCCCTGTGCTAATACATTTAAATAGGAAATATTTCATGTGGCTTGTACGCTTTTATAGTAGTTGCTCTTCTCAGAATGGTGGTTTCTTTGGTTGTGTTGGATTTGCCTGCAGACAAGTTTAATCAGAATTTGTCAATTATTTTTGGCTGGTTGGTGACCTGTGCTATGCAGTGATGTAGACATGAGCTGGTGAGTGGTAGGTGACTTAATTCAACTTGAGTCTGTACCATGGAAAAATTTTCTGAAAAGGCAATGAAACCAAATATTTAACTGGGACTTATCTTTTAGCTCGGGTTTTCTTATCTGGAAAGTCAGTGTTTGGTTGGCAGTTGCATTGAGCTGCTGAGAGGGAACTGCAGTTCCTAGTGACCAACTTCTCACACCCCTGGCTTCCCACAGAGCCTTTCCAAGGGTCAGACAGTCCCTACAGCATTCACTTGTGGTTGTTATGATGCCTATGGCCACGATGCCTGAGCACACTTTAATTATTCCCATTTACTGAAGGGAAATCCCAGCACCTTGTGCACTTTGGTGTTGCAGTGAATCATTTCACAGCCCGTGTGTTGTCTCCTCCCTGCACTGTGTCACGTTGTGCTGCTGGGATTTCAGAGTCGCTGGCTTGGAGTAGTAATTAACATTTCTTTCCCAGCACTGATTTCCAAGTCCTGTGTTGGAGATGAATGCATGGGGCATTTGGGTTGGGGGTTGCCTGAGGGGTGGCTGCAGTTGGTGCATCAGCTGACTGAGAAATGGGATTTAGGGATTTTAAATTTTTTCCCTTGATTATGTTTTTCAAGTGATAAATGATAATGAAGCCTGTATCTCAAGGCCCATTAAATGATATTTCTCAAATCCATGACTTTATGGAATTATGGTTCAGATGGCAGTTCCCACACATAATTCAGAAATCAAATCACACACCATGGGGACTAAGCAAACTTTTCCTAGTGGTCACAAACATGTTTCATTAAATGATTTATGCAGAGCAATCCTAAAAGTTTGTCTCTTTATCACCTTTTCAGTCACCTACTTGACGCTTTGGGTGTTTTTTGTTGAATTTTAGCTGTGCTTGAAGGTGCTGATGACAGCAAGGTGCCTAACTCTGTTTTTTAGCTGTTTATGAGAACTTACTTGTGTGCTGTCTGAGTTGTTAGTCTCAGCAGTGATGTGTTGGTCAGGAGAGAAGTCCTGAAAGCTCTTTCAGAAAGAGAGAGCAAATCCTGAAATGTTTTTGCTTAGCATTTAAAGCAGAACAATGGAGCAGCTGATCGTTCAAAAATGCTTAATCAGGTATCTGAAGTAAGTAGGACACTCCAAGTCCCTCTTGCTTTTAAGGAAAGAGGGCAAACAAGAATAGTCAGTTATTTCTCAAAGAGATGCTGGTCCTAGTACACTTTTTACAGATATTATGGGTGTCTAATAAGTTGTTTCTGACTTTTATTAGAGCCTTGATCCTCATGCAGACCTCAGTGGAGAATGGCAGGGAGGTTTGGTGTAGGTCAGTGGCCATCCACAGACCTCAGATAAGGCAGCGTGGTTGTCCTTCATCTGAGAGGGAGTTTGGTGCTTTGGTTTAAATTTATTTATCTATGCTGAAAGCCCTTTCCACCCCAGAGCAATCTGAGGTTCTGTGAAGCAGCACTCAGAGGTGGGTCACACGTGCAAGGAACAGCATTTGGATCAGTGCTGTGAGGAGGAAAAGGTTTGAATTGGGCGTGTGGGGAGTTGAATGCAGACAAAGCATCTTCCTGGCAGATGCCTTTAGTGCCCCTGCAGCGTTTTGGGTTGTTCTGTTCAGAGCCAGGTCTTCTCTCCCTGCTTGTCAGGCTGGCCTGGTGTATGGAAGATAATGCAGAGGGCTGGGAATGATTTGTGTCTGCTGCTGCCAATAAGCTGCTCTTTTGTCTCTCCAGCCCTTACCCAGTGGGGCAGCGAGGAACAACAGGCTCTAGTTCAGATTTTCTAGGAGTTGTGGGTGACACTGTGAATAGGGTTGTATAAATATTTACTTTACTTTTCATTGGAAAAAGCCTGTCACAACATCTGAAGCAGCAGAAAAAAAATTTTTTTGGAAGTTTGTGAATGTGAACTGGTGTTGAAAACCCAGTGTGGTACTTATCTGCTTTGCTGCAGCCTCTGAAATTGAAGTCAGTGTTTGAGCGAGGGAAAGGGGCCCTGTTTAGAGCTAATCTCCAATATTGAAGGCTAATATACCTCTGTGGGGGATGGGAAAAGACTTTTACACTGTGTTACACCCGCATCTGCAAGCTGACCCAGCTCAGAGCTGCATTTTTATTCATGCTGGTACTGACAGAAGACAACAAGCGACTGCATGGCTGAGCTTACAAGTGGAGCAAGGGTGAGCGTGGAATTGATTGTAAAGGTGCTCCCAGGTGTTTTCCTCAAAGATTTGGGGTTTCATTCTGCAGTGACTTGGGCACCCCCCCTTCTGTTCTCTCCTCTCACAGATCCGTTCTGGTTGCACTCGCTCAGCAGTGCTACACTTCCAGCTGGGGGAAAATGTTTTTCTTGCTAAACTGGCACTACCCCAAGAGATTTTTCCACGGAGTGTGTTTTGGGCACACCCTGGATGTGGGGCGTTTTGCAAGTGTCTCCTTTCAAAGGCTTGGAGAGCTCGGTGTCTCTGCTGGGCCATCCTCAGATAAAACGCTTTCGGTGGGGGAGAATTAAAAAAATTGGCTTAGGTTTTATTTGCTGGATTTTGGAATGAAAGGAAGGGCTTAAAAATATTAATAGGTGAGGGCCTGTTTAGTGACTGGGAATTCAGATGGGAAGTGGGAAGAGAAGCTTGAATTGCCGTTGGGTTTGTTGCAGTTGCCCTTCTCATCTCTGGAGCCAACTGGGACTGATTCAACTCTCCAGTGCATTTGGAGTTGTCTCTGGTTGTGGCTCTCTGCATTTGAAAGATCTGCTTTCACTTGAAGTACTGGAATGGTTTGCTTAAGTAAGATCCAGCTCCTTCTTTTCTTTACCTTTTTTTCTTTTTTTTTCTGTCCTATTTCTTTTCACCCCCCCTCTGACCTTCCCTGGGATAAGGTTACTTTCTGGAATGCCTGCTCCAGGCTTGACCTCAGCACTGAACAAGCTATTTATGGGAAGGGTACCTGGCACAGGCATGCCGAGTTAAGGATTTGCTAAGGATGCCTGGGATTTTCCTGTAAAATGTAAAATGTGCTGTTTCACTGCATTGCATCAGCACTGAGGGGCACGCTGCTTTGCTGAGGGAGAATGTTTAAAAGGGGACAGTCAGAGTCTCGTGCTGTTGAGACTTCCTGTTCACCGCTTTTGTTACGGGCTCCAAAATTCTGCAGCAGATTGGTCACGTGTGGAGGGTGTTTTCCCTTTTCCTGCCCCTCCCAAACCAGCCTGAGCTCTGTGCCAAAGTGTGCCTCCCGTGTGCCAAGGTGTGCCATGCCAGTGCTGTCCTGGCTGTGCCGGGCAGGGAGGGTCAGCTTGGGTAGGGAGGGCAGATCCAGGCAAAGAGGGCAGCGCTGGGCAGGGAGGGTCACCCTGGGCAGGGAAAGCAGCCCCAGGTAGGGAGGGTCACCCTGGACAGGGAGGGCAGTCCTAGGTAGGGAGGGTGACCATGGGAAGAGAGGGCAGATCCAGCAGAGAGAGCAGATCCAGGCAGGGAAGGCAGCCCCAGGAGGGTCACCCCGGGCAGGGAGAGCAGATCTGGGCAAGGAGAGAGAGCACAGGGCAGGGAAAGCAGCCCCAGGCAGGGAAGGCAGCCCCAGGAGGGTCACCCCGGGCAGGGAGAGCAGATCTGGGCAAGGAGAGAGAGCACAGGGCAGGGAAAGCAGCCCCAGGCAGGGAAGGCAGCCCCAGGAGGGTCACCCCGGGCAGGGAGAGCAGATCTGGGCAAGGAGAGATAGCACAGGGCAGGGAGGGCAGCCCCAGGCAGGGAAGGCAGCCTCAGGAAGGTCACCCCAGGCAGGGAGAGCAGCCCCAGGGTGTGTGTTTGGGGCTGCCATGGGGCCAGGATCTGTCAGGTTGGTGAGGTGAGCTCCTGACAGATGGCTGCTCTGTGCCCGTGCTCGTGTGCAAGCTCGGTGTCTCAGTGCAAAACGAGATGTTCCCTGCGATAGCGGTGGCACAGCTCGGCTGGCACATCCCGTGACGCGCCTGCTTCTGAGGCACTTCAGTCCCTGCTGGTTATGAATGAGCACGGGGTGCTCTCTGCACAACTCCTGATTCTCTGCTTTAAAGAGGTACAGCTCCTGTCTGTTCGGTCTGTGCATGCTGCCTCTGTGAATGCACTCACAGAATCACAGAATGCTTTAGGTGGGAAAGGACTTTAAAGTTCATGCAGTGTCACCCCTGCCATGGCAGGGACACCTTCCACTGTGCCAGGCTGCTCCAAACCCCAGTGTCCAGCCTGGCCTTGGGCACTGCCAGGGATCCAGGGCCAGCCACAGCTACTCTGCTCAGAATGGAATTCCAGAGAGTTTTGAATGTCATTTTACTGCTTCAGAAGTGCCTCCTTACAGGGTGGATTTGTGACTTCGTTTGGCTGCTGGCTTAATGAAATATTCAGTAATTTAAAGCAATGCCAAAAAAACCTAAAACACCCCCCCTCCCCTATAATAGTGACTTTTTTAATATTAGGCTCAAAACATTTGATCATCAGATTACCCAAAGAGGGAACTAAGGATGATCAGGGTTCTCCTCATGCAGCAGAGCTTTAGGCTTTTGTATTTTGTGACATTTTTGCAGTTTCCATAGTAACACATAACGATGTTGTAAGAAATGTTGCAAGAATTTTATTTGTGTAAGGGAGGACTTTCAAATATTAATGGAAAGCAGTGTGAATTGGAGGGAAATGTGTGTGATGGGAGGCAGAGAAGGGTTTGATGTAGTGCCTGGAGTGAGCAGCCATCCGTGCATTGAACTGGTCTTGGCCAGCAAACAGGAAAATAAGAGAGCTTCAGTCATCTGGGAAATGTTTGCCACAAAGTCTTTCTGGTGCTGTAGGGGAAGCTTGGGAATATTTGCTGTTGCTCGTTCTCCTGGTCCAGGTAAAGAACATTTTGTCTCCAAAATGCTCTCATCCCAGCCCGTGTGCAGTAGGAGCTTCAGCTCTTTCCATGGTGTTAAAGATTTGGAGCTGTTACCCACTGGCATTCATGGGGGGCTGTAGGTTTAGCTGAGATAAAATTGGATGTCTTCCTTTAGAAGCCTTGAGGCAGCTCATAGGCTCAGTGTGCATTTCCTGAATTCCCTGGTGGCTCCCCTTTAATACCCAGGGCTGAGCTTTGGCTGTTTGAGGGCTGGTGATGTTGCATTAGCAAATCCATTCCACTCCTGAGAGGGAACCAGAGAGGTTTTTTTGTGGTGCCATGGACAGAAATCGCGACAGGGATCTGTCTGAGCAGGGCACACCTGGGTTGGAAGGTGCTTCAGTGCTCAGTGCTCCTGGCTCTGCTCTGACAAAATTAACCTGTTGTGCTCCCAGCTCCTGCTCCCTGTGCTTTGATGCAGGAGGTGATGGCTCTTCCTGTTCTAGTGACTTTTTTCTCCCCCATCCCAGTGGCCAGGGGCAGAATATTTCTGTTCAGCAGCCGTTGCTATTCCTAGGCTGGGCCAGTTGCATGAATAAAAATCGCAGCAGCTAAATCTGCCTATTTTTGTGTGAATTGGAGCCCTTCTCCATGTGACTTCTGCTGTTCCCGTGCTGGCTATTTCAAAAAAATGAGACAATCAGCCTTCTGTAGATGTGCATTTTGAATGCAGAACCACTTGCAGGGCTCTTGCTCCATGTATGCAACATTTTGTGGTGTTGCCTTTTACTGTCTCAGGCTAAAACAAGAAAATTATTCTCTCTCTGCTCCTTTCATGTCGTAGGGGGCTCTCCTGCCATTAGCAGAGATTTCTGAAAGTCAAAGGCAAGGTGCTGTTTATACTGAGACAGCAGAAAATAATGTTAAGAAACAAAGCACCTTAGGAAATCTCCCAAGGCATTAACCACTGTTCCTACATCAGGGTGGATTAAATTGATACAAATTAATTTTCAAGTATTTTTCATTGTGATGGACACAGCTGAGTGTCGTGTAATGACTTCTCCAAGAATCGTTGTGCGCGTATTGGTCAAAATCATCCCATTTTAAATAAAATAAATCTGTTTGAGTAGTAGCCAGCCACTTGAGGAAGATTCCTCAGTGTGGTGATTCATATTGTGCCTAAAGACTGCTTTCCATACTCAGCCCTCTCTCTCCCCCTACCATCCCCCTCTCCCTGCCTCTGGAAATGGGCAGGAAGCCCGAACCAGCTTAACTCTGACTTATTTAAGCCTACTTTTAATAAGTAATACTTGTAAAAAAAAATCTTACCTGAAGGCTCTGATTGGCATTGTGTTGTGTGTTAGATGTTAACCTGGTTTATGAAGTGTGTAACTGCTGGTTTTTCTTTTTTTTGGCTGCCTTTTTCCTGCATTTTAAATTCTTCCTAACAGGCTGGAATTACATCTGTCTCCAGTTACAGCGGTTCTGTGCTGGTTCACTCTTTTGTGTGAATCTTTCACTTGTCAGACCTGCCCCAGTGCCCCTCCTCGAGTATTCATGGCCAGGTCTTTTGAACGGAAAGAGTTCCGTTTCCTTTTGCAGCTAATTCTCCTGCATGCTGCCTCTTGAGATAGTATTTATTTCAAAATGGGATCCTCTGAGGAGAGAAAATTTTCATGACCCATCCCAGTTGTCAGTGGCACAGCTCTGCCTTTTTTTCCCCCCTTTTCTCTCTGTACCAGGCATGCTTTGATTATGTTAAACTCCTGAAACCAAAGCCCTCCAGGCTGGGTACAGGTAAGCCCTGATCAGATTAGCTGCTCTGCAAATTGGGTTGGTTGTTGTGCCAATGTTTTCTTGTGCTTGGGCAATGAATTTGTGTACTAGGACAAGGTGCTCCTCTCTGAAAAATTAAAGGAAAAATGACTTGATTGAGTGTTTTAATGGCTTTAGTGAAAATTATCACAGGATATCTGGAGTTGGAAGAGGATCACCCAGCTCTGCACAGACCCCTGTGCCTCTTTTGCTCCCACAATAAAAAGATGCTCAGAGTGAAAACTTTGTAGTGCTCAGTCCTGCAGCTCCTTGAAAGAGGAGGATGAGGAGGAAATGCAGTGGGTGTTTTGTTCGTTGTTGTCACGCCTGTGAGGATTCTGGTTGTAGATGATGCTCGGAGCAGCACTGACTGCAGGACTCCAGCAGGGAGGGAACCTCTGCAGCCCCTCACAGCCTAACAAGGTGGTCCCCACTAATGAGGGTCTGTTCTGGAGCCCAGTGTTACTGGAGGAATCCTCTCTTTATTGTTTTCCTCTGATGTCGTGGCATTCCTCAAAACCCCTTTCATCTACTTCTTGTCTGCTTGTTAACAACCATCTGCATGCAGAGCACTTGGCTACTTTCAGTCTTTGCCTTACATAATTGAAGTTTCCCCCCCCCTTCTCTTTTTTGGAGCTTTCTGGTAGGAGTTTTTTTTCCCTCTCTGATGTAGGTGTTTGAATTTTTCAGCTAGTCAAACTAGTACGTAAAGTGATCTTCCTGTTCTGGGCTTGCTGCAGTTGTCATACTGGGGAGAAAAAAAATTGGTTTTACTTCAGTTTATTAGGCATGGGAGAAAACTTTGCTGCCCAGAGCAGCTGTGGCTGCCCTGGATCCCTGGCAGTGCCCAAGGCCGGGCTGGATGGGGTTTGGAGCAGCCTGGGACAGTGGGAGGTGTCCCTGCCGTGGCAGGGGTGGCACTGGGTGGGCTTTAAGGCCCCTTCCCAAACCCAAACCATTCTGTCATTCTGTAGAACTGTGTCATTTTCCTTCCAGTTTGAGAGACTGCAACTAAAATTTTCAAGAAAGCGTATCCGGGGAAACCTTTTCTCTTTTTTTCTCTTTTTTATCTTTTTTCCCCTTCTTTTTCTTTTTCTACTGTTGGGTCCTACAGAGCTCTGCTGGAGTTTTAAAGTGAGTTGGATGCTCATTGCCCAGCCATTGGGGATTTTGTTGGATGAGGAATAGTGGGATGTGTCTGTCCTGGCTGCCCTTGGGAACTGCTGACCTGGTACAAATGGGAGTATTAATTGAAGTAATGGAGCTCTCCTGGGTTTCACTTCATCTCTGAGAGTAGCTTGTCCAAAAGCATCTTGGTTTATTTATTTAGTTGATGCTTGGTGGGATAAAGGGGGTTCTGAGAATTTGTGGTTATCTCCTTAGCTGTGGCTCATGCTGCTGTCTGAGACAGGAGACAGGTAGTTCCCCTCCTCTTCCTCTTCCTCCTCCTCTTCCTCCCTGCCACAGAGAGAGCAGAGCAGCTGCCCAGCCCCCTCCAGGATTAATCATCTCCATCGAACCTCTGATCAGGTTTTGACATACACCAGGGCAGAGAGCTGATGGAAAAGTGTTGTCTTCTTTCACAGAGAGGTCATGGAGAATGTAGAAATCCATGCAAAAATCTCTCTTTTCCAGTCACTGTAATTGCCTGTTAGCTCAGGGCTGGGCAATGTCACTTCTAAAGCTGCATTTATTGCACAAGATTGTGTGATGATTTCAGAGGGACATTTTCCCTTTTACCAAGGCTCTTTTTTTATTTAGATGGAAAAATCCCACCCTCTCTAGTAGTCATGAACTCCCTGGCCCTTTGAGGGAGCTGACAGTGCAGAGCTACACTGGCTGATCACAGTTCCAGTTCTTACCACAGCTCATTCCAGCTCTTCTAATGAAAAAAAAACTCATATCTGTTCCAGAGCTGGGAATCCTCTAGATGTGGGGAGGTGCAGATGTGTAATGGTTTGGCTGCAGGTCCTGCTTGGCTCTCTGGACCCTTGCAGGCTGTGCAGTAATGGACTCGCAGCCACGGCTCTTTGTTCCTGCTACAATGACTTTTGTGTTGGCTTTTGTTGTGAAACTCTTGGCTCCAGAGTTTGTGAATGTGTTTGAAAACCTCCCATGTGTTGTTGGCTTTCGTCTGACACGTGCAGGGAGTTGGATGGGCTGGGGGAAGGATGCAGTCCCAAAGCAGGGAACCCTCAGCTCAGGTTGGGGTACCCTCAGATGGATGGGGAGCATCCCTGGGGCTTGGAGGGCTCTCAGCCTCTTTGCAGCACTCTTATAAAGTCCCCATAGGTTGAGAACCTCTGTTCTGTTCCTTGTGTGAACCCATTTTTAGTTTTTCCAAGCGTTCAGGTCTGGATGATGTTGTAATACTCCAAACTATTCTCGTTTGCTGCCTTTCCTCATGGATTATTATTTTACTGAAAGTTGCCCCAGTTCAGTTTTTTGGCTCTTAAGCTGGCTTTTAGATATGTGAGTGTGACATGCTTTGTTTCTGCTTGTAAATAAAAAAACTAAATGAAAAAAAAGGCCTAGTATTCACATCTCTAGAAAAACCCAACTCTTAGAAAGTGATGACTGCAGGGTGAGTAATGCTCCATTCACTCCCACTCCCTCTTCCCCCAAAAGAACAGGAAAACCCTCCTGAACACATCTTTGATAAAAAATCCTCCTGATGAGATTGATGTCTTGATTTTTTTGAGAGACTGAGATTTGGGATAACGATGGAAGCTCTGCTGCTTGGATGAGATGTTTCAATGCCACCAATCAAAACATCTTCTAAAAATATCCTGTCTTCAGGAAGAATCCATTCTTGCAAATTGGCGCCCAGTATTGCAACTGTTGGTTGCAAAGGGTCCAAATTAAAGAAGCAGACTGATATTTCTCTGTCTGTTCTCCCTTTCCAACTCCTTATAGAAATACTGGATATTTATTGCAGACTTCACACAGCATGAAAATAAAATTAGAGTATGAGGTGCTCCAAACTGTGGCACTTGAAATGCAGTGGAGTTTGCTCAGAAGGTAGAAGGTGGCCTGATTGCTCTGCAGATACTTTTGTTCTGTCTCCTGCCTTGTGTCTTGGCATGAAACAAGCATTATCTAGTCCTTGTGAAAAGTCCTGGAGTAGAGAGTGTGTCTTGGCTGAACCTGATTGAAAGGGCTGAGGAAAATCTATCCAAGAAAAATAAATTTCTGGTGGAGCAGCCAACAGAGTGTGTGACATGAATCACTTCTGGAGGGATGGGGGTGGTACAGAAAGGTGGTTTTGATTTGGCTCTGGGAAATATGGCTGAAATGGGGGCATACAGGCCATTTTTATGTGTCCTCACAGACACAATTAAGATATAACATCTCTTTATAGCCTAAAATACTTCAGTTCTTGGTGTTTTCTCACCACTTCTTGTTCCCATGGCTTCTCTTTCTACCTTTTACCCTGAGCTTTCTCATCTTCTTTAGATCTTACAGAAGAGCTTCTCCCTTTTCCCCTGCTCTGTGGACCATGGAGTTGGGTATCTCAGATGGGGCAGTGTTGGCTTTCATCCCAGAGGGAGTTTGATGCGTTGGTTTCAATTTAACTTTCTTGGGTGAGGTTTTGGCTGTTTTGGGGCAGAGCAGAGAGAGCCTCATCCCCAAAGTGCCAGCAGGGACACAGCCCCACAGAGCTGCTGGTGTGGGTTCCTGGGCTGCCCCAGCTCTGGGGTTGTGATGGTGTTCACAGGGGTCTTAGGATGAGGGAAGAGATGAGGATCTGACTTTGTGTTTCAGAAAGCTTGATTTATTATTTTATGATATAAATTATATTAAAACTATACTAAAAGAATGGAAGAAAGGATTTCATCAGAAGGCTGGCTAAGAATAGAAAAAGAAAGAATGATAACAAAGGTTTGTAGCTCGGACAGAGAGTCCAAGCCAGCTGACTGTGATTGGCCATTAATTAGAAACAACCACATGAGACCAATCCCAGATGCACCTGTTGCATTCCACAGCAGCAGATAACCATTGCTTGCATTTTGTTCCTGAGGCCTCAGGAGGAAAAACCCTAAGGAAAGGATTTTTCACAAAATACCATGGCTACATGGGGGTTATTGCTTTGCAGAGGTTCCTCCTCCCAGGGCTGTGTATGTAGGGAGGGAGAGGAGCTGAAAATCAGCCCTGGGTGTCAAGGGCATGGTTCCCTGCTGCTGTCTGTCCCTTCCCAGCCTGTGTGTGCTGCCTCCCCTCCCTGTCCCTCCCCGTGCTCCTGCAGGTGAGGCAGGAGCTCCCCTGTTTGCCTTTACAACAGGGAGGAGCCGTGTAGCAGTGGCAAACCTGCCACGTCTGCTCGATACAGACCCGCATTGTCCTTGACAAGGAAAGAGCCTTCCAGTAACTCACCTTGCCAGCAAGAAATCGGATTTCTTTTTTCAAAAAATTTTTTTTTTTTTTATTAAGAGCAGCTGAGTTGCTTGGAATCAGTGTGGTGTTTAGTGACACCCAAGGAGGTTGTACTTTTGTGAATTGAAAATGCTGCTTAATTGCTCAAGACAGCAGTTTATTCTTTCACGTTATGGAATTCCAGTCTGTGTGAACCCAGCAATGTGGCTCTGAACTCATTATTTTGATTTCTTGCTCGCTGCCTTGACGTAGTAGGAAGCATCTCTCCCTTGCAGAATGAAGTGCTGAATCTGTTTTAAATGAGATTAAATTAATACTGCGTTCTGGGGAGCTCTTTTACAAAGAATCAGCAGCATTCTGCTCTTCTGCAGGATTGTGTTAATCATCAGGCATGAGCTGAAGGACTGTGGTCACATAAAGCTGTGTAACAGCCCAGCAAAAAGCTGGAAAATGCTGAAGGGATAACTCAGGTATCTCTGGGAAGAGAAGCAGGCTGCAGGAATCCTGAGTCACAGAAATAAATGGAATTGACTATGTGTTTCCCAAACAGCAGCTGAATCCGTCTGTTCCAAAATAAAATGGTTTTGTTTTCTCTTTCACATGTGACGTACAGTCCTTTTTATATCTTCTGGTGTTTTTTAAGCTATAGGGAATTGTGAATGATTTGTGTGAATTTATGGTGAGTTCTGAAAGGCTTGAAAGCATTTTGGAGTGTGTGTGTGTGTGTATGTACACACCAACCAACATTTTAAAGAAGCCTCTGTGCTGATTTAGACCCCAGCAGTTTGAGGCCCTTGCTCTCATCTCTGTAGCTACAGGTATGGTTAAGTTTCTTGGCTGCAAGGAGGAAATCTGCAGTCTCTTTTTCAATGCAATCTCAATAGAATTTTATTAAAGCAGATTTTAGGAGAAGCAGGAGGTGAGGTGTAGGTCACTGGGTAAAAGCTAGCGTGTTTTGAGAGCTTGAATATGGAATCTTAATGTGTGTGGTAGAGTTCATGTTGGTTAGAGGTTGTTCTAAAGTTTGAAACACAAGGTTTAACATCTCTTCTAGCATTTTTATCTTTATGTGGATAGCAGGATGCAAAATGTTTAAACATGGTTCAGTTCCTGTATCTTGATGCTTTGTTTCTGGCTTCTGCACCACCGGTGTTTTATCTCAGTTTTCTGACTTGCTGTGGCAAAAGCAGAGAGCTGTTAGATAAGGGGCTTTTAAAGATGGGACTTGTCAGTAAGAAAACAGCCTGTAAGCCTTGCTTAGTCAGCCTTTTGATGAAATTAAGTGGTTGCAAATTATTTTGTTCTTAATAAATTAAACTGAATGCAGTTACTAGTTTGTCCAGGACTTTGTTTATAAGGTCCAATAGATTTCTCGGAGCTTTTATTTTTGTTGTAAGTTCTGTTTTTATATCAAAGGACATAAACCATGAGTTCTTTGTTGCCTTATGAAGGTCAACATCCTATATCATGGACTGGTGTCTCTGGGGAGGAAAGTTTTGCCCAAAACCTGCTGCTTTTTAGCTCACATCAGCCTTACTCTCCCCTTTTTTTCTTCCAAACTGGAGACTGTGAAGGCATCTGCTGCTACACTTGTAAATGGAAGGGGATATACTGGAGAGGAAATATTGCCTGTGCATGTTCTGTGTCTCAAGCTGCATTTATAACAGCATTGCCTGTTGCCCCATATTCTCAAGGATGAGGCTTTCACAGGCTCTTAGCAGGAATAGTTGGCATATTTTGCATGCACAGATGATTCTTTAAAGTAAAATAAGTATAAATTATCCTTGACCAAAGCCCAAGTGGGTTTTGCAGCATTTTGTTTTTTTTTCCTTAGGGAAATAAGGGGAAAGTGCTGCTCTGGGAGGTAAGACTTTATCTGTGGAATGTGCCTAAACATCCTCTTGTAACTCTTCCCTGGTGAACACAAAGCATCTGTGCTGTCTGTAACACTGCTTGCACTGAGCTGAGGAAGAGCTGGCATCAAAAAGAGCCACGGTGGTGCTCTGAGGTTCACTGGGTCACTGTGGCCACCTCTGTGCACTCCCTGAGCTCTCGCAGCCCTAACAGGTGTCTCCCTGCAAATATGTGCCAGTGTTTGCTGTCTGCTGGGGGAGAACAGAGTTGCTTTGTTGCTGTTTGGAGAGAGGAGGGAAGGCAGCCAAGTTCAGTGCTGCTTCATGGCAGAACATATCTCAGTGCTTTGAAGTTGTGTGCTTTTTAAAATCAGACCATCCAGACTGCAGCTCTGCAGTTCTTTCTTGCATTCACTGTAATGTGCTCCAGTTACAGACATGTTCTTCTACTAAGATTTCTTCTATTAAAATTCTGGTCATTTTTAATCCTCTTTTTGTTACTGCTCTGATGTTTGGGAGAGAGGCTACTAGTTCTCTGTCCTTTTGGGGGACACACAACAAACCCAAAAATTCTGCTAATCAGTCATCTTCTTGGTCTCAAACACCACCTCTTTCAAATACCTGGGCTCTAACTTTGGACATAAAGACTGGACATCCCTTTAACTCCTAGGACATAAAAGCAAAGATCTTGATGCAAGAAATACTGCCTGTCAAAATAATTAATAAGACCCCGGCAAAGGTTTTATTTCCTGGAGAGTGTTCAGCTGAACTTGATGGCTTCCCCATTCCTTTTGTGGGAGTCTCTGGATCTGGGTGCAGTTGGAAGCTGAAAAAGATCAGGATGTGAATCACCTGATGTGCTCCTGAGTGGGGGAATTTGGGAGGAGGGTGGCAGTGGCATTTGAGTGGTTTTGTGGAGTTTTTAGTCACTGGGAGACAGAATTCTCAGAACAGGTAACAGAACATGGTCTCCCTTTATAGCAGCTGAGTTTCCACAGGGGGAAGATTTGTGCATGTGTGTCCTGTTAAATCTCCCGTTTTTACAGGGAGCTTTGGTGTGGAGTTGAAGGAGGGGTACATGGTGTGCCAGGCTGCTGGAGCTGGCAGTGCACTGAATTAACAACCTCCTCCCTGAGAGCTGCAGCTCCTGGGAATTGCCAGCACAGATTGAACTCCATGCACTCCATGGTGGATTCTCCTCCCTTCCACGCAGCAGGAATTTCTGTCCTGCAGGATGCACTGGGCACGTGATGGAGGTGCTGCTGTTGGGAGGATGATTTCTTATGGCTCAAAGTGCTTCTGATCATTCCTGAAATAAATTGCTGTTATTTCTGCTCTCGCCTTGCCAAATACCCCAAAGCTGTGTGTTCACCTTTCCCCAGCAGCTCTGGAGCTGTTGGGTAGAGCCAGTCCCCTGCTTCTGTTCCAGTTTCTCTGAAAGCAGAGAAGGAAAGCTTAATGGGTAGTTTTTAATTTCCTTAGTAGACAGTTCAGAATCCATATGGGAGAGAGACTCTGTGATATCTGCATTCTTACTGCGTGGGGAAGATTTTACTTCACAGCTCTTTCCCTCTTAAACACCAGAGAGTCTGTAGTGAAGCTGTTTTATAGAGAACCATGCTTAAATGGTGCCATGAGCACTTGGATGTCTCTCTGCATGTGAGAATGTATAAAAGCTGTTACATCCTTCACTGGTGCACACCTTTCTGGGAAAATCAGTGTTAATACGTCTCTCAGTAACTCTTGCAGCTGGAATTTGTGGCCTCAGCAACTATTTCTTTTTGCTGTGATTGGAAATACTTGAGCATCTTTTTATTCTCATGAGGCCAAGGATGGCTCCTGTTTGTCCATGGGGAGGGCTTGAATCACAAATTTGGGGTTCAAACATGCAAAACATTTGTGGTGTCACTTGTGGTGACATAAATTGGTGGATTTTGCACAGGAGGATAAAGCCATGCTGCTGTTTGGGATGGGTGAGAGCCACGCCAGTGGTGCCCAGATGCTCCCCAGGGCACCCAGAGCAGCAGCCCCATATCCCAGGATTTGGGAATCACAGTAACAAGGACAAGATTCACAGCTCCAGCCAGGCTGGTTTTCATTAGGAGTAAAGAAAAATGTGAAGCCCTAGGAATTTTGTCAAGGCTTTTGCTATGTGAGTACTCAGTGTTCTGCAAGAGGAAAATAAACTTTGATTAAAGACTAAACTCTGTTCCAGAAGCTGCCAGCACAATACAGAGAGGCTTGTTCAGATAGGAGGAGACCTGAGCTGGGTGTTTGGTTGGAGCCACTTGCTGTGGCTTTCCATGAGACTGCCATGCTTTTTGTGGAAACTTGGAAGCTTATTTGATTGCTTCTTGCCTGAATCTCGATTTGGAACTTACTACACATAAATATTTATATAAATGTTCAATGTTTTATATATAATACTTTGGTTGAATCTTTTAGATCTTTTCTTTCGCTAAAGTTTCTCATTGAAGGGGTTTGGTGTCTCATTGTGAAGGTCAGAAAAATTTTATGGGCCTTAAAGTTGAGACTTTTCAAGCTCTGTGGGTATCCCATGACAAAAATGAGGTTGTTTCTTTTCCCTCTTGTTTTGAGGATAATCTTCTGCCATTTAGGAATGGTTTGTGATATTATTTGCCTTTAGGAACTTGACTGTGTGGATTTCTGCCCCATGTCTCCAAAAAGCAGACATTTGTGGAGCTGTGTACTGACAAGCAGAAAGACAAAATCGGAGTGATCTGGTCTGGAAAGAATCCAAGTGTTTTAATTTGTGTGTATGTAATTCTAGTATCTCTCCTAGAGCCAAGTCTGCCCTTCTTAGACTTGATGATAATGCTTAGCACACAGAGTGTTTTAATCTTGAAAGCACTGCACAAACATGAACTAACCCGGCAGTTAAGCCTTAAACTTTTCTAGGTGATGTTTACTCAGTCATGAGAGACGTTATATTATATATATAATAATTATATATGTATAAAATAATTTATATATATATCTATACGCACAGTAACGTGTATGATATACATGTCTGATATATGAATAAATAGCTGGTGGTGGAGGAAGATGAAATCCCTTTTGTGTGTGAATCACCTGATGTGCTCAGCAGCCCCGTGACCGCTCTGAGCCCAGCACTGATCCATCCTCCTGGAGAGAGGCTTCAGATTTCCAGGGAGCTCAGGCTGATGTCATTGCTGTGAAATGAGGCAGCAGTGAGCTTCCCCTCCCTCTGCTTGGGAACTGGATCCCAAAGCTTTTCTGGCATCATTCCATGTTCCAGAAACCACTGTCCTCCCATTGCTGCCACACTGCTGGTAATTACTTAATCTAGTCAGGCAAAGGGCAGAATTAGGTGAGCTGAGTAGCTGAAGGAAACACAGTTACAGAATAAAAAAATCCCAGACTGGTTTGGGTAGGCAGGGCCCTTAAAGCTCATCCAGGGACACCTCCCAGTGTCCCAGGCTGCTCCAAACCCTGTCCAGCCTGGCCTTGGGCACTGCCAGGGATCCAGGGGCAGCCACAGCCTTTTCCTTTTTCCTTTATTACTTTTATTTTTTTTTATTATTTTTGTTTTAAAATATTTTAAATTTGAATTACTCTGCAGATACCTTTGTCAGGACCTGCAGAAGGCCCTCTGCTGTTTTGTGTGGATTGGGCAGCTTGGAGCTGCTGTCATTCCCAGGGCAGGAGGACCCTTCATGGGGTGTTAAATATCCTTGAGAACCGTTCCTGGCTCCCTCAGATTGCGGTGCAGCTTTAAAAACCTTTATCTTTGTGCTTTTGCTGAGGGTTATTGTTGCTTCCCTTAGTTCCCTTAGCAGAAGAGGTGGGCTTTTTCTTTGGTGTCTTGGCAGATTTCCTCTTAAGTCTTATTTTAGCGAGCTGAAAGAGGAAGAGAGGGCACAGGGTGCTTTTTGAAGCCATATTCACTGAGAATTTATTCCTACCAGCATTGTAAAGTCTGGAATAGTTACTCTGGAATTCTTTGCTGTTTTGAAGCAATTAGTTTCTTGGTTTTTCAGTTGTGAAGCAGAAGATGTTGTCCTATAAAGGAAGACTATATCCAGGAGAAGCATTGAAACACAGAAAAACACAGGTTTTACTCACTGCCCCAGGATTTATCCACTTTGTCTTGAGACAGGCATGGTGAGCTCTCTTCATCATGGAATAGCAGGCGATTGAACAGAATTTCTGCATGATAAATTTTGATGTTGATTAAATTCCCTCCCCATTCCCTCACTTTTGTCCCTCTTTCTGTTCTGTAGCTTTGTGAAGTGCATGGAGAGCAGATGCAGAGATGCTCCACTGCTGCATTGTCAATTGATCAATTATCTAATTGATAATGTTTCTGCACACGTTTTCTGTAAGAACAGCTGAAGATGGGCGCGGCCTGTCCTGCCCTGTGAAATCAACAGAGGCCTCATTTTCCTTTAAAAAAAAACAGTTCAGTTATTACTAAATACATCTTTAAAGGCTCTGGGTTTTGTCAACAGAGTGAGCAGCAGAAAGGGAGGGAGGCAGATGCTGGTGATGGGTTGCTCTGCGGGTGCTGGAGGGAAAACTGAGCACTGATTTTGCAGGTCTGGCTGTGTCACCTCTGTCACACCGTGTCTCTTTTTCCATTAGCTGCAGGACAATGTGAGTAATCAGATTCCCTAGTGAATGGGGGCTGGACACTTTCCTTGTTTGCTCTTGTCTCAGGGTGTGATTCAGAGTTTTGACTGGGGTGTTGGGAGGGTGACTCGCCTGGAGCTGTGGTGAAGAACTGGCATTGCTGCAAGAGGAGGTGCTTGTTCTGAGTCTGTTCCACCTCCCTGTTTTCTAATGATGTGTTTGAATGTCTCCCTGCCTAGCTCACCTGTACTAAATCAGACACCCACAGGTTACATGACCCTTATCTCTGTCTCTTCTGATAAAGGTCTTTAAATGATGTTTCCATTAAGATTTTTAGCAAATACGTGCTGGAGGATTGCTTTTAAGGCCCTAGCTGTGTTTGAACTCAGTTTTATTTCAAGTGTAGGCCAGTCCAGGTATTTTAGGCTGTCCTGTGCAGGTGACTGCAGGACTGTAACCCTGACCTGCTTGAAGCTCTCCTGGCAACAAATTTGCTGTCATGCTATAAATAACTTGTGACTTTCCAAACATAATTAGTTTCTTTATTGTCCTGTGAATAATGTGTGAAGCAGGTGTGAGCTCCTCATCCCCTTCCAGCAGGATTTCCAGGTTGGAGGGGCAGATGCACCTTCTGGCTGTGCCTGAGCATCTCTTGAAAGGTGTTTAGGTCCAAAGCCTCCTCCCTGCCAGCTGTGGGTGCAGAGCTGAGCTCTGGTTGTCACAATGGGGCTGGTTCCACGGAGTGATCCACACACTTGGCTCTTTGAACCACACCAGAATGAGCAGGGCTGAGTGTTTGAGTGCTGTGAGTACTTGCTGGGTGCTGGTGGTTGGGGACACTTTGCTGGGACTGAAAATGTTTTGTGCTTAAATTCTCCTGAACAAGCACATGGTGTGTGTGTGTTGATCTTCCAGCTGCTGGCCTGGAAGGAGCAGGACATGGATGGAGTGGTGCAGGGCCTTGGGCAATGGGACAGAAACATTGCTGGGAGAAGACAAAATGATCCTGAGAGAACTGGCAGGAAAAGAAAGCAAGCAAGCTCAGAGAGCTGGTGTCAAGAATACTTGTTTTTGCCTTGGATCATAAGGCCAGATGAGATCATTTATGTGAGAAGACATCACTGTGGAGGCTGATTTAGCTGAGTAAAGGCTTGTTTGCTTGAGCTGGAATGGATTTTTGAAACCATTCTTTTCCTGCTTAGGTTGGTCTTGTAGGCATCAGTTCTTGTTTCCTCACTTGCCTGTTGGGTTGGGAAGCCATGGAGCAAACCCAGATTCTTGTGGGTGTGATCCTGTAGCCTCTTGCCATCTGAACAGAGCCTGAATTTGAACTGGAGATGTGATGGCTTTTTAAATCTGTTCTCATTTACTTAAAACTTTACTTTAAATTTTCTGGCTTGTTGATAGATCATTTACCACCCCTCCCTTCTTTTTTAAAGAAGGCTTCTTAGTGGTGTAATCCAACAGTGCTTTTCCTTAGTGATCCAAACTCATTTTTCTCTCCATCTTTAAAAAAATCCCATAAATTCCAATACTACAATTCTGCCCTATATTCTTTTGTGTCAGCTGCATACAGTCAGAAGTGTTAAGAGTGTTTTCATGCTCTCTTTTGCTGTCAGTATCAGTGAACCATCTTGCTGTCAGTGATGCATCTCACTACTTTTTGTTCCTTCAATCAAGGTTTATTTAGATTTTTGTTTTGCAGAAACTACTCAAAATGCCTCCTGTTCCTGGTCTGTCCTTTCAGTTACTCATCATCTGGGATGTGGTTTGTGTGCTCTGTGGGTGAGAACCGTGCTGATGGCTTGGTCAAGAACCTGTCGAGTACCAAAGATTTTTTCAAAGAGAGTTATCTTTAAGCATTTAAACACATTTTATGCTACATATGTGGAGTTTTAGACGTGGAGAAACTTAATGTGTACAGGAAATACGAAGTGTGTTGCAGTTCTGGCATGTCTGGTTCTGCCATGAGAGGGGTTTATTGCATCTGCCCCATCCCTGAAGTGTCCCAGGCCAGGTTGGACATTGGGGTTTGGAGCACCCTGGGACAGTGGGAGATGTCCCTGCCCATGGCAGGGATGGCACTGGGTGAGGTTTGAGGTCTCTTCCAACCCACACCATTCTGGGATTCGTGTCTGCAGATGAGATAAAGTCTGATGGATCACTAAATGTTCCGGTACAATAATTTCCTTTAACACACACCAGGTGATGTTTTTCTTGTAAAGTTTGTACAAAGGTTGTGTTGGTGCTAGTGGGAGCTTTGCTAGCATTGAAGCTGGTGTGCCCTTAATTCATGCTGTCCTTTAGACCCTAATTACCAGGGCACTTTGGCTCCATTCCCAGGAATGATCTGAATTTGAGGTGTTGGAAGGTGAACAGCATCTGCTGCTTGGAGGTGTGATTTCCATCTATGGGGTCCTTGTGAAAATAAAGTGGACTTCCTATTTGTGTTTTACCTCTTGTAAAGTTTGGAGCATGGAGCTGTTTAATCCAACTGGGATTTCATTGAAGAATTCCTTGGCTGCTCCTCTCTTGGCTCAGATGGTCTTGCCCCCTTCTTCCTCCTCGTCTCCTTTTGCCGTGCCATCTGTCTGTCATCTGCTTTTTCATTTCTCTGACCTATTTATGAAATATGTTTGCACAACCCCTTTTGCAGTGGCTGCAGAGGAGTGTTGGAATTGTGACCAGACTTATTTCCCGTTCCCCTTTGTTCAGTTTGTCAGCTCCAGCCCTTTGGGATCAGGGGGTGTCTCTGGTGACACCTCAGTGGTTTCACACTGGGGCTGTGCAGAGAATTTCCTGGTCATGGCAAGGCAGGACACAGCACAAACTCAGAGGTTGGGATTTGTCTGAGTCCTGGCAGGAGGTGGAGTCGGGTTTGGGTTGCAGCTCTTGCTTGTCAGAGTTCAACTCTCACAAAGAGGAACTTTATTTCCGAGGCTTTGGACAGAGGTTTCATTGTCCCAGAACTGCCGGGCATGAAGGGGCTCATTGAGGCCCTGTCACCCATCCAGGTTCTGCCTCCACACCTGTCGTGGGCAGCAGCAGCAGCCTCAGCTCCTGCCCTGGCGTTCTCTCCTTTCTCATGTGCAAGGATTAAGGCTTGGATTTGCTGCAGCTGGTCCCAAACTCAGCCCAGGAGCAGTGTGATGGCTGTTGGCACTCATGGGCTGAGACACAGCGTGGGTGGGCCTGATTTTGGGGAATCCTGGAATGGTTTGGGCTGGGAGGACCTTAAAGATCATCCCCTTCTAGTGGACACTCTCCACTAGACCAGGTTGCTCCTGCCCAGCCTCATTTATTTTGCCCAGAATTGAATGTTCCACAGGCAGAGGTGGCTGTGAAGGGATGGCAGCGTTCTGAAAACCTCCTCAGTTTCCCTGGTGCCTCTGGGTAGAGGCTTTCTCAGCAGATACATCTAGGAGATTCTGCCACTTCCTTCAGAAGTATTTGTCCAGTCTCAACTGCTGCAAAATCAGAGCTCTGGGGGAAGGGTGGATTTTAAAAACAAAACAGCAAAAAGGCAAAATAACGCTTGATGCAGGCTTCTGTAGATCAGGTCATCTTTTCTTTTGTAGGTCAGACGTGATAATAAATATATTCAGGATTACTAAAGGGGAGAAATAGCTGCAGCTTTTTGAGTTTTGTTTGTGGTTTGTTTTTTCTTCTGTTTTTTTGAGACATTGAAGAAAGAAAATGGAGCACAAGGGGACAAAAAGAATTGCTGAACACAGCGTGTCCTTTCCCCAGCTTTAGGGAATAGCCAGAGTCTCTGGGAAGAACCTGAGCTGCAGGGAGAGAAGGAGGAAACATTCAGGAGGGTGTAACAGTTGTAACATGGGAACAGCTGCTCAGTCCTGCTCCCCAAATTCACACTGAAGATGCCTCATGTAGCTAAACTAATAAAAAGCCCAAACAACAGAGTTACTACATGAGTGCATTGTTAACCTGCAGCTGACCCCTTGCTTTTAATCTCAATAAATGAAATGAAACCCATATAATCACTCCTAAATTTGTGTGTGTGTGTCTGTGACACATATTTTGCTCCAGAAGAGCCTGGCAGTGGGGAGGGCAGCTATAGGATCTGAGATGCCACAAGGTGAAACCCCTCCCTTTGTTCTGCTTTTCTTCACCCACCTCCCCTGTGCCTGGGAGGGAGTGTGGGTCTGATCAGAGGGAGCCTTTTTGGCAGTGTTTAATTAATGAAAAGAGAGAGGGTAGTAAATTGATGGTTACAGTGGAATGTCTTCTGTGATGCTAAAACCATTCCACTCTAAAGTGATCCTGTGCCTGGGACAATAAATACCCCACAGATAACAGAGCCTCTTGACCGTGAGCCAGAACTCCTCTGGCCATTTAATAGATGAGAAAAAGATGTCAAGTACCATGGCCAGGATCAAACAGCAGATCTGTGATGGAGCAGGGAATTAGCAGAGTGGGGCTGGGGGCCCAGCTCTGGGCCTTTTAAACTGTAAGACTTTATTCTTCCCCCCTGCTCTGCCACGTTGCAGAAGATGGATGAGAGCCCTCAGTCAGGATTCCACCTCAGCAGTGTCCTATTCCCTAAGGGAAAGGCTTCCTTTGTGATGTAGGAAATAAGAATTAGATTCCCTCCACGGATATACAAACATGGACTCTGCTATCAGCTTCTTGCTTTTCTTCCTTTTTGTTTGTTCTTTGCTTTTCTCCCAGGTGAGATGTGGATTTCCTCCTTGGAGCCTACCTGGAGTTAACCCTTAACTGTGCTCTCAGTGGTAGTTCTGTGTTCTCTCTTGTGGGCCAGTGCCTTTTGGCTCTGTAGGAGAAATGCATGTTCACATGTGACTTTATGTGCTTGGACTCTGCAGAGTTCATTCATCATCCAGAGTCACTGTGTAAACCCTTCTGCAAGGAGTCCTTGAGGAGTGGCACTGGTGGGGCTGTCCTTGTGCTGGGGGCTCTCTCAGGGTCCCGTGCCGCAAACAGGGTCCGTGATTTGGATGGGTCATGTCCAAACCCCAGCCTTCAGTGTGTGAGCATCGACCACCCCAGCTCTGCAGCCTCACCCAGATCCCCCTTCCTTCCCCCTCCAGCGCTCCTGTGCTCCCAGGGTTTGAATTACTCCCTGCCTTTTTCAGCACAGTAAATAGGGGATCTGTACGTTTAAACATTAAGGCCTTTGTGAGCCCAGAGCAGCAGAGGCCTCCTGTGGCTGCAGCTCTGTTTGGGGGAGGCCCTTGTTTCACAGGGCGCTCGCTGGGTCGTGTTGAGGGATGGTTTGGCAGCAGAGCAGGGCACAGGTGGAGCTCTGGCAGGAGCTGAGCTCCCCTTCAGCCACCTGAGAGGGTTCGGTCCCTGTCCCAAAGGCAGATCCCCTGCCAGGCTGGGACCCACAGCATCAGCTGCAGCCCTCAGAGGAGCTGCCCAGTGGCTCCTTTTTGTCTCCATCACTTCCTAGTAAATCACCCAACATTTGTTGTTCGGCTCCAGCCTCCAGCTCGTGCCACCTCTGCCGTGTGTTGGGTGAAATACTCCTCTCTACTGCCCACAAACTGCTGGGGTTTAAAATTGTTTCTGGCAAACACGTTCAGAAGGTAGTTCAGGCTGAAATAGTGGCTCTTAAACTGTGCTCTCTGGGACCATGCAGAGGGATTTGCAGATTTATTAAATGAGATTCATTAAATGATGGAAAACTTGATAAAGGAGCCAGGAATGCCTGAGAAATTCGCGGGTGTTGACAGACAGCCATTGGTGCCAAAGCTGTGATGAGGAGCGGAGGGAAGTGACACCATGTGCTGGTGGTTGAATGCAGATGAGATGGGAAGCTCCCTGAAAACCCTTCATTAGTGGCCAGAGTTGCTCTTCTGGAAGATTCTTCCACCTGGTCAGAGCTCAGCCCTTTCTTAGAAAGCAGAGATGCTCTTTTGTGGCTCCCATTTGATGTTTGAATCCAGTGTTTCTTCAGTCCTTTGTGTGCCAGAGCGTGGCTGATAAAAGGGGTTTCACGTGGCCGAACAATGCAGATTGTTCCTTTCTTCTCATGGAAATACAACTGGATTTTCACAGCCTTATTTTGGCCATCTCCAGCCACCCCCAGGACAGAGCTCTGGGCAGAGCTCCTTGCTCCTGTGCCCCCAGTTTACCCACCCCAAACCAGCAGCTCCCCCTGGGATGTCAGTCTCAGATTTGATCCAGTACCATGAAATCTTTCTGCATCTTTGCGGTGGAGCACAATGCTAAATCCATCATTTTTACCTTCTGATGTGCTGCCTCTGGTGCTGCCTGGCTGGGAGCAGCTGCCCTTCTCCCTGCCCATGCCATCCCCATACTCCATGTCCCCTTTCCACCATTTCTTTGGCTCCAGGCAAAACCCAGCATAGCGTGACTCACACCAGTCTCCTGCTCTCCCTTTCCATTTCTCTCTGGACTTTTTCCATGCTCCTGTACTATGCAGCAGTCCTTCAGCCAGGATTATATTATCCCATTTCTTAGATAAAGGGCTTGGAGGCCAGAAATGTGTTATTGCTGTGTTAACTGGAATGGCTCTTTGGGTTGAGAGGGGAAAGTTTCCTTGGATTGGTGCCAGAAATAGCACGGCTGCCCCTTCCCTTGACGAAATGACCTTCAGATTTAATATTGATGTGTAGCTTTATTCTTGCTCTGATTTGGACTGAAGAGGTGATCTTTGCTGGGAACTGTGTTGGGAGAGGCTGGGGTGGGGACTTGTGCTAAGAGGGGCTGCAAATGAGCAGAGCGCCACAGAAAATATCTGCATCACTGGGTGTTCTCTTTCCCTAAAAGACATGGTGTTCCTGGTGCTTTGAACAGGGATGACCTCCCCATGCTTCAAGCCAAAAAAGAAAGGGAAATCTCATTTTTGCTATGACTCTGAAGCTGCTGGGATTGAAGGCTTGGAAATCAGGGCAAGCCCCTGAGTGGGGTTGTGCTCGTGGAACTTGCTCCCAGTGCTCTCCCAAAGGCTGGGAAGCAGATTGCTGCTCCCCTGGAAGCAGGGAGCCTTGGGACTGCACCTGCTTGGTGAATTCATACCTCTGATGCAGTATTGCATTGATGCTTCTGTGCTGCTTTGTCCCCTAAAATCCACTATGCATTCTCCTTTACTCCAAGCCCAGCCCATTTCAGTCATGTTTGGCCCTGCTGAGAACTTCTGCTCCTACTGGAAATCTTCCCTGGCTTCTATTTGGTTTGTCCTGATGTCATTATGTGGTTCAAGCAAAAATATTTTTTAGAATCATAGAATGGTTTGGGTTGAAAGGAACCTTAAAGCTTACCCAGTCTCACCCCCCTGCCATGGGCAGGGACACCTCCCACTGGACCAGGTTGCTCCGAGCCGCAGGCCTTGAACATTTCCAGAGATGGGGAGTCAAAAATTCTCTGGACTTCTTGATTGATGACTTTGTGTGGGCTTAAAATCCTCTTTGCTCTAATGTACTGTGAGGAAAACTGGGAAAAAACCTTTTTAGGAGACTTCTGTGAGGAGGGTTTAGAGCTTTTGTGTTCCAGGTAGAGAGCAGAGTGTAGTTTTGTGATCTTAGAGCTGCATTCAGGAACACAATGTCGGAATTCTGCATTTGGAGACGTGTTTGCTGAGCTCTCTCCTCTTCCTCCCAGGACATGAAAGAGCAGATAAGGAGGGTGAGGTCATCCCAGCAGTGCAGAAATTTCCCAGGCCTGGAGCTGAGCCTGTTTCAGTGTAATCACTTATCCCGAAGCTTCATTTTGATCTTGGGCTGCAGAACCTGTGGCGTTAAACAAAAGCCCCCCTGGTCCCCATGAGCCATGACAAAACACCCTTTGACCTCAGGTCTTAACGGCTGCATAATGAGGAGTGAAGAGACTGAAGCTGCTTTTTCATGCCTGGAGAGATGGGAGTATCCATGCTGCTCCCTCCTCTGTCAGTGTTTACTGGGTGGGGGCTGAGAGGAAGGCTCTATCTCCTGTGAGATAAACCAAGAGGAAAATGAAAGCAGGTTTTATTTGTTGCCTTGCTCACTTCCAGCCTGGAGTGACAGTGATCAGAAGTGGCTGAGCTGAAAACAAGTTTGTGCATCCTTTGTCAGTGTGCAGTGAGCTCTGTTGTTGGGAAGTTTGGTAGATACTGAAGGAATAGTCAGTTCCCCTCTTGCAAGGAAGAGCTCTTTGCTTTGAGATTAACTCCACTTTTTTCCTGGCTGTCTCATTGTGAGATTGTTTTGCTGGCACTGCCCAAGTGGGGAAGTTCAGGACACTGAGACAGGTGTGGTGGCACTTGTTCAGATCGAGAGCAGCACAGTCAGGAAACACCTTTGTCGGTGCCATTCACCTTATGGCATGAGCTGGAAGCTTTAACATCCTGAGAATCCTTCCGTAAATTCTGCTTCAGTAACTCTCCTGAACAGTGAAAGCAGGTCCCAGGTAAGTCCTGTTCTGACGCAATGTTGTGTTGGTGCTGCTCACCAAAGCTCAGGGCTGCCATCCTCACCCTGGCTGTAATTTCTGTAGTTTCTGTATTATGGAATATTGATTTACTGCGGAGCATAAAAATGTGCCGTACTCAGCAGAAGGGCCTCTCCAATTGTTATGCTCCAGGAACACTGCTGCTCAGGAATGTGAAATAAATTTTCCCTTTTAACAATGGATCCCGATTTGCATAGTCTCTATTCTTGTTCCCCGGGGACTGTGGCACTAATGGGCTGCAGCGAGCGCTCCCCCACTTGGACACCAAACTCCTCTATTTGCTGCATACAAAGGGCTTTGCTGTGGTACAAGTGTAATAACTTCTCCAACAGTTTACTCTGTGCCGTAATTGTCTCCTCTCTGTTGTGCTCAGTTTTGTTTGAAGAGCTTAGAACGCTGAACACCCCCTTCCTTCTCTTCTTTGATGTTTTAATGGCATTATTCTCAGGGAAGCTTGTTTTCCAGCAGCCCAGAAAGTCACATCGTCCCATGCTGCCAAGTGAGGTGATCTCATGAAGGGAGACCAGGAGCTGCTTTGCTCTGCTGGGGCTTTGCTTTGGCAGCAAGCAGAACTTTAGGATAGAAGTGCAATATTCAAGATAATGGCCTGTGTTTGTTGCTGGTTGTGCTCATGATGTCAAACCTCTGTCATCGCTTGCTGTATCCTCTTAGTGAACAGGAGTCACTGGCTCTCAGCTCCTGAGTTTGCCAGAAAAAAGTTATAAATCTCTTGGTGAGATCCCACCTTGGCTTTGTGCTTCTGCCACTTTGTGCTTTCTTGTAGAAGAGTTTTAACTCCTAGTGAAAAATCTTGGTCTATGAAAGGTAATGATACAACCCAGACCTGCTGGGAAGCTGCTGTTAGCAAAATTATCATATTGATAAAGCAAAATTATAATATTGATGTCCTTCTCAGCAAAAAAAAGGATGTGCTTCTGGAAGATGTTTGTTGTAAGTTTGTACAATTGTATTTTAGGCATTTTGAGGGAAAAGTGGGCATTCTTGGTTCATAGTTTGTAATGTTGAGAACAGCATCTTTAACCAGAGCTTTAAGGGGAAAATTCTCAATGAACTGAACACAGTTGGAGCAAACTTTGGTGCCTGGTGTAGTGTCACCTTTTCATTCCTGGATTTAGCTGCAAGGGAGTAAGAAACTGCCTTAATTTCTGGCGTGATGGCGATCAGGCAGAGTCTGCACACAAACAGTTCAAGCTGCTCTGCTCTGCCTGCCTCTGTGCCCATGAGGGTGTGGAGAACTATACTGAAAAATGGGCACAATAAATTCCCTCAAAACATGGCGTTTTTCAGCTGACTGCTCTGCTGAGCCTCTGGAGAGATGGTTTTCCTGGTGTAACAGGCAGTTGGTGGTGACCGCACTTCTGATCCAAGCTCCTGTCCTTCACCTTCCCCTTCTCTCCTCACATCTTTGTCCATGGGTGCCAAACAGGGTTCAGACATGGCCCAAAGTATTGCATTGGCATAGCTGCAAGAATAAAATCCTGATTTTTGGCTATTGTCACAGAACAATTGTTGCTGCTGAGGGCTCAAGAGCAGCTAGAGCTGGGAATGGCTGTTTTTCAGACAGTCAGCTGAATAAATGCTCGGGGCAGTGCATAAATGTCATGGTGTGAAGATGTGGGACACTTGGATTTGAAACAGCACAGAAGAACTTCTGAGAGAGCGTTCTGCCATTTCCAGGCCTTGGTGGGAGCCGCTGCCTGTCCTCTCGAGGTTCAGTGTCTGCACGGGGGTTGTGGATGGGCTGGGGAAGGCAGGAGTGACTCAGTGTCCCCGTGAGTCACCCTGGTGCTCCGGGCAGGATCCCGACCCCGAGGCGGATGGGATGGGATGGGATGCTGTGTCACCAGCCTGGTGTAGCACCTGGGGCTGTGGATTCCACCTGCACAGAGTCCTGCAGTGCTTTCAGTTGGAAAAGCCCTCTGAGACCATCTGGTCCAGCCTTGGGCAGTGCTCTGGAGCTGGGACCTTACCTCCATTGCAGACCCCAGCAAGGGCTGGTGGCACCGTTTGTGCAGGGGGTGATTCACAGCCAGCAGGGCTGTCTGAGCTACAAACAGGAGGAAAATTAAAAAAAAAATAAAACCAGTGATTTTCAGTTTACTGCTGAGAAACTGGGCACTTCTGTCTTGGGGCAGGAGCTTGGCTCAGCCCTGCTCATGCTTTAGGATTTGTGCTCCCAAGTTTTCCCTGAGCAGTGAGGGCTTTTCAGTGGGAATAAGCCTTTACTCCCAGCCCGTGGAGGTCCTGGATTTGTGTGAATATGGGAATGAATGAGCCAAGGGGAGGTTGGAAGGAGATTGAGCAGAGTGCCGAGCACATGCTGGGAATAAAGAGCCCTTCAAAGCTGATGGTTCTGTCCAGGGCTGGGGGCGGGTGTTGAGCTGAACAAATTGTTCACTTTGGCTTCTTTGCAGGCAGAAATGTTACGAGCAGCTAATGAGATTGTTCTCGAGCCTTGTGGGGCTTTCTCTTCCTCCCTCAGAGTAGTCATGGGAGTGGGTTTGGCAGAGCTTTAACTCTTGCTCCACACGCTGATCTGGTCTTGCATTGATCCAAAAAATGATAATAATGATAATAATAGTAAACTTTGGTGAGCTGAAGAATGAATGTGAAGAATATACAGGGACATGAGCAAAGTGGAATATAGCAGCTGAATTGGTTGTCCTATTGAAGAAAGGTCCCATCCTGTACCCTCTGGGCTCCGTCCCAATGCCAGGGTGAGGCTCCTCTGTGGGAAGGGCTGAAACATTCCCAGTTTGCTTCTGGAAGGTGAGGGAGGCTGAGCTGGGTGTCCCATGGGGAAAGTCTCATCACTCTCACATGATTTCCTCTGTCCAAAGCTGTGCAGGAAAGAGGAGAGTGAATCCAGCGTGGCCTCTGCCCTGGAAGGTGACTGCATTCCAGGGGACAGCAGAGCCCCTGGGAGTACACCAGTACACAGTGGAGGATGGGAACCATGTGGGAAGTGCCTGGAAAGCTGGAGTTTATTGCCTCATGTTGTGGCATTAATCTGTGAGTGTCCGAGCTCTGGGAGCTGCCCTGGGCTGTGCCACCTCCTGGCATCAGTGCCAAAGGCATTTTCTGGTTCCAGTGGACCCTCCCATGGCTGTCCCAGCTCTCAGCCTGCTTGGCTGCCTGCACAGCTCCTCAGTGTTTCTGTGTTGAGTTTCTCTCTCTTCTGGCATTTACTGTTTTTTGCAGCGTGACCTGTTGTTCCTCATTGAACATCAAGATGGTTTGGGTTTGCTCAAGTGCTTGAAGTGGCAGAAGCAATCTCCCTCCAGACCCTGTTTCAGCCTCCCTCCAGGCTGTTTCTCATTCATTCTGCTGATTCCTAGAGGTGGATCTGATACTGTAGCTCCCCTCCAGCCTGTAACTTTTTTCTGCTCTGAAATCATCAGTTCTAGCTCCATTTTTCCGTGCTGCTCCATGTCATTACCAGGATGGTTTGGCAGCAGCTGGTGGGCCTGCTCTGCTCACTTTGCAGCTGGGCCTTTAGTAGGGCAGTCTCCTGGTGAAAAATCAGTCTGCTAATCTCTAATTCCCTCAGTTTGCTGGGGCTGTCTCTGTCTGCCTGGTTGGAATTCAGCTGCATGGACTCAGCAGAAAGCAGCATGGGCTGGTGGGCGGATGGGCTGCCTGAGGAACTTGGAACTGAGGCTGAGATTGGATATTGGGGAGAAATCCTTCCCTGGGAGGGTGGGCAGGCCCTGGCACAGGGTGCCCAGAGCAGCTGGGGCTGTCCCTGGAGCCCTGGCAGTGCCCAAGGCCAGGCTGGACAGGGCTGAAAGCAGCTGGGACAGTGGGAGATGTCCCTGCCATGGCAGGGGATGGAACTAAGCAATCCCTGTGCCCCGTGCCAGGGTGTAACCACCGTCACAGAGAGGCATTTCTTCCCAATATCCAATGTAACCCTTCCCTCTATCACTTTAAAGCCATTCCCCCTTGTCCTGTCACACTGTGCCCTTGTGGAAAGTCCCTCTCCATTTTCCTTGTAGGCTCTGTTCAGATTTAGACAGAAAGGAAAGGATTTTCAGGGTTTTCCTCTCCCCCAGAGCAACTGGAGGTTTCACATCCCCTGTGGTCACTGCAGGACATCACACTCTGCGTTGTGTGCATGGTTGCTCCTTTCTAAAGCTAGACAAGAAAAGAATCATTTTCACAAATGCTTGTAGAGGCATTAAAGCTGCGGAATATCCGTGGGTCCTTGTCCCAGAGCTGATCCCATGAGGAAACATCCATCCCATGGTGTTGCTGCCAGCACCTCGCAGGGAAGGGTGGGACCGAGCTGGGAAAGGCTCAGTTCTAAATATAGAGCCACTACACTGGGTGCTGTTTTGGAAAGTGTGGCTGAGCCATCATTCTGCTCTTCCCCTCCTCCAGTGCTGCCGCAGGGTGTCAGAGGATGAAGTGTGCATTCCTGTGTTTCGCTTCCTTGGGTTATTTTTGGTTCAAATCCAGTGGGTTTTTCTGGGCTAGGATGTGTCCTGATTTTAAGGTGAGGAGCAGGTCTGCTGCTGCTTGTGTGCTGCCATGGCACTTAAGAAACTAAATGAGTTTTAAACTATTCTTTTCATACTTAATCTCAGTTTCTGTGTAATCTGAGCAAAAGAATAGGCTGTATTTATCAGCACAGGCCAGTGTTCCAGCAGGCAGAGGAGCTTTGTAATGTTGGGAGAGGCAAACTTAGGGAATTGGCACTTTGGGTGTACTCTCAGCAGCATTTGATTCTAAAAACTTCCTTCTAAAAATTCCCAGGGCTCTGTGGCTCCCCAAAGAGCAAACTGCTGAAATCTGGGTTTACAAAGGGAAAGATCTGAACCCCTGAAGGTGTTTTGGAGAAGGCTGGGAGGGCAGAAGGCGGTGGCTGCTGTTGCCTCTTTGTGGGAACGTGGCTTTGCAGGGACAGCCAAGGGTCCAGCAGGAATATGGATAACGTGTCTTGTTCTAAATGCAGGAGTTTCACTTGCAGTTTGAAGCAACCAACTCCTCCTTTTCAGGGTATTTCTATTAGTTGATTTGAAACTTGTAATAACCCTGGGACTTTTCTGTATTTATTTCATTTTTAGGTAAGTGCATTTGGTAGCAGTTATGCCTGAATCAGGTCAGAGGGCCAGGAGGTGCAGATTTTTTGAAGAACTCGATTTCTGCTTCTTCCCATCTTTGCAGCTGGGGCTGCCTCAGTACAAAACCTCATTTACCTCGTGCTGCTTGTGCTGTCGTGGCTGGTTTCAGCTCTGAAATGGGTTAATCTCAGCAGAAGACTTTCTGGTTTGATTTTGGAGGAAACATCTGGACATTGCTGTGGCTCCCCTGCCCCACATGCTCTGGCTGGTTCAAAATTCCTCCACAGAAGGAGGGGGGGAGATGGGCAAAGGGAATTATTTTGTGATTAATTTCTTAATTGCTAAGCATCCAGATGTGGCAAAGGCTTTGTGCAGCAACATTGGAGTTGTCAGCACTTTCTGCTGATGCTTTGTTTCCACACCATATCGGGGTTTTCCTCCTTTCTGGGAAACCTTAATGTTTATCCACAGGAATTAGTGTGCTTAGGGTATATTTTCATGATACTGTGGCTTTTAACATGGAGAGTGGAGTTGTGGATTTATCCATTCCTCACCATCTCTGTGTTCCTGTCTGCCCTGGAGTGCAGCAGTAGGGACTGAGGGTGGTTTGATTACATTTGATTTTATTTCCTGGCTACTTTATTTGCTTGGTCTATCCATCAGATGCAGAAATCAGGGTTGCTTTGCAGCACACCATTGCAGGGAGCAGCAAGGTTGGCCCTGTTCCTCTCCACCTTGTAAACCCCAGCAGTGGCGGTTGTGAACTTGTCACTGAGGTTTAATTGTGGCCACATGGTATGAGCTGTGTTCAGGTGGATTTGGGGACTGATGCCAGAGACTTTTTTTGAAGACTTGAGTCAGTGGGTGCCAGCAGATGTTGGAATATTGCTCTGCAGACACACGGCCCTTGCAGCACATCTGTAATTCCTCTGTAATTATTAGCAGTGGTGAGATGGTATCAGTCCTGCCATCCAGAACGCAGCTTTTGCTCTGTCTGTCAGTTCTCCAGGATTTCTGTGTGCTGTGTAATTCAAACCACGCTGAGAATAAGTGTGTGTGTGTGTTGCAGGAGGCGGAGGGCAGAGTGGAGGTGGGCAGCAGACCGCGCCGCCATCGTCAGCCGCTGGAACTGGCTCCAGGCCCACGTGTCGGACCTGGAGTACCGCATCCGGCAGCAGACGGACATCTACAAACAGATCAGAGCCAACAAGGTGAGGGGTGGGGATGGGCCGGGGCAGGGTGGGATGGGATGGAGCCAGGATGGAGCCAGGATGGGGCAGAAATGGGGTAGGGATGGGATGGGATGGGATGGGATGGGATGGGATGGGATGGGATGGGATGGGATGGGATGGGATGGGATGGGATGGGATGGGATGGGATGGGATGGGATGGGATGGGATGGGGCGGGATGGGATGGAGCAGAATGGGGCAGAATGGAGCAGGAATGAAGGAGGGTGGAGTGGGATGGGGCAGGAATGGAGGAGGATGGAGTGGAATGGGGCAGGATGGAGCAGAACATGGAGGAGGCTGGGGCAGGGATGGAGTGGGATGGGGCAGGAATGGAACAGGATGGGATGGAGCAGGATGGAGTGAGATGGAGCAGGATAGGGCAGGATGGGATAGGAATGGAGCAGGATGGGGCAGGAATGGAGCAGGATGGGGCAGGATGTAACAGGATGGGGCAGGAATGGAGCAGGATGGGGCAGGATGGAAAAGGAATGGAGCAGGATAGAGCAGGATGAGGCAGAATGGAGCAGGATGGAACAGGACAGGGCAGGAATGGAGCAGGATAGGGCAGGATGGGATGGGGTAGGAGGCCTTTGGGCACTGTGCTTCTGCTTTGCCTCCTGATGGCTCCCTCTGACACCAGAGAGTGCAGATGTGAAGTCTGATACTTTTCCCTCCTGCCTCTCTCCCAAAGCAGATTGCAAAGCTGTGACTAATTGTAATGCAGTTTGGCATGGGCTGAGTGTAATTCCTGTCCCTGGTTCAGTATGATAACGTGAAGGGAGCAATACCTTGCTTTAGAGTCAGTCTTTGGTGCTGTTGCATGTGTGATGCTGTTCCCCATCACTCAAGCCTTTCTCTCTGATATTTTTCTAAAACCTTCCCATTTTCTTTCTGGGAGTAGCTGAGGATGGGGATAAAAACAGCTGAGATTTAGTGGAAAAGGGAGTGGCCTGTGGAGGAAGTTAGTTCAGATGCTATCTGAACAGGCTTAAAATTGAGTCTGTTCCTTAAAAAAAGATCATTTTTTGGTGCTGACCTTTCTCTGTGGAAGGTTTTTTTTTTTTTAGCATTGCTCTCAGACGGTGGGAGAATGGGGGAGAGCAGAGAAGGGATGAGGAAGGGATTGTTATGGAGACTTGTTCAGGCATGCACATCTAAATGTCAGGCCTTGGAGGAAGGAATGTCTGGAGTTTGTGGCAAGAAGGCCCCTGGTATTGCATCAACTGAGAGATCCTCAGGAATTCAGCCTGGCAAATGCCTTTCCCAAGATGTGTGCTGCTCTGGGGTGGTGGGGAGAGGCTTCCAGGGGGTAGAAAGCAGGGCAGGGAGGCTGGACTTTGATGCAGCTGTGCAGAAAAACAGGCTTAATTGGGTGAGTGAGGGCTCTAAATGAGTAGGTGGAAGAGCACGGCTTGTGAGCAGAATCCATTACTGAGATTAGGGCAGAAGGCTTCTGGGGAGTGGGCAAATGAATGATTCTTCAGAAAGAATCATCTTCCTTCTGTCTTAGAGCTGACAGTGCAGCATGGCTTTAAGTACAAAATACAAAATAGCTGAAGGTTTATATGGTAGAAGTTAAAAAATGAGAAAACTCATGTAATGATGTGGAAGGTTCAGGGCTTTCACCAGGTTATGGCAGCTTGACAGGCTCATGAAATGGCCTGATAATGGTTACAAGCATCCCCTGGGCTTTTATAAGGCTGCTTCAAGGTCTGAAAGGAGGTTCTGGCCAACAGGCTCATCCCTGATTTGTTCAAACCAAAACTCACCTGTGATACCCCAGTACATGAATTCAAGATAAAACACGTTGCTTAAGGTGCAGGGGCATTCAGAAATTGAGAGTTTTGGGTAGTGGCTGTTCTGCCTGAAGAAGAAAAAGGTCTGAACCATGAGTATCACATACCTCATCTCTGATAGAGCTTGCTGGAGATTATTCTTGCACCCAGCTGTTGTTATCTTGATGTCATTGAGCTCTGGGATGTTGTAAAACAGATTCTGTTTGCACCAATGAAAAACTACAGACATCTTAAAAGAGCTTGGAACAAGAATAGGAGACTAGAGAAACAGCCCTGTGTTTCAGTAACACAGGAGCTTGTTGGAATGGATTTGGCTTCAAATTGTACGAGGAAAATAGTTAAAGAATTTGGAAACACCTTGTTTTTTCTATCAATATAACTTAACTCCAGCTGATTGGGCCATAAGGAGGTTAAAATGTAGCTGCTGCAGGAATTCAGAGTTCTACAAGCTCTAAAGTTCAGAGAAATTTTATTACATTCTTTTTTTAGTTTAATTACCTTTATATGTTAGAGTTTACATCCCAGTGTACCCTTCAAGAAAGACACATTGCTGTGTGAGATCAAAGCAAGGGAAGGACGAGGCAGTCAAAAATAACCCTGTGTTTGAGGGTAAACTGCTGCCTGGGAGTCTCAGCAGGAATTGTGCTCTCAGCACATTCACATCAGCTCAGTTGGTGAGAAGGGGAGGAAAACACCAAATCAGGGAGCGTGTGCTCAGAGCTGTTTGTGGAATACCCTGTTTGCAGACACTTAAAAATAGCAGGGAAGCCTTGTGGCTGTGTCCTCTGTGCAGATAACGTGCCCAGGTTCCCTCCAGGCTCACTTTGCTGTGACACACTGTGCAGCCTCCAGAATTGATGATCTGCCTGTTCTTGATCTGAGCAGCCCCTTCACAGTTCCTCGTTTCACCAGATGCTGCTCGCTGGGGCTTGTCCTTGTCCTGAGCTCTGTTTGATAGGTTCCATCAACTCCCTGATCCCTTGCACATTTTGCCCTGCTTTGTTATAATATAGCCCAGAATATGCATAATTACAATGATTTTATTTCACTTTGTGTTGTTCTGAGAGCAAAGCAGTCCTGCCTTTAGGTTAAGCCTCAGTTAAATAGAAACAGAACAGCATCTGTTAAACCTGATAAAACAGTGCTCAGCCACTGTGCTTTGTCCCACCAGGTTTATAGCAATTTCTTTCTTTCCTTATTGAATTTTTGTAAATATCACTTTTTGGGGGGCAGGGGGAAGTCTGCTCAGAGTAACAAGGTGGTTCATTTTCATCAGCAGCTCAGAATTGTTTGTTTGGTGGGGCAATTTCCCCTCTGCAGGGGAGGGCAGGATGGGGACAGGCTGTGAGCTGGCTCCAGCCCTCTCTGAGTTCAGCTGAGATGCCAGGGCAGGCCAGGCAGCAGGGATTGGCTTTGGCATCACATCTGGAAGCCGTGGTGGGAAGGAATTCAGCATGGGGGTGTGGGGGACAATGAGGGTGCAGTTTCCCTGTGGACACCAAAGGATCTGCAGTTCATTGCTGTTCCTCTCTTGCAGGGGCTGATAGTTCTTGGTGAGGCTTCGCCCCCTGACCCTGCAGTAGATGATTCCTCCCGTCCTGTTAGAGCTGAGGTCAGGCTGGAGCCTGGGGCTGAGCGCCTGGTAAGTGCCAGCGTGGGGCTGAGTGCTCCAGTCTGGGAAGGGAAAGCTCATCCCTCAAGCTGTGGGGCACAGGGATGCTCAAACCATGGCACTGGGCTCATGGGCAGCTCCTCTCCGTGACTCCAGGTGGGAATCACTGATCTTGGTCTGCAGCTCACCCCCTCCTGTGTTGTTTTGGGGTTAATAAACAATAGGATTTAAACACCTTTTAGAACAGAGTTCCTGGGGGTACCTTTGTAATATGCATTAGCATTTTGTGAAGCTTCAAAATCCTAACTAATCCGTTCCCTCCAGCAAAAAAAGTACCTCAAACTGAGTGCAGCATGATTAGCAAAGGCTGCTAAAGATGTGGCTATTTAATATCTGCCTGAGCATCTGAGCATTCCCCCTTGGAAAGGGCACTAGTGATTGCAGTGAGATGCACTGGAAACTATGCAGAGTGCCAGGTATGTATTATTTAATACAGAAATGTAGGGCACAGACTGAAGGCTTGATCGTACTGTTCATCCTGCCTGTGATTGCCTTGGATCCTGGGGGATGCAGCAATGCATTAAAATGGAGGGTTTGCAACTTGTGGTCCCTGAAACTTGTGCAGGTTCTACTTGGCACTTTGTTGTGGCCACTCCTGCCGCCCTGTGTGCCTTCTTAGGAAGGAAAGGGTGTTTATTCTCCTTGCACAGGGACTCCCACATCACTGCACACTCCCAGCTTGTCTGTGACACTGCTGGAAGTGTCACCCCTGGAACTACCGCCTCCAGCACCCAGCCCCTGGCTTTGTGCTTAATTAGGGCTGCTCATTAGGGCAGGATGTTGAGTCAGAGCCCTGATCTGCTCCAGCCAGAGATTACCCAGAGACTGAGGGCTCTTACTGGAAAGGGATCTCCTGGGCCTTTCCTGGAGAGCTGCTTATCATTTTGGCACCCTCCAGGCCTTTCCCCCCAAACTGGCAGGGTTAGAGACACATCTGCAGCGTGGAGCAGAGGGAGGAATCCATCCTGTCCCATGCCCAGCTCCCCTGGATCTCCTCCTCCCGTGAGTGCCTCGGATCCGTGTCCTTGGGCATCGCCTTCCTACGTGGGATGGGGCTGATAATCCCCAGAGGAACTAATCCTATCACCAGTGGAGGGAAGGGCTTTGCAAATAAGGCCTGGGAATATCTTCTGGGAAATGGAAGCTCAGTGGGTGAATAAATAGTTTTGTCTGAAGATGGAAATGACATGAAGCCCTGAAGACATTACTTGGCTGTTGATTTTGGTTCCTTGGATTGCTTGTCTAGTGAGGGGCTGCGCTTGATATTGCCCCCTAATTAAATATTTCCAGTAATAGGTGAAGGTCTGAACCTGCCTGCTTTTGTTAGGGTTTTTTGGAATTCAGGGGACATTCCTGGTGTTGGCCCATGACCTATCTGCATACAGCTGCTTTCCTGCCCTGATGTGCAACAGCAGATGTGCTACAATTGCATCTTCCACACCCTCCAAAGGGATCCAAAGGACCTGGACTTGCAGACCCAAAGCTCATAGAGGAGCTCAGTCAGGAGCAGGGTGTGACCCTGGTGCTATGGATGCTGCTCTGGATCCCAGGCAGCCCTGGAGGACAGCACGGCCTTGGGAGGTGCACCAGGAGCTGGCAAAGAGTGAGAGTGCAGGAGGTGTTGGCTCTGCTCGTGTGCTGGGTACACCCATCCCAGGGTGATAAAGGGAGCCTGGGCTGCTCCTGATAAATACACATTGGATTGATCTTTCCAGCTTCTCCACAGGAAGCTGAGTCCCTCTGTTCCTATCTTGAGCCACCAAGACAGAGCAAGCTCTTGGAGAAGAAGTTCTCCTTTAAGACCCTTTCTGTAGAAGAAAATAAAGGATTTCAAAAGAGCTTATGAGTCATGAGTACCCGCCCTGCTGCACCAGGGGTGCCTCTGGCGGGTGTCACGTGGAGGCTCAGCCCTGCCAAGCCTCTGGAAAGCAGAGGGAAAGTGCTCAGCTCCTGCATGACTTCACCTGGCTGGGCTGCTGGGTTTACCTGATGTCTCAGGTGTGAGCTGATCTCGCTCCTCTGTCTCTCTGCGTGGCAGAGTTGGTCTCATCCTGTCTTTGCTCCCCCATAGGAGAAACATCTCTTTTAGCAGAAGTGTAAAAACCCCTGCAAAGTTCCTCAAGCAGGCCCAGGCAGAAGTTGTGTGAGTTGTTAAAAACAGCCCTTCCCTGGGTGACTCAGGTGTCTGCTCCTCTGGAAACCGTTAATCCAGCAGTGCCATGGCCTGGCTTTGTTGTTTATTGAGTTGGGGGGTGTTTGCTGGGAAGATTTAATCACCACAGTCCAGATGGGTTTGGGATGGAGTCAGGGCCAAGCAGGGGGCTTGGCTGACCATCTGTGTGGTGTCAGAGCTCTGCTTTTGCCTTTTTTTCTTGGTGCTTGAACCACATCACCACTGTGTGTGCTCAAAGGGGGAACCCCAGCGAGGGACAGGGCAGGGAGTGTAGGAAGTACCACACAGAGGAAGAAATGAAGTTTAACCCCAGGGAGGAGCATGTCTGACACCAGAAACAGGGGGCTGCATGGGAGGGGCTGAAGGTGATGAATGCCAGAGGTTTGGACACGCTGGTGGGCTGCAGGGTGGGGAGCAGGAATGTCACTGGTGGGAGGTACAAGGCCACTGTGTCCTTGGAGGCTTGGTGACAATCCCGCTGCTCCCTGCAGAGCCTCAGGCAGAAGGGATTGGGGAGCACAGTGTTTTTAACTCAATTTTTACTCACTTTGCTCTACCAAAAAGGTATTTCCAGCTTTGTGTTTATGCAGCACTTTCAGAGTTACAGACTCGCCCTGCTCCCATCCCAGCCCCACAGCCTGGGTTCACGCTCATTTAAAACACTCCCTAAAATGCTGTTAGGACTCTGTTTGCACAGGTAGTAAGTTAAAATGCAAATTCAGTTTTGCAAGTCAGTTCCCCTCTCCCTCCCTCCCTGTTTTGCCCCAAAGTGCTTCGGCAGGAGCTTTCAGCCACATGGCTCAGAACAGAAACCAAACTGCAGGAGAGACTGCAGAGCTTTACAGGTGGTGATGAACTTGTTTGCACCATGGAGACAAAATGCTAAAATCTCCTTAAAGCCCTCAGCCTTTCATGCTCCTGGTTGCCTGAGGGGAATTAAAGTCCTTTGGATCTTGCAATGAAAGAGCTGCCATGTATCCATGCTCTTGCTCTCCTTAAGATCTCCTTGTGTCCCTGCTCTCCTGTTCATACAGTGACTTCTGAACCCTGCTTTGAAGTCCTGTGTGGAAATCCATGGCTACAGTGCAGAATCCTCAACCAGAACCCAGTTATACTAATTGTGGCTATTCAAGAAGCTTTTATTTATTTCTGTTTTTCTCACCCTTCCTTAGAGTGTGTCTGGATCCCAGCCCCTAGAAAGCTTGGGAATTTCTGCTGCAAATACTCCTGAATCCCATCCCACCAAGCCCTGTGGAGCACCAAGACCTGTCAATGGAGTTATTAACACGTAAGCTCTTGGATATTCTGGAAGAGTTTGCTTTTATGATCTTTGCAATGTCCCGTTGGAAGCCAGGCTGTAGCTGGTTGGTAATGGTACAGATGGTGTCTTTTTTCAAAAAAGTACAGTAGTAGATCATGCCTGGAAACATTTTGGAGGAGATTGCTTGCTTGAGGTTTTCTGCTGCATTGTTTTGCTGAAAATGGAATTAAACGGAGCTGTGTTTACATGAACAAGCCCTGCAGGCAGCTGTGCACTGAGCATGGGCAAAACTTGTTTCTTTATGAGTAGTTTTAATACATCTGCAAATTGTGTGATTCAAAGGTACTGATGCCCTGCTTGCAGAATTATCTGTAACCACTGACCCACTTTATTGGAGTTATGTAGGAATCCCGTTGATTTGGGGAGTAAAACTTCCTAAATTCTTCATTTCTCCGGGCTGCTTTTGTTGATAAAGTCTTGAAGTGGGTAAATGAAAACAAGTGAAAGACATTCCTTGATGCTACAGGGTTGAACCACTTGAAAACCCTTGAAAAACGTTGCACTTGCTCAGTGCCTTGAGGAGGCAGGGAAAAAGAGAGGGGAAAGGGGAAGGAGGGAGGGAGGGATGGATCCTGCACCGATGTAATGCGAGCAGATCAAGGAGCCCGTGGCTGCAGCTGGAACACTGCAGGCTGTAACAGAGCCCTTTGTATCCCTGTAGCCTTTGAACTGCACAGCCTTGGACCACAGGGCTTTAATGTTTTGCATTTTTAGAAATGAAACACTTGCAGAAGAGACATGAAAAGGTTCTGTAGATGAGGTGCTGCTGCGCTGGGATCTGCTCGGGGCACGGGGCATTGATGCCAGGGCTGCTGCAGCCTTTGTGCCTCGCAGAGGTTGATGTTAACTCTGCACCTTTCTGGGGTCACTGCTGGGAGCTGGCACAGGTAGAGATCTCAAATATCCATCAGAACCAAGTTTACATTGGGGTTAAATATTTTTTCTATAAAATTATATGCTCTCTGGCATTTAGACTCAGAAAACCTCTTGTCTAAAGATTCCCCAAACTCTCATTCTGGAGGAAGCTGAATTCTAGGGTTAAAGCTGTTCTGGTCTAGAGTGGCTTTTGCTCTGTGGCTTTCAGTGGTTTTTTTTTTTTGTTCAGAGCTTCCAAAGGTATTTGGTCAAAGGTTCAGTCGTGGGAGAGTGGAAGGTGACAGAAGTAAAAGCAAAAAATGGAGTTGGTTTAATAAATCCTGTTGTGCCATGAGCTGCAGAGCTCCAAACTCAGCTTGGAGTGTTCGCTCAGGTGAAAACCACGAACCTGCTGTGTGAATAACTGGGGTTTTCCTGTTCTCCTCTCCTGTGGGGCAGTCTGCAGCCTGGCCTGGCAGAACACGCTCAGGGAGATGGCCAGGAGGCCGAGGAGCTGCTCCACAAGAGGCAGCGCCTGTCGCTGGTCCCCGCGGACGGGACGTGCGTGGCCGCTCGCACCCGCCCCGTCCTCAGCTGCAAGAAGCGGCGCCTCGTCCGACCCAGCACCATCATGCCCCTTTCCAAAAAGGTCAGTCGGGTCTTTTCTGCTCTTATTTGTCTTGTAAAGATGGAGAAAGCAACAGGAAGGAAGAGCAGGACAGCAGGGCTTGTAAAGGCTGTTGGAAAAACAAAGGAGAAGGTGGTAACGGGTTGGAAGATTTTTCTTTGCTGTCACTGGGGAGGGAAGATGCTGAACCCATGAGTTTTCTTAAGCCAACCAACCTGAGGTGAACTCAAGGCCAGGTAGGTCAGTGTGGCACAGTCTGAGCAGGAGAAAGAAGCCCTGAGAAGTCAAGTATCAGGAAACCTTAACTCTGAGACAGGAATTAGCAAAGCCCCAGGAACTCATTGCTGCTGCTCAAGGGAAAACCACATTCATCCCAGGCATACGTGGGATGAATGCCCTGTCTCTTCCTGTTTTGTTTTCTTTATTACTATTTTTTATACTCCTCTCCCTAATGCAGAATTCATTCAATGGAAATGCAGTTTATTGCCTGCATGAAGAAGGGCCATGTTTAATTCTTTTTATTTTCTCTTAGGAGTACCATAAACTGTCAGTTGGAGGGAAAATAGTGAGAAATGAAGGAAATAAGGATCTTTATTTGTGCATGCAGAACCATAATGGCAAAAATCCACTTACCTTTGAGACAAAGTGTTTCAAGTCTAAATTTCCCACAAGGGCTGGGGGGTTTTCACTCTGCGGATGTTTTAAAGAGAAGCTCCAAAAGCAGCATTTTTCTGAGCAAAATAGATTCTTCCTCAGCTGAGTCAGCTTTAACTGATCACTTATCTTCAGTTTTATCTGGGGTATTTCTGGGAGAGCTCTGCAGTGATTACTTGCAGGATCTTCAGTGATTTGGAAGTTGCTGAACATTCTCGTGGTGGATGCTGCCTTGTGCACTCAGTGCTTGAAGAATTGGCTGTAAATTCTGTGTTAGATCTTTGTTGTTGTCATCATCAAATACATTTGGTAATCAGAGATGGTTCAGAAGAGCAGTTCCAGGGATGAAAGCAGCAGAGAGCAGGGGATTTCTGAGCCCTCCTCCAGTCATTCCAGAGACAGCTGAGTCATGGCCAAGTTGTGCTCCAGAAATGCCATGTCCAGTTCCCTCCACTCCCTTGCCCAGCAGAAAGTGGCTGTGGATTGAACTTTGCCACTTGCATTGTGGAGGTTTTGATCTTGTAATGTTTTTATTGTTTTCCTCACAATTTGGTGCACACACTTAAGGGATTTTGTGCCCAAAGCTGGGGGCAGCCCTTCAGCTCACACGTGGGCAGAGTGGCAGTGGCAGGATTGCTTCTCTCCTTGCACAGCCATCCTGGTTAGAAAGCCCTGTGGGCTTAAACTTTATTATTTTTTATTAAATAATTAGTTCCCAGCAGTGGTAGAGCACTGCTGATTCATGCTCATTTTTGGATCCATCACAACCTCCACATCCTCTGGGCAGAACTTCCAGAGGTAGTAGCATAACTGCTCAGTTACCCCTTCCTCCTCTTTGGGCACTGCCTTTGCTTCTTGCATTTGCCCTCAGTGAATTACATGTGATTTATTTTAAATAATTTCTCTGAGTTTGTAACCAGGAGTGGGTTTCCAGATCTTTATTTCAAGCAGCCCTTCCCAGTGTAGTGTTATTTGCTGTGGATATTTTCTCCCATCCTTCAAGTCATTCATGGAAATTATTTGAATAATTCTGACTCAGAACAGGCTTCTGCAGGATCCAGTTTGATCCATTCTTCCATTTTGGTGGGGAATCAGGGGTTGTTTTCTCTGCATGGAGTTTATATCCAGTTGTGTGTCTGCTTGCAGTGGTTTCACACAAATTAAGTCTTTATCAAGTCTATAAATCTGTGAATTGTGACTCTGTCCTGCATTAAGGAACAAGGTTGAGAACCACCTTTGTCACTCTGTAGATGTCCCTGCAAGTGTCAGCTCTTGGCATATAATGATGGCTCTGACCCACTGGAACTAAAAATGGCTTCTCTGCCCCTTCTCTGACAGCAGAATTGTGCTGCCTCATGGTTTTTATAAATGAGGTTTCAACCTAGATAAAATTAAACACTTTTAGTCAAATTTAGCAGCTGTTAAACTGTCTGTGCTGGTAAGTCGTAGTTTTCAGTTGTGTTTATGCAAAGTGAAAGCATCCTCTCGTGAGGCCAAACTAAATTAACACATTCTGTACAAGGTAGAAAAAAAAGGGTGTGTGTATATATATATATATATTTAAAAAAATTATCTATATATATAATAATTACCTATATTAATTATATTATCTATATATATATAAATTCTGTACAAGAGGAAAAAAAGGGGGTGTGTGTATGTGTGCATATGTATATAAATTATATATATATAAATTGCATATTATATATATAATTAATATTGAATACACTATATAATTAATATTGAATATACTATATATTGAATGTACTATATATACTATATACTACTGAATATAATAAATATTGAATATACTATATAATTAATATTGAATGTAGATAATTAATATTGAATATACTATATATATTACGCATAATAAGTATAATTTTAAACAATATTTTTTAAATGTCACATAACAGCTATTTAGTATTATAAATAATTTGACAGTGTTTTAAAATGTCACGTAGCAGCTATTTAATAACAAATTCTAGAGATTTATCTAGATAAATTTTCTAGATTTATTTCTAGATTTATTTATCTAAATAAATCTAGAAATAAAATGAATTTATTATATATTTATTGATAATCAAAGGTAGCTATAGTCTATAAAATACAGGTTGATTTTAGCTATTTTATATACATGTACAGTATGTATTTATATATACATGCAGAAGGAACGTTCAGACAATTACGCTGCTTTTTGGGTGTTTTCAGTGAGCTGTCCCGGGGACCGCGGTCTGTCCCTGGGCTGGCTGTGACGTGTCCCCGTGTCCCCTCAGGCCCAGCGTGGCAGCCTGGCGCGCTGCAGCTGCGACGTGAACCCCTCGTGTGCCCTGTGTGGGAGCCGCAGCCCCAGCACGCTGGAGATCCAGTACGATGCCCCCCTGCTGGAGCGCCTCTCGCAGCTGGACTCCTGCATCCATCCTGTCCTGTCATTCCCAGATGGTGAGCACGGCTCCTGCTGCCTCTGGGGAGGGGCAGATCTGCTGGGCCACAGCCAAACCTGTTCATCTGCAGCTGGGTTGGAGATGGGAGCCTTGGCTAGATCAGGAGGTCACACCCGGGCTCTGTTGAGTTTTGGGAATCTCAACCTGCAGCCTCACTCACAGCAGTGAAACCAAGGCGTGGGAGTCTTCCTGGGACCTGCCTCTGGGGCTCTGAACCACTTGGGAAATATTTGCTTCCATGAGTTTGTCCATCTCTATAGAATGATTTGTGGATTGGTTCGTCACAGGAAATCCTTTTGACCTCGTGAGGAATTGAAAATGATCTTCCATGGTTCGGTGGGCACAGCAAGAGGGGATGTTCCTGTTAGGACACTTAATTTCCTGTGTTACAGCTTCAGGGTTAATCAGCATTAAGAGAGGAATAATTAACCAGCCCTGACCGTGGGCTGTTCACAAATTCCATGTGTAGGGACTTTTCCCAAGGGAAGAGTAGTTTCCAGAATGTTCTTCAACTGGTGCTTTTATCAGGAGAGTTGGGAAATGATTGGATCACATGGTTTCTTCCCTTGGTGAGAGTTCATGGCTGCTTGGGGTGGGAAATTGGGGCTGCCCCATCCTTGGAAGTGCCCAAGGCCAGGCTGGGACAGTGGAAGGTGTCCCTGCCCCAGCCATTCTGGGATTCTCATGCTGGCAGGAAGGTGTGTGGCCTGGCTTCCCATGGAGGTGTCACATGGTTGCTCTGGGATAAGTCACTGAGCTAATGTGTGTGCTTGGGTTTAAATTTCAGCTTTTCACAAACTTTTTGTGACAGTGGGAAATGCAGGGAGTGTCTGGGAGCAATTAGTGTGGCCTCTTTCATTAGCACTATATTTAAACCAGACTAAAATAGTAAATTTGGGCTATTTTTAGCTAGATCCCTCCCCTCCCAAAGACACAGCTCTGATCAGGAGTGCTCAAGGAGCTTAATGAACTCCTGAAGCAGGAATTTATTTTGTGATTTCACAGCACTTGTGATCCTCTATAGTGGTAAATCAGATATCCTGGGAAATGGGGAGACAACCTGTTGGGTGCTATTGCAGCAGAGGCACCAGGCAAATTATCCCATATTCTTCCCATTTTCAGAGCTCCCTGCAGCTGCCTCACAGGGTAGAAGATCAGTTCTGGCTGCATAAGATTAAAAAACTTTGGATTTAAAACTAATTGGTGTAAAGCTTAAACACCTGTGCAGGAAACCCCATTTTTTTTCCAGTACTGGTGAACTTTATTTATTCACTAATGCTTCAAGCAGTTGGCTAGGGTTGATTTTTGGGATGGGGGTGATTCCTGTCCTAGAGAAGAGGCAGGTAACATGTTCAGGTGGGGAAATGGCAGTGCCTGGTGCTGTTGGTGTGCTCTGAGGTGTCTCTGCACACCTGTGGGGTGAACCCAGGGTGTGCAGGGCTCGCTGAGGGTTCCTGCTGCCCAGGGCACAGCTGTGAGCATGTGCTGACTTTCACTTTGAGCCGGCTCTGGGTGCCAGCCGGGATCTCCAGAGCAGTTTGCCAAGGGCAAAACTGCCAGGCACTGCAGGAGGAAAAGATCATTTATTCACTTATTCCCCTGGCAAGCAGGACCCAGCCAGCGAGGCCTTGAACCCTTGTCCTTGTGCTTTGTCCTCTTTGTCCCCTTCCTTTCAGGGTGTGGGGGTTTTTTTGTTGGTTTTTTTTTTTTTTTTCTGGTTTGATTTCTCGCTGGGAATTTTTGGATGATGTAATAACGTTGGAGGGAGGATGAGCGCTGGGCTCACTGTGGTTGCCATCTGCTGGTCCCTGGGAGCCCTGCACTGCTTCCCGAGGAGCAGGGGGAGGAGGGATGCTGGCACTGCTGCCAAACCAGCAGAGAACTCCATTCCTGCTGGCAGCGTTTTGTCCTGGCCTGCTCCCCCTCCCTTCAACCTGTCCCCTCCTTCCACAGATGGTGTGGGATGGAAGCTGGGAGGAGAAAGCAAAAGATGAGCAGAGAGCAGAGGCCATTTTCCTCAAGTCTGGCCACCCCAGTGGATGGCAGCATCCCTAAAGGACTGGCCTGGCCCCTCTCTGGTTTTTGGGACATGTCCCCACAGGCAGCAGTGATGGCCAGAGAACTGCCAGCACCCTGTGACTGCCCTTCCTTAGCAAGGGGCTGGCTGGCAGCTTTAACCACCAGGGTACTTGGAATGGAGCTGTCCTGGCTTTTTCCAGGGAGCCAAGTCCCCCCCAGCTCCAGCCCATGCTCTGCCAGCTCCATCCTCTTTGCCTGCCTGGATGTGCTGGGGCTTTCCAGTCCCTGAAATTGGGAGGGAAATACTGGACAGGGGTCCAGCTACCAGCCAGGGGTTCCTCCTGCTCTTGGGGCCTCTCAGGTGTGGTCGCACACAATTTCTCATGGCTGAGGTGCCACATCAGGCAAATTAACATGCTGCAGTGCCTGGCTGGCTTCTGGCTTGACTTGAAATTGAGGATTTAGGCTGAATTTCTCTCTTCCAGCCCAGATTTGGTGCTGAGATACGTCAGATTCTTTGAGGTCAAATCTGAGGTAGCACCACATGAGATACTTACAGAGGTGAAGACACTAGAGTTTTCTGACTTAGAAAACTTTGCCAGGATATGCTTGGGCTGTGAATCCAGTAGGAATTTCACAAAGACCTGCAGATTAGAAATGTTGAGACCTATTGCAGGTCCTTCCTGAACGTGGGGAGAGTGTGAGGAAGCCTGGGTCTGACAATCTGTGCTTGCGTGTTCATCAGGGGCTGTTCTTACTGGGAGGCTGATGGGGCCACAGCTCTTTGTTGCATGATTAATTTCAATTAATGCTCTGTCCCCCTGCAGATGTGCCGACGAGCCTGCACTTCCAGAGCATGTTGAAATCCCAGTGGCAGAACAAGCCCTACGAGAAAACTAAAGCCCCCAAGAAGCTGTCGCTGAAGCACAGAGCCCCCGTGCCCCCCAGCCTGGCTGACCCCGCGCGCAAGGACCGCCACAAGCTGGTCAACTCCTTCTTCACCGCGGCCAGTAAGTGCTGCCCCTGCCCCACGAGGAGGAGGAGGAGGAGGAGGATGCCCTTCTGTCCCGCTCCCAGGGGTGAGGCAGGGCTATGGCAGGGCTGCAGGTGAGCTGTGTGCAGGTGCAGCTCAGGTTTGTAGGGACCTCCCCGTGCTCGGTGTCAGCCATGCCCACAGCAGTGCCACAGGTCTGAGCACACCTCCCCAGCCACCCCCGTGGTGTGGGCAAACTGTGCCCGAGTCTCCTGTGCCAGCAGAAAGAGAGGTGAAAGCAGGCATTTCATAGCTCTTTCTCTGTTCCCCTCCTCAGAGCGCTCCCATCAAAAAGCCCAAGCAGACAAGGCACACAGGCCGCCTTTAGACGATTTTTCGGCCGTGTCCAAGGCCGAGAGAGCGCCAGAGCGCTCTGCCCAGCCTCCTGCCTTTGACAAAAAGCGATTGCGAGACTGCTCATCTGAGAGGAGTGAAGGTAGGCCCCCAGGGGCAGGCGTCTCGGGGGGAGCTTGGGCTTTGCTGCATCCCCAGCCTCTCTGCCCCACAGAAGGGGGCACGCACTGCTTCGGGCCGAGCCGCCACCACAGCAACGCCTCGTGTGCTCTAACCTGCTTCTTCCCCAGGGCAGCCCCTCAGAAGGTGCTTCTCTTTCCTGCAAAGTGCTCCTCAGTGCACATGGTCCTTTCCACCGCCACCCCTCGGGTGGGCTGGGTTTTTTTGCTAATGTTGTTGTTCGTTTTCTCCCCCTCCCTGTGCAGTGTTGAAGCACCACACGGACGTCGGTGGCCCGAGCTACCTGTCAGCAGCTGTGACCCCCACCCCTCACAGCCCCATAGCTCGGCAGCTCTCCACCTCCTCCGAGGGCTCTGCTCCCGCCAGCTCTGCTTCCCAGGGCACCTCTGGCACTGCTGTGAGTATCTGCTGCCTTCCCAGGGCTTCTGGGCTCAGTTGCTACACAGATTCTGGGCTGGGAGTGCTCATTGTTCCTCTTGCCACGCTGGACCCTTTGGTTCAGCTGCTGTAGGGGTTGCTGGGTGGGTGTTGGGTGTGTTGGCTGTGCTGCAATTCCAGGTTCACCATCAGCTCAGCAGCTGCTGGTGAATGTTCCCCTCGGTGTCACTATGCTGTGAATGGGATTGGGGTCACAGGGCCAGGGCACAGCAGTGGTAGTGGGGATCTTCCACTTGTGCACCATCTCCAGCAGTCTCTGAACTCTGACCATCTTCTGGGGCACACTCAGACTGCCACAGTGCTTGAGGGTGGCAGGGTGTGGGACCTTCATGAGCTCTGTGAGTGAGCAGAACCTCCCTCCCACGTCAGCAGAAGCCCTTCAATGAAAGACTGAATTCTGCTGAGCTCACAGGTGTCCAGTGAAGGATTTGGCTTCTTTCTGCCCCCCGCCCCATTCCCCCATTTGGTAGCGGGGGCCAAAGCCTGAGCTGGATGTGACCCAGGGAGAGCAGAGCAGGACTCATTGAGCCCCCTGCTCCAGGCTTGTTGCCATGGGCGCATCTGGGTCCCCACTGGGTTCCTTCACTGCAGAATTCAATTGTTCCATCACCAGCTGTGACATCAGGGTGTCAGAAGAACCCGGTGGTGGTTCAGCTTGAGTGTGCTTGGTGTTTTGGAGAGGACAGCCCATCTCAGCAGCTCTGACACCTCAAGGAGGCCTTTCCTTGGCTCTGCACACACACCCTGGTTTTCTCTTGCTTTTCCTGCTGTGCTTTCACAAGCTCGTTCAGAAATGCCAGATGAAGAGGTTTCCCTCCCTCAGCAAGAGGATTCCAGGCCCTGGGCTCCACACTCTGGCCTCAGGGATGGAGCTCCTGTGTTGAAGCGTCCCAGGCAGCTGCGGGTCTGTGGGGGCTCCCCAACCACAGGGTCAATCCTTGGGATCTGGGTTTCCTTGCTGTAGATTTTGGGCTGGGGAGAGGACTTGGAGCAAGCAGTAGGAGATCTCTAGTCTGATGCAAATTGATGTTGGCTCTGAAGTGTCCGTAGGTCAGACAAGGTCACTCTGTCCTCTTCCCATCAATGACTTCCTGTGATGACTTTCCCACGTGCCAGACCCCACATCCCTTTCTCACATGGTTCTCCCTGTTGCAGCAGCCGAGGAGGAGGAGGGGTGAGAGCTCCTTTGACATAAACAACATCGTCATCCCCATGTCCGTGGCTGCCACCACCCGCGTGGAGAAGCTGCAGTACAAGGAGATCCTCACCCCCAGGTACTGCCCCAGCCCCAGAGGGGAAAGCACAGTGCTTTGCTTCTTCTTGGTAATAAGGGAAAGGTTGGAAAACTGATCATGCCATTGCTGGAGACTGGCTAAGTTAGGGAGTGTTTTCTGTGAGGGGCCCTTGGCCATCAAAGCCAACTGCTCAGCTCAGTTCTGCTCAGTTTAAAGTCAGTCCTGGTTGTCTCCTTGTCTTGCTGCTAAGTCAAAGGTCCCAGTGGTTTCCCAGCTCTTGCCTGGGCTGGGTTAACCTTGCAGTTCTGCCTCTCCCCAACTTCCTTCTATCTTACTCCTGCTCATCTTTGCTCTTCCCTGGCCCGTTTCAGCAGGGCAGGAGGGAGTGTGTGGGAGAAAGAGAAGGAAATGCAGCAGCCTCTGCTCTGCTTCCTCTGCCCTTGGGGAGCTCCAGCTGTGCTACCAGAGCACCGAGGAGGTCTGGTGCTTCAAACTGAGCCTAAGTGTGTTGCTCCTGATGGCAGGGTGGAATTTTCCCTTTCCCAGAAGCCAGTGTTGGGAGGGGAGGGGGATGTGCAGCTGGTTCTAGCTGTGCCCTGAGTGATGCCCATGGTTATGTTGCAGCTGGCGTGAAGTTGATATCAGTGCTCTGAAAACCAACCCTGAGGAGGACAACGAGGAGGTAAGAAGGATTTTATTTCCCAATTAATGTGGGATGAGGCTGGTGGTAAATGAGCAGTGTCTGTGGAGGTAACAGAGGCAGGGACCTCAGCAGGGAACCAACAGCTGGGGTCGGTGCCTTTCCAGGGCTGCCAGAGCTCCAGGAGCGTTTGGACAAGCTCTGGGGCACAGGGTGGGATTGTTGGGGTGTCTGCAGGGCCAGGAGCTGCACTGGATGATCCCTGTGGCTCCCACCCAACTCAGGACATTCTACAACACAATGATAAACATTTAAATTCTCACTGCAACTACTGCTGGAAAAACTATACAGAGATGGTTGTTTTACAGAAGAAAGCTCTGACCAAGCCCTCTGCCCTTCCCTTTCCAGGTTGAGGATTTGTCAGATTCAGCGTTCGCTGCTCGGCACGGGAAGTGTGAGGAGATGGAGCGGGCGCGGTGGCTCTGGAGCACGAGTGTCCCCCCTCAGCGCCGGGGCAGCAGGTACAGCCCTGCCCTCCTGCCCTCAGGGCCACATGCCCAGCACTGGGTGCTCACTGGGATTCGTACAAATGGTTGAAAGCTGCTGCTGGTGCTGCAAAGTTTGGTGTCATCCAGCTTGAGGAGCCCCGTGTGGGAGGGGGCACAGCCTTGCTTAGGTGGGGGTGAAGCCGCAGCCCAGTTTGGCTGCAGACAGCTGCACCAAGTGCTTCCTCCATCATTTCTGCTGCTCCAGAAGTGTGGGAGATGCTGTGCCAGCCCAGAGTCCAGGGGAAGGCACAGGGCTTGCAATGCCATCGTTCTGCAGGATCAGGGACACTGGCACTGGGCACTCAGTTCCCTTCCTGCTGTGTCTTTATGAGTGGGTGGGTGTCTAAAACCACCACTGTTCCCAGCTGTTGATCTCACCATAAACGTGCTCAAGAAGAGATTTGCTCTTCTCAGTTCCATCACCAGGGTTTGGTTGCCTGGAGTCACTTTGTTCTGGGGCAGAGCCACAGCTCTGTCCCTGCCCTCAATGCTGCTTTGGTTTCAGTTCTGCCATTGTGGGGGTTCCTGCAGGTGCAGACCTGGCCTGTGGCAAACCCACTTGGTGCTGCTGCTGTATTTGCTCTGCAGCTGCAGTTCCCAGTGCTCCTGGAGAGTGGGATGTTCTGCTGTTTCCTTAGCCCATTTCTTACCTATGAAGTCCTTGATGGCCACTTGCTGTTGCATTTCATCTTGGAGAGTTGCATGTGGATTTGGGAACTCAGTTATTGTTTCTCTGCTTGTAGCCTGTGGGTTTTTATCTGGACTCTGTGTCAGAGCTCAGACTTCTGTAATTCTTGGTTGAGATCTGAGGTCTCAGGGTTTCACTGTGCTCCTCCCACTGCCAGCTGCTGAAATTGCTGCATTTCCAGCATTGCTGATTCCCTGCACTCAGTCCCTGAGCTGCTGCCAGGGGTCACCTGCTGTGAGGAGGGGGAAACACTTGGAAAGTTTTGATTCCATAGGGAGCTTCTGATCGTGGTGTTTGTGCAGCACTGGGAATGTGGGAGATGTGTGGGACACAGAACCTCAGGAGAGCAGCACCAGTGATGCGCCCAGACACTGAAATGGGGCAGGGATGGGCCTGGGTGGATTTTATCTCTGGGCTGTGGCATTCCCAGGGCAAAAGGATCCTGGGGTAGGATCAGGCAGCAAAGGGGAAGCACGGCTGGGCTCTCAAACCTACTCTTGTCTCAGGTCCTACAGATCAACAGACGGACGGACAACCCCCCAGCTGGGGAACCCCTCGACTCCCCAGCCAGCATCCCCTGAGGTGGGCAACTACCACTCCCACTTGGAGCTGTCCCACACCCACTCACCACGCAGCCCCATCAGCCCCGAACTGCTCTGTGCCCCCCTGACCCCCCTGTCCCGGGACTCCCTGCGGCTCCTGTCCAGCGAGGACACGCGGTGCTCCACGCCCGAGGCCGGCCTGGACGAGCAGGTGGGTGCTGGCTGCGGCCAGGGCAGGTGGCACAGGTGTGGGGACAGACACAAGTGTGACCTTGGTGTGGGGATACAGGTGTGGCACTGCAGGTGACCTGGGTGTGGGGACACTGGTGTGACCCTGGTGTGGGGAGGCAGACATGGCACCACAGGTGACCCTGGTGTGAGGACACGGGTGATCCTGATATGGGGAGCAGCCTGGCAGCCGCCTGTGGGCAGTGCCTGAGCGCTGGCCCGGGTGGGATCAGGGCACGGGAAGCGCTGCCAGCAGCTGGCTCCGTGTCCTCTCCACATCTGCTGAAGCTTCCCAGACGCTGCTCCGAGCTGGGAACCCGCACCAGGAGCAGCTCCGAGCTCCGGATCCGTGCGGGGAGTGAGGGCACGCAGCTTTTGGGGATTTTCCGGGGATTTTCCGTGACTCCTCTCTCCCTCCCGCAGGCCGTGCAGCCCTGGGAGCGCCGCACCTTCCCGCTCTCGTACGACCCCCGGACGGAGTGCGAGGAGCAGCCCGACCCCCAGGACCGGCTCTCGCGCTGCACCCGCCGCACGTCGGGCAGCAAATCCTCCCGGGAATGCGATGGCACTTCGGCTTCGCCCAGCCTGCCCAGCCTCAAGAGCCGAGCCCCGCTGGCCCCCCCCTCCTCCTCCTCCTCCTCCTCCTCTTCCTCCTCTTCCTCCTCCTCCTCCTGCTCCGCAGTCCTGCGGCCAGCGCACAGATAGAGACACACGGGAGACATGAGCAAACCAACACACAGAACTAACTCTTGGCATTAAAGCTTCCAAAATCTGCGTTTGATATTCAAACATCCTGCCGGGAATTTTCACAGTTTTTAGTGAATTTAAGGAGTTTAGAAACTGTTGTTTTCTTTTTTTTTTTTTCTTTTCTTTTTTTTTGTTTCTTTTTTTTTTTTTTTTCCTTCTCCATGTTTCCTCGTCACATGAATGAGCCCCCAGATTCCTCCCAGCGGAGTGAAGCCTCGGGAGGGGAGCAGCCCACCAGACCCCCTCCCTTTTCCTCCCTCCTTTAGGTGTATAAAACTAGAGCACAGGATTTAGCTGACTAGCAGATTTCAGGGATAGTTTTTCCCACCAAAAGGGTGTCGTTTTCTCTTAACCCACTCCCCCCACCCTGAAAGGTTTTAGTGGAGTGAAATTAATGGTGAAAAGTGATGTCTTGGGATTGCAACCTTCACTGTCTGGCTGTCCTCACCTGCAGAGTGCCCACCTGCACTTCACCCTCCTGCGTTTTCCTGCCCCAGGTTGTAGTTCCAGGTATCCAAAGGGGGGGATTCTGTCCCTCCCTGGTCCTCGCTCTGCCCCTGGGGACACCTCTCCCTTTCCTTCTCCCCTGGTTTGGAGCAGCCTGGCTCTGGCTGCATTCCTGGCAGGGGGAAAGGAGGGACCTTGTGGCTGCTCCACACTCAGCTTGGCATGGCAGGGGTGGGAGTTGGGGGGAAGCACCTTGTGCACACCGGGCGTGTGGCGAGGGCAGGGAGGGGAGGAGCCCCCGATGCTTTGAGCAGGAGCAGAATTCCCGGAGCACTTGGATGATGCCCTTTGGGGTGGGGCTGGGGGAGCTGTGAGCGAGGCCGGGCCGGGGGTCCCGCAGGTGGGTTTGTGTCAGACGAGGGCGCAGAGAGGGAAGGATGGAGGCAGCTCCTGGTGGGGGATCGGGGTCACCACAGCTTCGCTCCACTCCCGCACCGTCCCAGCTCCGGTGCCGGTTCCGTTTCATTTCGGGGCGCCCGCCGTGCCCCCTCCTGACAGGTCTTTGAGTTTGAGCCCAGTTCGTTGTTCCTCCCCGTCCCCTCCCGCCCGGTTCCGCACCCGCAGCGATCCCGGACCCCGCGCACCGTCCCCGTGTCACGCTTCCCGCTCCCGACGGTGTGGCTCCTGGGCCCTGTCCTGTTGCTAGCATTGTGCCTGTCTTATGTATAATCACATCACCAAAAAAAAAAAAAAAAAAAAACGGGAAAAAAAAATACAAAGGACTTTTTTTTTTTTTTTTTTTCCATTTTGTAATCGTAAAGGAATAGTCGCTGAACTGCTTCATGGTCGGGGTTTTCACAATTTTCAACATGATCTCGTGGTTTTGGTTCTGTTCTAGGTTAAAGGATCCGTCATTGTTTCTTTAAAACAAAAACCCAACAGACAACGGCGCTACCATATCCCTCTGCAGAAGTGCTTTTCTATTTATAAGGTTGAAAATTCTGAATAACCCTTTTAGCATTATAAAAACTACACAAAAAAAAAACCCACCTTGTATTTTGTAAATATTTTCTTTTCCTGCTTTGAGCTGTGTAATGTCCTTGTTATATAGAAATGCTTTTCTTCCGAGAAGCTGATCTTTGTTAATGTCTTGATTCTGTTGGCAAAGCACAAATGTGCTTATAAAAAAAAAAAAAAGAAGAAAAGATTAAAAAAAAAATTAAAATGTAATATTCCATTTGATGAGTGTGAAACGCTGGGCTGGGACAGGGAAGGGGCCCTCAGTGCACTCAGATCAACTGCTTCCCTCCTGCGTTTCAGTGGCCTCTTTTTTGCTGTGTGATGTTATTTTACAATTCTGGGATTGGGAGTTATTTTACATTTCTGGGGTTAACTGGGTGCTGCTGGTTCTCCTCCAGGGAAGCACTGTTATGTCCTTTCTGGCTCCAGCAGGCAGAAGTGTGGGAGCTTAAAAAGTAAAAAATTGGAACCCAATCCCTGCCCCTGTCGATGACTCTGTGGATGGATCCCCCACCCCACATCCCCCCATGCAAAAGAGGTGCCAATTACCATTATCGTAGTAATGACTTTATTTCCAAATTCACTTTTACGGCAACAGTGTAAACCAGTTGTTAAACACACGATACACTATGGACACCCACAGACAGAAGCTAAGCTAGAATGATACGCTGAGATCAAACCTTCCCTCCCCTCCCCGGCGCGGCGCGGGGGGCACGGGGCTGCCAACACCACACAGGCTGGCACCGACCTTGGCTAACACGCAGAATCTTTTGGAGTGCAGAAATACGATTTGTTTTGTTTTGTTTTGTTTTGTTTTAAATCAGTGCCGGTTTTAACCCTTTTCAGACCCAAGATGTGTGTGGAGTAAAGGAAACGCCGGGGGTCGGGTTGTGTCCGGCTGCTCGCCGGAGCCTCGGGCCTGGGTCTGAAGGCAGGGTTGGGGCAGGGGACGTGGCTCGGGCTGCTGGAGGGGACAGCGGGTGACGTGGTGGCTGTAAAGGGCTGTCCTGGCTCCCCACAGCCCCCGGGGGGAACAAGAGCGGGGCTGAGGACACTCAGAGTGGGAAGGGGCTGCTCACTGCACACCGAGGCCATCCCAGCCTGGGTGCTGGTGTCCCTCAGGGGCTGCACAGAGGGGACAGGGGTGGCGCAGGACGGGCGAGCTCAGCTACCCCGTCCTGCAGCCCAGAGGGGTAAGGAGGTGATGCTTTGAGGGTTCTCCCAACTTGCTCGTTCTACAAAGGACAAAAAGCGCGGCGGCTCCTACAGCGCTACAGAGTCAGGGACGGAGCACAGAGTCTTACAATCATGGAGTCAAGTGAACGGAGCGAGTGACAAGCTGGACACGATGGTGCTGCTGGACCAGCCTCTCCCCAGCAACAAAGCAGCTCCTGGGGCTGCACAGAGAAGGGTTGGACCCCCCAGACCACGTCCATCCACAGCCAGGCCTGCGGGAGCCCAGCCCTGCAGAGGGACAGGGGCAACAGGGGGTTCACAGCTCACACAGGTCCTGTCCGGGGAGGAGTTGCTGCTCTGCCCAGGAACAGCTGCTCTGGCAGCCTCGGTGGCACCCAGCCACCACCCCAAGGACAACCAGGGGCCCTGACCCCCCGCCAGCCCTGTCGGACCAGGATTGCAGCCCTTGCTGGGAAAGCACGGCTTTCCCTGCAGCACAGCCCGGGGTGCAGGGGCCCCTCTGCCCTCCCAGCTCCAGCTGAACCCCCAGAGCTCGGCTGGGGCCCCTGGGGGAGACAGGAGGACAGGGCAGGAGGACACACAGCTGCTCTGGTGGCATCTCGGCCTCTTTGGTTGTAGAGGGAAGGGGCAGGCAGGGACAGCCACGGGACCCCTCGTGCTCCCAGGGAGCCACAGGAACAGGAGCAGCCAAAGCAATAACTCGAGTGGCTCCTGTCCCCGAGTGTGCTGGGGCGGTCAGTGCTGTGTGAGGGGTGAGATGCTGCCAACTCGCACCGGGGAGCGCCCGCAAAGGGGCTTCAGTGCCAGGGAGCAGCCGCTGGCCCCGGGCCGGGGCAGCTGCTGCCGCCTCCCCCGCGTCCTGCCGGGGTCTCACCGCTGCCACCGGCACAGCAGAGCCATGGAGCTGCCACCTCCGCCATCGCTGAGCTGACCTTGCAGGGAAAGAAAAAGAACAACCCAAAAATGTCACAAGCTGCACCCATATCCAGGAGCCATCCCAGCCCTGGCGCTGTGGGTGCCCCTCCTCCGGCAGACATGCGGTGCCGGGCTCCTCCTGCGGCACCGGGGCTGGGCACGGCCGGAGCCGGCGCGGGGCAGCTCAAAACTACTTACAGCATTTATTTTTCAAACACATGCTCGTTTATGAAAACAATCACCCTGGCACGGTCCAAGCATATACAGACAAATCTACTCTACGACACGAGGGGCTGCCAAAGGAATGGGGAAAAGCCTCTACTCATCCACTCAGCGGTTCCAGCACAGCCACGGAGAGGGGAACGGCCGCCCGGGGCCCCTCGGAGCGGGCACCCGGCCTCGCCGGGACTCCAGCTGCCGGAGCTGAGAGCGGGTTAGGGGGTACCTGGCCGTTATCTTCATACACATCTCGGCTTTCGGAAATAAAAACAAAAGGTTTCTTCCAAATCAGCAGGCAAATTTAACGCGGGGAGGAGGCAGGCAGGGAGGGAGGGCGCCTCCCCGCAGCCCTGGCCAGCGGCGGGACACGGGCTGGGCCGGGTCACAGCCCCGTCCCGGGAGCGCCACCCGCTGCCCCGGGCTGCTGTGGCCGCCCCTCGGGCCCCCTCCCCGCCTCGCCGGGGCCCCGGGCAGGGCTGGGACAGCGAGGGCAGGAGCGGGGGCAGCGCGGGGACGCGACGGGACGGGCTGTGCGCTCCGAGGAGCAGGGGGAGAGGAGGTTTTGTACCTCATAGTGTCACTGATTTTGAAGTCCTGGAGCTAGAGCTGAATGAACAGTAAAAGCAGGTTAAATCATTAACCAGTTAGGGACGGGGAAGCAGCTGTAAAAGGAACAGAGGAAGAAGGCCAGATTATTATTTTTGTTTCTTTTCTTTTTCGTTTCCTTTCCTCGTCTTCTCTCCTGGTGGCCGCCGCGCCGCGATCACAAGCCCTGCTTGGCCAGCGAGGCGGACACCTCGTCGGCTAGCGTGGCCAGCTGGGGGGAGTCCACCAGGTTGATGCTGCCGGTGGAGGAGACGTTGCTAAGGCGGCGCGGGGAGGCATCTCCGGAGATGGTCGGGGACTTGTAGACGATTTCGGCGCCGTGGTCGGTCTTGGCTTTGGCGTTCTCGCGGAAGGTCAGCTTGTGAGTCTCAATCTGTGAGGGAGAGGAGGGTGGTCAGGGGCATGGCCAGGGGACAGGGGGACCTGCCAGGTGTGCACTCAGACACGGCTGCTGAGAGGTGGCAGCAGAGCTCAGTGTTTCCAGTGCCCTAGGCCTCGGTGTGGCACCAGAGGGGACAGCAGGACCTGAGCACCTGGATGCTGCCAAATCCTCCCCACGACAGCGGGACCTGAGCACCTGGATGCTGCCAAATCCTCCCCACGACAGCGGGACCTGAGCACCTGGATGCTGCCAAATCCTCCCCACGACAGCAGGACCTGAGCACCTGGATGCTGCCAAATCCTCCCCAGGCAAGGTCCTGGCTCCAGAGGGCACAACCTGGGCTGCTCCCACTCCCCTGGCAGAGATCATGGGGGCACGTGGCACATGAAGCTCCCCCTCAGCCCACGGAGCTGCTCCCAGGAGCCAAACCCCTCTCCCGCTGACCTGGATCTGGTTTGCTACTTACAGGTGCCCTCCCCAGCCGAGTGCAAGGCTGGGGGCTGGCTCTCCATGGGGCTGAGTGGCTCCAGCACCAGGGCCTGGAGCCCAGCGGGGTCTGGGCTCGGGGTCCAGGTCTTGTCTTCCTTGCCTTTCTCTCTCTATAGGTGAAGAAACCCACCCAGGGCAGTGGGGGGCAAAAAATGCATCAGCAACAAAAACCATGATCCAAGAAATGCCAGCCAGAAGGAAAAAGACAAAAAATATAGAAAAGAAATAGAAAACTGGGGAGAAAAAGATCTGAAAAACAGGGCCATTCACTGACTCATAGAAAGAAGAGTGGCTGCCTTTGGAGCCAGGGAGGAAAACTCCAGGAACAGCAGAGGAGAGCACAGGGACTTGGGCAGAGCACAGAGCACCCAGCTCCTCACGGCACACCCAGCACAGGAACCAGAGCTCAGCCCAAAGATCTGTGGACTGTGAGTCCCAGTGTGGATCTGTGTGTCACAGAGCAAGGAGGGGGCTTGGGGACATGGGAAAGGGGCAGCAGAGCTGCAGCTGCACTCAGTCACACCCAGAACCTCCTCCAGGTTTAGGCAGGGGAGGAGCAGGCTTTGCTGGGTCAAAGCCTTGCCAAGAAACTCAAAAAACTCCCCTGCAGAGGGCAAGTTCTTCAAACTATGGCCCAGTGAATGTGGCAGGATGCGACAGAGCCATCATTGGATCACAAAACCGATGCAAAAGGCTCAGTGAAGCACAGGGGAGCTGATGCACGGCAGAGAGAAGGGTAAGGAAGTCAAGCGGTCCCGCAGTCAGAGGCCAGCTGGACGTGAGAGCTGGAGCTGCACAGAGAACACGTGGCCAAGAACAAAGTGCCAAAATACGGGAGCTGAAACAGAACCTTCCCCTCCCATTGAGACAAAAGTGCTGCAAAAACAAGCAAGACAAAACCCGCTTTTCCCCGGGGAAGCTGAACCCTGCGTGTGGCCAGGCTGGATCTCAGCTCTGTGCTCACCTGATGTCCTCACCCCCTGGCTGCTGGGGACTCGGTGGCCTTGAAGCCCGGCTGTGGGGCTGCTTTGCTTGGCCAAGACTCACTGAAGTCACCATCAAAGCCTGGGTGGGAACAGCTCAGCCCCAGCTCACCTCCCTGACCCGAGTGCCTTTTGTCTCTCCATTTAATCCCCCAAACACTCCCTCCCTTCACAGAGCCCTGGGTCAGGAGGGAGAAATCACCTCCTGAAGGGCCAGTTTGCAGCAAAGTCACCTGCTCTAAATAAAGCTGAGCCTTTAATGCTGCACCTCTGCAGCTGCCAGCTCTGTGTCACAGCAGCAGCAGCACAGCATGGGACTGGCTGGTGGTGACACTTGGTGGGAAGGGTTTGAGACACAAAAATCTTGAGAGGCAGCAGAGAGAGCAGGAAACCACAGCAGAGGCTGCCCCTGGCTGGTGCTCACTCAGGGGCCATCCTGGGCAGCGTCACCACTCTGTCCCCTGTCCCCTCACACCCACAGCAGCACACACCTGTCCCCAGGGCCCCTTTACCTTTTTATTGCCTCCTCCAGGGACGTGGCTGATGTTATCTAGGGACCCGATTTTCGACTGCACCTTATCTTTGAAGTCCAGTTTCTCAGATTTCACCTCCACCTGGCCACCACCTGCAGGAGAGGGGTGAGAGGTGGCTCAGGAGCTGGGGCAGCACCCAGCACTGCAGGGCTCACTGGGGTGCTGCAGTCACTGCCTCCCTCACCCCCTGTGCCCCTGCCCAGCCCTGTGCCCCTCTCACACCCCCCTGAGCCCCAGGGGTACCTGGTTTGTGGTGGATGTTGCCCAGGGAACCACATTTGGATGTCACATGGCTCAGGTCCACTGGCTTGTAAACGATTTGCACCTGCCCGTGGGAGAGAGGAGAAGGGGATGAGCTGGTGGCCAGCACGGGCAGCTGGGGAGGGGGAGCACAACACACAGCAGCACCTGAGCTGGATTGGAGGGAAAGGACAGCTCCAGCCCCGGGAGGATTAATGACACCAAAGAAACTGCCATCAGAAATGGGAGATCATTAATGCCCGTGTGCAGGAGCCTCTTAACATGTCAGCATGCACGACATCACCTCTCCACAGAGGGGGGAGTAGAGGCAATTTTTAAGTGCTCGAAGTGAGAGAGAAAGTGGAGTGGTAATTAATTTAAGATTTGCATACACATCATCCAAAAGGAGGAGATATACCAGAGAGAAAAACGTAAAAAATAAATACCTTTTCTGGTGTAAAACATAAAGCTTATGTCCACAAAAACTGAAAGAACAGAAATGATCAATGTGCACAGAACTTTCAAAAGAGTGACCAAAATATGCATTTCTGAAAAATGCTGTAATGGAAATAAGGGTTAAAAGAAAAAAAAAAAAAGAAAAGCAAAGCAAAATCTAAATATCTGGAGTTGACATCATAGAAATCAAAATGGCAATTATAAAGTATTGAACCACAACAGCATTTTGTGACATTCAAGCCCTGTTTTGCTGTGCTTTGCCCACGATGTCTCTGAGCTGGGCTCCAGCATTGCAGGGATCCCCCCCCGTCCCCAGAGCGCTCGTGGCACGGACAGGGGGACACGGGACAGACACAGGGACAGCGCGGGGCTGCAGGGCTGGGCAGCAGCCACACAGCAGGGAGGAGCCTCGGGGCAGGCACACGCAGGGCAGCAGCAGGAGACAAGGGGGACAAAACACCCCCAGAGCCCCCCAAGTCACCCTGGAGCCTGGTGGGGGCTCCCCCAGCCCCGAGGGGCAGCTGCTGCTGGGTGAGTGGGGCTGGGCAGGAGAAACGGCACCATCCACAGCTCAGGGTGGCTCTGGGGACAGCCTGGCCTCCCCGGGGAGCATCTGCTGCTCTCTCTGTGCTCCCCGGCAGTGTGATGCTCTCAGCAGCCCCAGCAGGATGGGCCAGCACCAAAGGGAGCTGTGAGAGGAGCTGCTCCTCCCAACAGCCCCCAGATCATCACCAGGATCCACCGCTCCCCATCCCAGCACCAAAGCCCCGGGGGAAGGTGCATCCTGCAGTCCTCAGCTGGCCCCAGCACCCTCAGTGATTGTCACAGCCCTGAGAAACAACCCCGAGCCCAGCCTGGAGCCAGGAACAGGAGCAAGAGCCCCAGGCACAGAGCCCTGCTGCCCTGCCTTGTCTCTGCTGCTCACACAGACCAAAGGGCACGTTTGACAGGAGACAGAGAGGGAGGAAAGCAACCCCTCAGGGTCTGGGAGCACACCGTGACACAGACGTGGGGACAGCGCAGGGAAAGGTCACAGGTTTGATGCACCTGGGCAGGAGAGGAGCTGGATTTGGTTGGAAAGCAGGAAACAGACCCAAAAAGGGCAGCTGGGGCCTTTGTAATCCCAGCTGTGACCCTGAAGGGTCTCTCAGCAATTCAGGCGCCACTGAGACCTGGGACTGAAAGTCCTCTCGTTGCCAGAATGAGCAATCAGCAATTAATGGAACTTTGTGCTCTCATTCCCAGTCCCTTTTGTGACAGACAGGACTCTGTCATCCCTTCCCATCCTGCTGGCGAGCAGAGAAGGATCCTTCCCACTTTAGCAGGAAAGAAAAAGGAGAACAGAGCCGTTTGCCTGGGAAAGCAGTGCCAGAGACCTGGGGATGCCACCCTCAGCGCCAGCAACGCCAACTCCTGCCTGAGGCATGCCCTGGGCAGAGCAGCCACAGCTTCAAAGCCCAGGCACCAAGGCCAGGGAAGCAGGGATGGCTGGGCAGGGGCTGTGCCGTGGGTTTCAGGCCCTGGGGTCTCTTGTTGCCCCCTCCCAAGGAGGGCCAGCACAGCCTGACACTGCCCCTGCTGCTCCCAGGGCTGCTGCAGCCAGATCAAACAGAGCCCGTGGGGTTTTCAGCTCTGGCAGGGCCTGGGGAGGGATCTCAGCCCCCAGATGAAAATCCAGGTAATTCTCAACCCAGAGCAGCTGCAAAGGCCCACGGTGTGAGCTCTGGGAAGGAGGGACCAGCTCATCACCAGCCACAGCACTGGGGGTTCATGGCCAGCACCAGCTCCTGGCCCAGCTCACGCTGGGCAGCCCAGAGCAAGGAACAGGAACAACCATGGGACTGCTTCACAGGGCTCTGAGCTCTGCACAGCAGCTCCTCTGGCCTGGGAAGGAGCTGCAGAGTGACCCCAAATTTAAGCCAGAGGTTGCAAATCCAGCTGCGTCCCTGTGTTCACCTGCCAAGCCTTCTGCAAGGCTCAGATTCTCAGGGAGGGCGTCCACAGAGATCAAGGAAAACCCATGGGGAACTTCAGAGCAGGCCCCACAAGCCCCAGTGACACAGCCTGGGGCCTCAGGGATGTGCCTTTCTCAGCCCAGCATCTTTCCTGGACCCAAACTGTAAACCCACCGACCTCTGTGGAGTTTCTCCAGGTTTCTGGCACAGTAACTGAAAGCTGAGTCTGGTATTTATGTGGGAACAGCTGGAAATGCCAGTGCTCAAATCAATTAGCTCAACAATACTTCAGGCTCAGCCCCCGTGGGCGCTGCTGGACACATTCATTAGCAAGGAGAAACTCAACATTTGCATGGATCATACTTGCCTGATGGGAACGGGCACGTTCACATGTTGGGCAGGATCATGTCCAATTTAGCAGCACATTGAGCAATGAGGACTTGGTCTGCTCATAAACCTACCCATCTCCTGCATCACCCAGTGCCAAGGGCCCATCCCACAGCCCAGGAGGCTTCCAGGCAGTGCAGAGCCCTGGGGTTACTGGGATCTTTGGTTACAGACATGGTTTGGACACGGGGCAGTTAGTTCTGTCCATGGCAGGCATGTCCAGGACTCGTTAGGGTTCATTTTTGGGTTAAGGGGTTAAATGACAGCACGTCCCCAATGGCTATGTGACAGCAGCGTGGCTGCAGATAGCATTGGTGATTAGTGTAACAACATGCCACTAAAATCAGGATTATTACAGAGCATTCAAAGTGTGAAGGTACTCACACTGCCTCCGCCCGGGATGTGTTTGATATTATCCTTTGAGCCACACCTGGATTGAACGCTGCTAAAGTCCAGCTTCTTATTAATTATCTGCACCTTTGGTAGCCAGAAAAGAGTCATTGCACGTCACCAATAGCTATCTGCTGGCAGGGACACTGCAGATAGCATTGGCAGTTCAGTGTACACAACATGCCAGTTATCATCAGCACTAAGATAGAGCATTGAAAGTGTGAAGGTACTCACACTGCCTCCGCCCGGGATGTGTTTGATATTATCCTTTGAGCCACACTTGGATTGAACGCTGCTAAAGTCCAGCTTCTTATTAATTATCTGCACCTTTAGTAGCCAGAAAAGAGCGTGAGAAACAACATGACCATCTGCAGCTTGACCATGTGTTACAGCCCTAAAACCAGGAACCTGCCTTCCAGCGCCAGCAGCAAAAAGGAAAAACCTAAATCTCTGCCTTGCTGCACAGATTTGTCTGTTCCTGGGCTGGAAAGGGAAGGTGGAGGTGGACAGGTCATAGCTCGAGACTGGACAGGCTGGGGAGTGCTGCAGCCCTGGGTACCAGGCTAAACACCAGCAAACAGCTCAGCCTGGATCCTTCCACTGAACAGAGCAGGAACTCAATGGGCAGCACAGCAAACCCACTGGGAGGCAGGGCTGGGGCACCAGCAGGGCCCAGAGAGCCCAGCAGGGATCACAGACAGCCCCTGCACAACCAGTGGAATGACCAGGGATGGAGCTGAGAGAAAAACGCCTGCCCAGCTCCAGCTCCATGCCTGGTACCACAGTTCCCTTCTGGGCCAGGCACACCCGGCCTTGGGCAAACAGAATTTATCCTGGGGAGCAGGAGCTGAGTGTCCAGCACTGGGAAGGGACACCCAGCTCTGCTCTGCACTCACACTCCCTCCACAGCTGCCAAGAGAAAGCCAGAAATGCTGCCAGGGATGCAGCTCCATGCCAGGGATGCAGCTCCATGCCAGGGATGCAGCTCCATGCCAGGGATGCAGCCCCATCCCAGGGTTGCAGCTCCATGCCAGGGATGCAGCCCCATCCCAGGGTTGCAGCCCCAGGACAGGGATGCAGCCCCAGGACAGGGATGCAGCCCCAGGACAGGGATGCAGCTCCATGCCAGGGATGCAGCCCCAGGACAGGGATGCAGCTCCATGCCAGGGTTGCAGCTCCATGCCAGGGATGCAGCCCCATCCCAGGGTTGCAGCTCCATGCCAGGGATGCAGCTCCATGCCAGGGATGCAGCCCCAGGACAGGGATGCAGCTCCATGCCAGGGATGCAGCCCCATCCCAGGGATGCAGCCCCACCCCAGTGCTGTGGCACATTCCTAACACGTCCCTGGTGGGTGGCAGTGGGGCTGGGAAGGGCTGGGGCCACATGGGCACCACTGTTAGGACATTCTGCAGCCCCAGAGCCTTCCCTGCACGCTGATCTCTGTGCTCACAAAGCTGCCTCCACCCAGGGCTTGTTTCCCCCCCTGGCTGTGTCGGGAGCTGCCCTGGAGCCACCTCAGGCACCTGAGCAGCTCTTCCAGACAGCCCCAGGGTGGAGACAACCCCTGCTCCTGCCCCACACAGCCCAGAGTGCCTGCACAGCCCCCACAGGTGGAAATGCGGGTGACAGCCCACAGGTGAGAGGCACCACGAGAGTCCCCAGCAGTGTCACCTCCGCGGGCACAGACACTGCTGGTGGCACCTTCCCCAGAGCTGGGCAGGCTCCTGGGCTCCATCCAGCATCCCAGCCCCAGCCTGCTCTGCCAGGAGAGCTCCCTGCAGCGCCCAGGCTCTCCAGCACGGAGCACCATGGTTGCTGGTGTGTGCCTCCAGCAGGATTGTCCCAGTTTACATCACCTAATCCACAAATCAGGGCCCAGCTGTGCCAGAGCCACACGGGGTGATGCAGCCACAGCACGAGGGCTCAGACAAGCAGCAGCACAGCAGAGACCTGGCCTGGCTGTTCCTCTGCCTGCCCAGCCTGGAATCTGCATGGAGAGCAGGCTCCAAACCCATTTCTGAGCCTCAAATCGAATGTCTGGGATCAGCCCCTTCTGCTCCAGCCGCAGCCTTTCTGCTGGGAGCACTCTGCAGAATCCCCAGCAGAGCATCCAGCCATTCAGCCCTGCAAAGAGCGAGGGATTGTCCCACATTCAGCTGTCCTTACTCTTTCAGCAACAACAACAAACAGAGAGGCAGAGAGGGGGAAAAAAAAAAAAAGCAACTTGTAAAAGCTGGATTTAAAAAGAACAAGCAAATAATTTAACTGTTTTCCAGTAAACAAGGGTTCCTTCCAAAATCCCTGGAGAGCAGGGTCTGTGGGGGTGGGAAGAAAAACCCATGTCTTGTGCTAAGTGGGCAGGAGGGCTGAGCCCCCCCAAAAAAGGACTCTGTGCTCATGTGCTGCTGTCTCATGACCAAGAGCCCTGCCCAGGCTCCAGAGCCCCCCTGGATGGTGGCACAGAGCCAGTGAATCGTGCCAGCCACGGTGGGAAATGCCTGGAAAGGCCATGGAGAAGCAGGCTGCCACTTCCCAGGATGCAGAGGAGCCAGCCCAAAGCCTCCCCCCCGTGCCAAAGGGGGGCATCCAGAGCCACCGAGGTACCTGCTCACACAAAATGCCATGCACAGCACTCAGGGAACGTTTGCTGTGGCTCTGCAAGGTCTGCAGCCAGGCAGTGCCACCCTTAGGATAGACAGTGCCACCCCCAGGACACGTAACGCCACCCTTAGGACAGGCAGTGCCACCCCCAGGACAAGCAGTGCCACCCTTAGAACAGGCAGTGTCACCCTTAGGACAGGCAGTGCCACCCCCAGGACAGGCAGTGCCACCCTCAGAACAGGCAGTGCCACCCTTAGGACAGGCAATGTCACCCTAGGACAAGCAGTGCCACACCAGGACAGGCAGTGCCACCCCCAGGACAGGCAGTGCCACCCCCAGGACAAGCAGTGCCACCCTTAGAACAGGCAGTGCTACCCTTAGAACAGGCAGTGCCACCCTTAGGACAGGCAGTGTCACCCTTAGAACAGGCAGTGCCACCCCCAGGACAGGCAGTGCCACCCCCAGGACAAGCAGCGCCACCCTTAGGACAGCCAATGCCACCCTAGGACACGCAGTGTCACCCCAGGACAGGCACTGTCCCCTGCCAGGCTTGCAGAATTTAACCCAAGACCCTCATTCCCAAGCCCAGAGGTCACTTTGCTCATTGAACAACTTTTCTGGGAGTATTGAAAGGATAAAGTGCCACCAGTTCTGGCTGTGCCACCCTGCACTGTGTAGCACCTGGTGGCACAACACAACCCAAAACCTTGCCAACAGAGCTGGATCCAAAACCCCAATGTGGGCAAAATGTGGGGTCCGAGCCCGAGACCCTCAGAAGGAGCAGACAGACCCTGCTGTGCCCTGCTGCGGGCACAGGGTGGCACTGAGAAACACAGCCCTGACCCTGCCACCCCTCAGGGCTGCAGCTCACAGCCTGCTGGGCACTGGCACCACCAGGGAATGCCATTCCCTCATGAGATCCTCACCATGAGCTCTCCATGAGCTGAGCAAGGAACTGCAGGCCAAGCTGAGCGAGGAATTCCAACCCCAAAAACCCTCCAGGAGGAGCGGAGCCAGGCTGGAGCCCTGCCCATGCCCATGCCCAGCGCTGCAGCTCCGGCGAGGCCGTGCCAGCCCAGAGGGAGCCTCCAGCACACGCCGTCCCCCCCAGAGCAGGAGCAGAGCCCGCGTTTTTACCTTGCCACCTCCGGGCTGGTGCTTCAGGTTGTCGGTGGAGCCGATTTTGGACTTGACGTTCTTCAGGTCGGGCATGGGCGCGGCGGCGGGCGGGACGCGGGTCTTGGCGGAGGCCGGCGACTTGGGGGGCGTGCGGACCACTGCCACCTTCTTGGGCTCCCTGGCTGGTGGGGTGGGCAGAGAGGGGGTGCGGGAACGGCTGCCCGGAGTCCCGGGGGAGCCGGGGCTGCTGTAACCGCTTCTGTCTCCAGACTTGGGCTGCTCACCTGCAGTTTGCACAGAGCACGGCCCCGGTCAGGACCCCTCCCCTGCTGCCCCTGGGGGCTGCTCTGCCTCGTCCCAGAGCCCACCCAACAGCCCAGCGCGGGGGGAGGCTGCTGGCTGCGCTCTCTGCTACTCCGTTTTGAAGGCAAAAACTGCGATTCAAAGGCAATTTCCTAATTATCCCAGAAGGAAGATGGTCTCCACCGCCTGGATCGTTCAGTAAGACTCCCCACCCGAGCGTGGCACGGCGAATTACAGACAAAAGACACTCAGAACCACTTTTCTATCAGAAATTTGGAAGCGCTTTCACAAAATTATGTTCTGCAATTAACTAAGGCTGATCGCTGAGCACTGTCCCCAATTTGAAAAGGAAATTAAAGAAAAAAAGAAGACCCTTAAACATCACCTTTCTCAGTCTTTGCTGCTGCAGGAGGTGGCTTTTTCTGCTCCTTTCTGCCTGTTTAGTGAATGAGAAAGATGCTTAAACATAATAAAGCTGGAAAATTAATTGATTTAAGGTTTTATGCAGCTCTGGTTAAGTACGAAATATACGTATACATCCAGTGAAATGCACCATTTTAATGGAAATTCACAATGCCTGATGCTTTCTGGGGTTTTCTTCTCTGAGCATAATTGGCTAATCTCCACTCGTGTAATCGAAGAATTGATCCTCTTGCCCCTGCCCTTTGTGAATATCATCAGAGAGAAAACGAGCAGATGGATTTAAAAAAAAACGGAGCTGCCTAAATCTTCCAGATTTGAGGAAATCCCACAGGACAAAGCAACTGGCCTCGGCTACGCACCGGAGACTGCAGGAGCACAGGCACCGAGGGAGGGCTCAGAGCGCCAGGTGTGCCATGAACCCCTGGCACTGCCCAGCGGCAGCACCCAGCGCCCAGCACACGCTGCCACCGTCACCTACCGGAGCTGGGAGGGGTCTTGGGGGCCGTGGGGGTCTTGGCCGGGATGCGGGTGGCGTTGGTGGAGTTCCGCTGCGCCTGCCCCGCGCGCGCCGAGCCCGTCTTGGAGCCACCGCGCGCCTCCGGGCCCTGCGGACACAGCGGGCGTCAGGGACAGGGTGGCACCCCTGGGATCACTCAGGGACAGGGTGGCACCCCTGGGATCAGAGAGCCAGGGACAGGGTGGCACCTCTGGGATCACTCAGGGACAGGGTGGCACCTCTGGGATCACTCAGGGACAGGGTGACACCCCTGGGATCACTCAGGGACAGGGTGGCACCCCTGGGATCAGAGTCAGGGACAGGGTGGCACCCCTGGGATCACTCAGGGACAGGGTGGCACCTGTGGGATCACTCAGGGACAGGGTGACACCCCTGGGATCACTCAGGGACAGGGTGGCACCCCCGAGATCACTCAGGGACAGGGTGACACCCCTGCGGACACAGCGGGGGTCAGGGACAGGGTGGCACCCCTCAATCAGAGAGCCAGGGATGGGCTGGTACCTCTCAGAGAGCCAGGGACAGGGTGGCACCCCTGGGGACACAGCAGGACGTCAGGGACAGGGTGACACCCCTGGGATCAGAGTCAGGGACAGGGTGACACCCCTCAGTCACACAGTCAGGGACAGGGTGACACCCCTCAATCAGAGAGCCAGGGATGGGCTGGCACTCCTGGGGACACAGCAGGATGTCAGGGACAGGCTGGCACCCCTGGGATCAGAGTCAGGGACAGCGTGGCACCCCTGGGATCGGAGAGCCAGGGATGGGCTGGCACCCCTCAGAGAGCCAGGGACAGGGTGACACCCCTGGGGACACAGAAGGACGTCAGGGACAGGATTGCACCTGCCAGTCAGAGAGCTAGGGATGGGCTGGCACCCCTCAGAGAGCCAGGGACAGGATGCCACCCCTCAATCAGAGAGCCAGGGACAGGGTGCCACCCCTGGGGACACACCAGGGCGTCAGGGACAGGCTGGCACCCCTGGCATCAGAGAGCCAGGGATGGCCTGCCACCCCTCCCACTTTTCCTTGGGATTCCCCACACCTGGAATGTGCCTGTTCACACCTTGTGTCCCAAATCCACAGGCAGGGCACAGGAAAGGCTGTGACCTTTCCCAGACGAGCCCTTGGCTTTAGCTATGCCATGCACTGCACCCTCACACCTGGCTTGGCTACACCTCTGCTCTCTGAATTTCATCCTTTGGTTTCACCCGTTTTGCCAAAATTTTGTACAGGAGATAAATTCTGTATTTATGTATTTATGTACGTAATGTAATGCATATATGTAAAAATACAGCATCGGTGACTGGCACAGGGTGCCCAGAGCAGCTGTGGCTGCCTCTGGATCCCTGGCAGTGCCCAAGGCCGGCTGGGACAAGGCTTGGATCACCCTGGGACAGTGGGAGGTGTCCCTGCTATGGCAGGGGTGGCACTGGATGAGATTTAATCTCATTTCTGACCCAAACCATTCCAGGTTCTGTGTGGCCTGCACCCCCTGTGCCTTCCCCATGGGTGTGTTGACGTGCCTGAATGGCACAAAGGGAGAAAGCTCTGAGGTTCTGTTCACCCTGCAGGACTGGCCATGGAATGTGCAGCACCTGCAGCTCTGGCACAGCTCAAACCCACCTGTGAAACACAGACACAGAGCTGCCAGACAAGGAGGGGCACAAAGGGACAGGGGAACGGGGGCACACCTGCAGCACGGAGCCCTTTGTGTGCTGTGCCCTCCCAGCACCAAACCCGGGTGCAGGGAGCACATTCCCCTCTCCAGGGACAGGGAGGGACCTGCAGCAGCCAGGAATGCCAGGAACGCCCTCAGGTGCTGCCCTGGCCTCTGTCCCTTACCTTGGCTCTGCTTTCCTGCATTCCTGTGCTGGCAGGCCGGGGGGTGGCACTGGCAGGGCTGCAGGGTGCTTTGGAGGCACTGGGTGCTGCTTTCGGAGGGGCTGCGTGCTGCATGGGGGCACTGGAGCCACAGGGGTTGGCAGGGCAAGGTGAGGATTTCTTGGACGTGGAAATGAAATGAGATGAAATGAAATGGGGAAAAAAACAAACAAACAAACAAACAAACCAAACAAACAAACAAAAAAAAAACAACAAAGGAAAATCAGCATGGCAGGGAAATAAAATGGGATCCATCGGCGACATTAAATGGGATTAGAAGGTGCAATACAGAGCTGGGTGTGGGGTAGGGACTGCCAGGGCTGTACACAGAGAAATACCCAATTTTAGTGTTAGAAAGTGATTCTATTCCTCATTTTTAACTCTTCACCCGCTGCCTTTCCCCTCAGCTTGTCCATTATCCCACCCAGGCACTAACCAGGATAATGGCCAGCTGAGCTAAACCTCCTCCAAATTACCAGAGTGACAGATATTGTTTAACTTCTGGGATTTGCCCATTACTAAACTCTGTTCCTCACCCACAGCACAACACAGCATCTTTCTGGGGGTTGTCCTGGGCAAGCCAGGAGCTGGATTTGATGATTCCTGTGGATCCCTTCCAACTCAGGGTATTCTACAATCTGGATTATTTAATTTAATGTTTTAATTCCATGTTTTGCTCTTTTCACAGTTATGCTTGTCCCCAGTGCAGTTTTGAGCCTGCCCCAAGGTCAGCTGCTGCTTTTCAGCCCTGGGCTGATAAAATGCTTTCTCCAACCTCCCACCCGAGCCCATGAGCCACGTGCTTGATTCAGATTTGGATCATTTCCTCACCCTCAAAGCACCCATGGATTGCACCATCCAAACCCAGGGGAGGGAAGGAAAAATAAAAACAAATTTATTGTTTGAAACAAATGGAAAAATGGAACATAATGGGGAGGTTTCCTGAGAGGCAGGAGGGCAGGAGAGGAGCCAGAACATGGACAGGTGTCACCCCTGGTTTTGGTTTTTAGCTTACCTTGGGTTTCTTTTCATCAGCTTCGGTCCCTTCCTTGTCAGCACGACCTGACAGATGGAAACACACAGTTACACCTCCTGGGACTGGTCAGAAACTCCAGACCCTGCTGGGGGTGCTCCCTGCCCCTCAATACAGCTCTCAGAGATGTGACGGTGTCACCGCCTCCTGCACAAATCCCTGCACTACTCCACATCACATTTGTGAGCCGGCAGATGATGCTGTGTTAGTCAGCACTGGGGACCAGACACACCAGGGAGGTTTGTGAGGGAGAATTCCGCCCAGATTTCCACCCAGCTCCTGCAGGATCCACCCAGTTCAGCACAGAAAGTTCCCTTCAACCCTCTGGAACACTCACTTGTTCTAACAATTACATAAACAGGGACCCAAACTGGAGGAAGCCCCAGTCCAGCAGCGCTGTGATCTCGTTTAAGGGGTCCTTCAGTTGGTGTTGCAGAGCACTTTTATCCCTGGCTGCTGATAATTCCCACCTCTCCTGGCAGGCTGCTCTCTGCCTCCCAGCACCGTGCCCCTTCCACCTGGGTCAGTCTAATTAGGAGATCAGGAATGGGGAGGGGATACAGTTTGTACTCTGAGGCACTCACTACAAAGCCATTTCCACCCCGTCTTCAACTAATTGGGAGGAGAAGCTGCTGATATTCTCCCCAGCGCTGGGAAACGCATCCTGGGGGATCAGCCCTTTGCTGATGACATGAATGCTGTTAATCCAGCCCTGAGCCCTCCCAAATTCAGCTGAACTGGAGCCAAGCAGCCACCAAGCATCTCTGCCTTTAAGGGAAAGACCATTAAATAATTGAACTTCTCCTCCTGAATCAGAGGCTGGCTGGCTCTGGGCAGTGCCTCCCCACCCTGCTGTGGTGCCAGGCTCCAGTGCAAGCCATGCCAGTGCCTGCAGCCCACGAGGGAAGCTGCACACTGCAGATCCCGCAGGGAACAAGGAGAAATGAGTGATGAGCTCTGGCTCCGGGGGAAAAAGCTCCATCCACAATTCCTGCCTGAGCCCCAAGCCCAGCAGCATCCCCAGGCCAATGGGAGCAGCCAAGCCAGCCTGTGGGATGTGTGGAGCTGGGGGAAAAGGCAGACCTGCCCCCAGGACCTGCTCTGGAGAGCCAGGGCTGAGGTACAACAGGTGAGACACCAGCGTGTCGTGTGCTGCTGCCCTGGCTCCTCACCACAGCTCACAGCAACCTGCCTTTGGCCACTGAGCTGGGCCCCTGGGACACTCCTGAACCCAGGAGAGGTGGAGGACACAAAGGAAAGGTCTAAGGGATGCTCGAGCACTGAGCGGTGAGCTCAAAGCTCTACCCAAGGCTGCCCTCCCAGCCCCACACAGTGTTTCAATGCCTCACAGGCAGCTCCTGCCGAGCCCCCAGAGCCAGCACTGAGCTGGCACACCCAGGGACACCCATCCAGGGCTGGGGTGGCAGCAGGATGCTTTGGAAGAGCAATGGACATGCCTGGCAGTGGGAAAAGGCCCTGCTGCCTCCAGCAGCAGTCAGCAGCGATATACAAGGGGAAAGTACAAGAAACAGGAGCAGCGTGGGAGCCTTTCCACGGTTAGACCTGCCATCCTTGCCTGTTTTCCTCCTCCCTCCTCTTTAGGGAAGCCGGCCCCAAGAGTTACTGGAGCAGACATGCAAACCAGATGGCACGTGTCCTGCTGGAACAAGCTGCACACGCCAGGTGAGCCCCACGCCACCATGCCAGAGCCACGTCCGCGTCCTCCTCTTCTCAGGTGGGACTTAAGGCGCCCACCCAACAGATCCAAGGGAATCAAAACAAAAAACAGGTGAAAAAAGCGTGATTAGGGACACGGCAGCACCATGCAAGGCACGGGGAACCGCAGCACAGGGGGTCTGTCAATCCAGGCCAGGATTGAGTGAGGAGGGAGGGCAGGCAGGGAGCAGCAGCGCTCTGGGTCAGTCACAGCTCCAGGCCAGCTCCAAGCAGCAGCAGCAGCAGCCCCGGTGGCAGCACTGCAGTGCTGGAGCACACACCTTTGAGCAGAGGGACACGGCTGCCCTTGTCCGTGGCAATCCCACCCGGCTTCCTCCGGGGCGGCCGGCGGGCACCCGAGGCTGGCACAGCCTCTCCCAGGGCAGCATCTTCATCCTTCACACCATCCTCTGCCTCAGCAGCGAGTTTGGCTGTTTCCAGCACGGGCCCAGAGTCTTCTCCCTCCTTGGGCTCAGCTTCTTTCTGGGGGACACTTCCAGAAGGCTCTGGCAGGGGGGTGTCTGCGCCTCCTTCTCCCCCCAGCAGCTCTCGCTTCTCCTCTTGGTCCTCTCCTGCTTTATGTGACTCAGCTTCGACCACAAGTGCCTCTCCTGGGGTGTCTCTGAGGACACCTTTGGACTTGTTTTCTCCATCAGATTCTTCACGAGTCTCCTGGGCAGCTGCTGGCCACGAGCCCTTTTCAGGTCCCGGAGAAACGCGCTGATCCACGAGGGAAGGCAACCCCTGCCCAGGAGTTTCATCAACATCCCGGCCCTCATCCCTCTCCCGTCCACCAGAACCTTCCTTGATGGTGGCTCTGGCACACAAAGGTCCATCCTTGAGGTCACCTGTGCCTCCTGCTCCTGCCAGGCCCAGCTCTGGCTCTGCACTGCTGCCTCCAGAGCTTTGGTACATGTCCAGGGGGATGGGGATGGTGACCTCGATCCTGGTGGGAGCTGCTGCTGGAGCCTTGGCTTCACGGGGCAGGGGCGGCTGCTGAGGGCCCAGCCCCTGCTCTGGGGGCTGGCTGGCACCTTTCCCTGCCTCTCCCACACGCTCCTGAGGGCCAGGCTGGAGCTTGGCAGAGCCCGGCTCGCCCGGAGCTGGAGACGTGGGGTGTGAAGCATGGGCAAGAAATTAGCACAGGCATGTCAAACATCACGGAACGGGAGAGATTCAGCATTTCCACTGGCAACCAAGGGTAAAAGCGAGTCCCACCCCCCCACACACTGAACAGAAAACTCACTCCTAGAGTGGCTTGTGCCTTTAGAGAGCTCTGATCCCCACGGGAATCAGGAACAGCACCTGAGATCAGACTCCTGCTGGGTTCACCCTGCACTGCTTGAGCTGGTCGAGCTGTAGTGGTTTCCAGAAGACAGGAACATTCCCATTTTCCCCAACGCCACCTCTGGGCCATCAGTCTGGTGGTCAGTGCCCACCTCTTCTTGCCCCAAGGGCCAGAGCCCTGCCCTCCTTCCTGACCTCACAGAGCCCTGCTGGCCTCCCCTCCCCTTGGGAGATGCTCAGGCACACACAGCCCTGGCTTCTGAGCTCAAACAAGCTCTGCTCTGCCCTTGGATCATTCCCACTGCCCAGGAGCTTGGGAAGGGCACTCCCATGCCATGCCAGAGCAGGGCAAGGACTGGGGAGAAGAACGTGGCTGCAGCCACAGCAGTTTGGGACCCCCGAGAGCTCCAGTGCTGCTGCTCTGCCATCGCTTGGGCTGGGTGACATTTGAGCCCCAGAACCTGAGGCCACAGAGACAAAGATTTGTCCAAGATTTGTCTGATTCTCCTTTCTTTTATGGTGTGTGTGTGTGGAAGAGGGGATTCTGTTCTGTCACTGCTCTGTGCGTGACACAGACCTCTACAATCCCACCCAACAACTGCTGCATGAAGCCAGATCTTCCAGTTGAGCTGGAGCTTTCCTGTTGGAAATCCCTCCAGATGAAGGAAAGATGCCCTGAGCAATGGAGGATCCACCTGGGAACATTGCTTTGGAGCCACCAGCCCTGTCAGAATGTGCCTCTTGCATTATGAGCTGGTTCAGCTTCAAGGACTCTTTGTTTGAGCACTGATCAGGGACAGAGCCTAAATCAGAGCCCTGAGATCATAACTGTGGCTTTGGCAGATTAACAAACAAGACTGAAATAAGAAAAGATGAAGTCAAGAGCGACTTGGTCTTTCATCAGTGTCCTTCCTAATTAAAGAGAACATCACAGTTAAGTGAAACAACCACACCAAGAGCTCGTATGTGACAGCTGAAAGATGCCAGGACAGGGCAGAAAAGGCTTGGTAAAAACCTGGTGAGAAACAGCACTAAAACCAGGGCAGAGAGAACTTCAACCCCTCCACTAACAATCCTGATTTCTTTTTTATAATGGAGCCACTGTTTCATATTTAGAAGAGCCGACAGTCCAAAAACCACTGGCCAGGCAAGCAAAGGTTTTATTCTAATTGCAGGGAGCAGAGTGCACAGAATTGTGCTCATCTCTGTGTGGAAAGCAGCAACAACCTGAATTCTGCCCTGAGCTGAGAAGGCAAAACCTATTTACTTCTGTAAAAGACATGGATGTCTAAGTGCACTAATGGAGACATGAAGAGGAACTGCATTTGTTGTGTTTTCTGCACAGCAAACTGCTTCACAAAATGGCTTTTGAGTAAGATTTTAAGCAGCACAATAAATTAGTGCTGTGGGGTGCAGTGCAGGCAGGACAGAAACAGCACAGGGTGTCCCAACCCCTAAGTCTGCCCCATGGAATCAAACCAGCACTGGGGGCTTTGGGAAAACCAATTTTCCATCAAGTCTGAACTGAGGGGAGTCAAGAGAAACTTTCCAGGTAGCCAAATGGTCCCTGGGTGATTTTCAGCCCTTCCAAGCAGACACAAAATGAATGCTGTGAGAACAGAACAGAACAGAACAGAACAGAACACTCACTGCCCACTAGGCCTGCCTTCTTCACCCACATTCCCCAAGACTGGGATGAGGAGAAAACTCCCTTAATGTGGAAGTCAGGGAAGAGTGAGCAGATTTGAGTCCTGTTTTACTTTGGAAAGTCACAGTAATTAAACAATTTGCTGGTTTCATGTGGGAGAACAGGGCCTGCACTGCCTCTGCTCAATGTGAGCAGCTCCTCCGGCCCCAGCACATCCCAGCTCTGTCCATCAGCTTTCCCAGCCTGGAGAACGCCCTGGTTTTACAGCTGGACAAACAAACACCGTGACTTTGGCCATCTGAGAGGGAAATGTGGTGTATGAGGAGCTGGAATGAGTGTGTTGGAACATCCCGCGTGTGCACGGCCCTGCTCTGCCAGGAACAGGCAGAACTGCACAGCTGCAGAGCAGGGCACAGCATTTCCTCACAGAACAGAACCCCCAAGGCACCACCAACCAGCTGCACACGTGGGCAGCCCCAGCTGGTGCCAGTGGCAGACAATTCACCCACCTTGAGTGGCATCTCCTGCAGCGTGGTCCTCCAGGTTGGGAGTGGCTCCCACGCCCGCCTCCTCAGCTGCTCCCAGGCCGGAGAAAGAAGGGGAAAAACATGGTCAAAACAAGAGTTAAGGTGAAGTGCCTGGAGGAGGAATGTGCCTCCCTGCTGAGGCTGCCCAGCAGAAGGAGCAGGATCTCTGCTGTACCACAGAAAGGAAATCTCCCCACACCGACGATGGATCTGGGTAGATCTGTTCAGCCCCTGCTCTACAGAGCAGAGCAGTGTTTCACCAGCTTCCACATCCTAAATGGCAGGTTAGCACAAGCTCTTCCAGGCAGAAAACAGGCTGTTAAGGAGCAAGGAAACTCGTGGATGCACATCCTCTTCTACCCCCACCCGGCCTCCACATGGCCAGCAGCACTCCCGTGAATGTCTCTTACCTGAGCTCACCTTCTTTGGTGTCTGTGACCCACCTGTGAACCCTGCCAAGGCTGTGTGAGACCAGCAATTCCAAGCCTGACACAAATCTAGAGAAATCCTGAATTTCAGCACTACAGGTACATCAGAGGAGCATGGTTTTCTTCACAGTGATGATGGCTTGTCTCCACCAGCATTTTTTTCAGTTTATTCTATGGCTACCTTCAAACTAGCTTAAACAGTGATATTGGTATGCCACACTTCTCCAGTCACACTAGCACTTCTTCTGGTTTCCAAGCAGCTCAGGATACACTGGGACAGTCAGATCTTGCACCAGAGCCCCCGTGTTTCAGCCCAGGGCTCGGCCAGCACCTCGGGGAGTGGATGCAGCACAGAGATTTCACTGCTGTGAGTTTGTTTCAGTGCTTGGCCCTGGCAGAAGCCCTTTTCTACCCGCTGCTTTTCTCAGGTCCTGCCTGATGCTTCCACTGGCTATGGCACAGGGGACACGTACCCATTTCTCACACACAGACCTGCCCTCCCACACACAGCACTGCCACAGTCACTCCCTGCTCTGCCTCTGGAAGGCCCCGTCCTTCCCTGGAAAACCAGGCCCAGGTGCAGTGAGTGCCCACAGGGCTGAATCAGTCCCTTCACTCCCTCTGCATTACCCTCAACAGCGCTGCTGCAGTGGCCTGGTTTTCACCTGCCACTCCAAAGACACCCGCGGGGCTGGGCACAGCCCAGGAGCTGCAGGACAGGCACCCAGGGGCTGCTGGCACAGCAACAACCCAGAACTGCAGGTGGGAGCCTGGAGGTGGGAGCCAGAGCCACCACAGAGCCACCAGGCAGAAGGATGGTCAGATGTGGAGCAGAGGAAGAGAGAAGAAAAGGCTGCGAGCTCCCCGAGGATGGGGAAGGCAAGAGGACAGCTCTGAGTGAGGAATGCTCTGCAGAAGAAGGAAGCAGCACCGGGAGCAGTGTCCCTGTGAGAGGTTTGGTGGTGCTGTCTCACAGCACCGACCAGTCCAGCTCTCTGCTCTGCCTGCAGCAAGAGATGAAGCTGCACCTTGGTCTCCCTCACCTGTGGTTCCTTCTGGGATCTCCCCGTGCTGTTCCGCACCACCCTGCTCCTCGTGGTCTCCTTCCTCCACTAAAGGTGCTGTGGCATCTGAAAAACAACACAGCTTTCACACAGCTGCTGGGGGGCAAAGCTCTCTGGAGGCCAGGACGGGCCTGAAGAACTTTCTGCTGCTCAGAGAAGCACTCAGAGCTGGTGGAGGGAACAACTGAGCATGGCACAGCAAAGCCAGAGCCACGGGGACACCGTGAGCTGCCCCCTGGCACACAGTGTGCCACAATGTTCTCCCTAGGCTTCTGAAGGATTTTTGGCCTTTTTGTCCAGAAATCCAGCCCTGAGAGCAGCCCCCGGTGCGCAGCAATCCTGCATGGAGACACGGCTGGGCTGGAGCAGGACAGAAGAGCTCCCCTGACTGCACCAAGCAGCCCAGGGTGGCTGCACCGTGCTCTGGGACACAGGGACACCCAGCTCCACCTGGCTGTTCGTCCTGGCAGCCCCACTCCAACTGCAAAGCAGGATAACATCCCCTCCTGCACCAGATGGGTTCTGTGTCCCGATTTCCTGAGGCACTTTCCCAACAATCACTCAGCCCACGCCTCCAGTGGGACAGGGCTGGGACTGCTCAGCATTTCTGCCCAGCCTTCCTTCCTTTCAGAACAATTCTGCAAGCTAAAGCCTCTACCTCACCTCTCCAAAGGCAGATTCTTGGGATTAAAGCAGCAAAAAGTGAAGGTAATTACAACAGTGAGCAAGTCTCTGGAATGAGAGCCTTTCTACCCACGAGGCACTCAGGACCTGGGGGGCACAGTGACACAAAGCTGTGTCACTCCACACAGGACTGCACTGCCAGGGCCTTGCAGGACACAAACCACCAGCATCTTCCTGAGAACAATTCACCTTTCTGCTTTCCAGCCCACTCTGCACCTCATCCACCTCATCCAAACACCACTGGCGACGAGACCAACAAAGGGGATTCTCCTCCTGAGAAACCCCACCAGGACACGGCACGGGGACTCTGTGGTGAGGTTGACCACGACCCCATCCATGGTGGTTCCCAAGCAGAAAGTCAAAGAGCTCCCACCTTCCGTAGTTGGGGTGCTCTTAGCGTCAGAAGTTTCAGAAACAGGCTCATCCGATCCATCATCGACTGGTATCTGAAGGGGATAGCCTGGAAAACATTCAAATACTTACAACAGGTCCTTGGCTATCACCTGGGGCCTGGGGTTACCAACTCTCATTGCCCAGAGCCACAGCTGCAAGAAGCTGCAGCTGGAGAGTAAAAACCACCTGAGCTTAAAGCAAGCAAAGCGTGAAAATGCCAACCAAAAGCACCAGGGTGACCACCAAAAGGAACAAAAGGAAACAAAAGAAAAGCCCGGTGAACCGGGCAGGCAGAAACAGCAAAGCATGGCACAAGCAGGCAAGGAGATCTCAGCAACATAAGGAGGAAAGATGTGCAGCTTCTGAGCCTCTGTTGTCCTCTCCCTCCCTCCCAGAGCAGGCTGAGCACTGCCAGGACTGCAAACCAGCCCGTGGTTGTGACAGGGCTGGAGCAGGACAACGTTCTGTGCCAAGAAACGGTGGCAAAAGTCCTCTGGAAGAGCAGGGCAAGAGGCACAAGTCTCCCCTCAGCAAGGGTGCGGGCAAATCAAATAATGAGAGCTGGGAAAAGTGATCGGGGGAAGAAGAAGCGAAATCCCTGTGAGCCTGTGGTGTGTGAGACAAGCTGAGAGGAGCTGTCGGACCGCAGTGCTGCAGAGCCAGGACGAATGGAGGCTCTGGATGCTCTCCAGGACAGAGGCCATCCATTTATCTGGCCAAAGAGGCGTCCAAAGCACCTCAAGAAAAGGAAATTAAGATGATGTTTACATGGAGCATAGCCAGGAGTGAGTCCCACCAGGTTTGCTGGCAGTGCGGGTTTCCAAGCTCAGCTGTGGAGCACGGTGGAATGAGAAAGGAAAAGCTTCTGAAGGAATGCAGGTCTGAAATACGGTGAGGAGGACTCTGTCATGGCCCCCACTCCCAGAGCTCCCTGCTCGGCTGTCCCCAGGTCCCTGTGCAGGTGAGGAAAGCAGGCAGCAAGCTGTGACCCCAAATAAGTGACCCCAAATAAATCACCCCACATAAAACCAGCGCTGTGCTTCCTGAGCAAACTGAGGAGTGGACACCAGCACACACTCGCAAAGCTGCAGCAGTGGGATCCCCCCTAGGCTGGGCTTGTTCTGCTCCATGGACAGCGAGATCCACGAGCAGCATTCTGCCAGCACCGCGCATGTTGGAGCACCTTGTGGGCTCCCTGTGGTGCCCTGGCTGACCCTCAGCGTCCTTCCAAGGTCCCCTCACACCACCAGGGTGTTCTCCCTCTCCCTCCTTGGCCCAGGCAGGTCCTTCAGCACCTCCTGGACGTGCTCACCTGACGAGAAGTGTTTTTCCTGGCCAGGTGCGTGATCCTCCATCATGGTGGTGTCCTGAGGCTGCTCTGCCACCTCTCAGCAAAGGTACCTGAAAAGGAGAGTAAAAACTGACACCCATTAGGCAAAACCTGACCCAAGAGGAGCCAAGGGAAGGTCTGGGCAGTCCTGCACAAGCATGTGCCAGTCACTGCATCCCTCACAGCACACACAGAGGCAGCTCCTGCCAGCTGCATTCAGGTTCCAGGAGTATTTAAGATGTGCCAAGCAAAATGAGCACCCTGGTGCACCCAGGACGCTGCTCTGGCACAGCTCTGCCCCTGAGAGCAGCAGGGTAAGTGCTGGCTGACTCCTGTGCACGCTCCAAACTCTGCATTTCCCAGTTTAACCAGTCTGCCAAGAGCTGGATTTGCTGGTGAGGGGTGATGCTGCTGCGGGAGGGGATCCCTCCACCCCTGTGGGCACACCAGCAGGGATACACAGCTACCACAACACACCCATCACCTTAAAAACCACCCAAAAGTGACGGATGGGGGGACACCAGGACTATCCAAGGATGGATTCTGGACTCTTTGGGGAGAGGGGCTCACTCAGCTGTGGCTGTGAGGGGACAGCACAGCCCCTGCTCTAACCCCAAACCCTTCCTGCAGGGCTCAGAGAGCCCCAGCATGGCACAGAGCAAAGCAAACAGGGCAGGGGTGGGAGCAGGAAGGTGCCAAACCTCCCAGCCCTCGATCTGCAAAAGGAAATGAAACCTCCAACAACCATTATCTGCCCCCGGTGCAGGGTGCTCTGTGCTGGATGGACAGACAGAGCTTTTAGCTAAGAGCTGGTTAATTACAGCCATCGGCAGTGATTAATAATCAGCTATTAGAGTGATCACATGCTCAGCAGTGGAGCTCAGGTTTCCAGCAGCAAGGAGGAAACTTGTGGTTTTGTCTGCTGGCAATAAATTAACTGCATGTATGGAACCACACAAGGGCCAGTAACCAGATCTCTCACCCGGCTTTTTTTAAGCCTTAGCAAGATGACTCTGCAATTTAATTACTGCCTTAGACAGCTACAAAGCCATTGGACAGGACTGGAGAACCAAGGTTGCACTGGAATGAAATCACCCATAAAAATGGAGGGATAAAATAAGAAAGAATTACGTATCTAATTTTTGCTCTAATTGGTGGGCCCTAATTATTTGGACATATGGTTGCCAAGTGCTGAAAGGATCATATTGATTATATCCAGGCCTCATTTTGCTGATGCTTGATATTATTTACAGCACTGAAATGCTAAAATATAGTGTTAAAAAGCAACCTAGGCACAAACCTGAGTGTAAAACACCCAAATCTGCTGTGCTGCATTTAAATGATGCTGTTTCCTTACTCTGCCTCCTCTCCTCACTCCCTCCCAGGTGTGTTTTGGAGACCAGCACTCAGGTGTCTGCCCACATCTGGTCCTTTCTGGCCTTTCTGGACAATTTCCTGGGGCACCAAGCAGAGGGGACTGCTTGGTGAAGGTTCATGTGCTGGCTGCAAGGACAGCATCCCCCTGGGGGAAACCTTGCAATTCTCCTGGGGGAAAGCTTGCAATTTTCCTGGGCATGCAGGGCTGCAATCTGGGGGAAACATTGCAATTCTCTATGGCTGCAGCCAGGGGAAAACCTTGCACTTCTCCTGGGCATGCAGGGCTGCAGCCTGGGGGAAACATTGCAATTCTCCTGGGCATGCAGGGCTGCAGCCTGGGGGAAACATTGCAATTCTCCTGGGCATGCAGGGCTGCAGCCTGGGGGAAACATTGCAATTCTCTATGGCTGCAGCCAGGGGAAAACCTTGCACTTCTCCTGGGCAGGCAGGGCTGAAGCCAAGGCAAGTTCTTGCACTTCTCCTGGGCATGCAGGGCTGCATCCTGGGGATGTCCTTGCATTTCTCCTGGGCATGCAGGGCTGCAGCCCAGGGAAAGCATTGCAATTCCCCTGGGCATGCAGGGCTGCAATCTGGGGGAAACCTTGCACTTCTCCTGGGCATGCAACTTGGGGAAGTTCTTGCACTTCTCCAGGACATGCAGGGCTGCAGCCTGGGGATGTCCTTGCATTTCTGGGCATGCAGGGCTGCAGCCCCGGTGCTGTGGTTCAGCAGAGGCTGCTGTGGGCAGGGCTGGCGTCCCCTGCCTGCCCTGGCCAGCCAGTGCCAGGGCTCTGCAGCACAAAGGAAGGGCCAGGGCAGTGCAGAGCAGCTGGGATGCTGCTCCCTGCCTGTCCCTGCTCAGGGCCAGCCCCCACTCCCACCATGGCACGGCACAATGCAGCTCGGGAGGACGCTGACATTAATTTTTCAGAGACAATCTGAGAGCAAGAGCTGCCTCCCTGTTACAGGGGAGAAAACACGACTGAGAGCATGCAGGTCCATCACTGAAACACTCTGGGGGCACCTCAAGCCCAGCTGCAGCCCAGGGAACGCCCCAGTGCCCCTTCCTCCAGACACAGAGGCCTGGATGGCTCTGGAGAGCAGAAACATCTCCCAGCAGATGGAGCACAGCGTCCTATGCTGCTCCTGAGAGCCCCCCGTGCCTGAGCCACCCTCAGAAGGGAGCAAAACCACCCCCAGCTGGCACGGGAGGGAGGGAAAGCCTCAGCTTGGCCTTGGGTTTTCACTCAGGTAACGAACTCCTATGACCAGAGAGAATTTATATCTTATTAAAATTCTAAATTCCAGTTCTCAAAGATGGACTGAAAATTCTGAAAGAAGCCCACAGTGATAATCCTCTTTGTTTTTCCTTTTGAATGGGGGAAGGGGAAATCCTTCTCAGAGAAAAACATAACATCAAGGGGGAAAAAAAAAAATATTCTAAAATATTCTTAAAAATGTAAAACCAGCCCCGCCTTGAAGAAATGGCTCAGTGATGCATAATTAGAGCAAAGAAAGCTGCACAGAGATAAACTTGAACAGCACCCTCCTCATGGCAGATAAAGCACAAACCCTCCAAAGAACCTTATCCACCCCCAGCAGAACCATTCTCCTTAACCAGGGACACTATCTAAAAAGCAACAGCCCATCCCATAATTAACAGCTCCTCCAAACCTCTCATTTTCCAGACTTCCTGGTGTTGGAAGGGACCTCAAAGCCCACCCAGTGCCACCCTGCCATGGCAGGGACACCTTCCACTGTCCCAGGTGCTCCAGCTCCAGTGTCCAGCCTGGCCTTGGGCACTGCCAGGGACGCAGGGGCAGCCCCAGCTGTGCCAGAGCCTGCCCAAACTCACAGGGAAGAAAATCCTCCTAATATCTACTCCAAACTGTCTCAGTCTGAATCCATTCCCTTGTCCCATCACAGCAGCTCCTTGGAAATATTTTCAATATTCCCATTTCCCAGATAGACGTTGGAAGGCCACAATTAGCTCAGCCCAAAGGCGCTCTCGGTCCCCAGCCCCACATCCAGACTGCAGCAGCAATTCCTGCCCTACAGCAAAGAGGCAGCAGGGCTGGGCACAGCCAGGACATCCCAGAAGAGCCCTGGGGAACCCAAAATCCCCACACAAAGCCTCCAGCACCCTCAGAGCCCAAACTCTCAACCCTTGGGCACAAAGTGGAAGGGAGATAAACCCCGGGGCCGCGGACAAGGTGAGCCCAAGGTGCCCCATGGAGGAGAGGGCAGGTCCGGGAGCACCCAATCTGTGCCAGGCACCACCAGCCCTGGCACAGAGGAGAGGGGAACAGCCCCCCGAGCCCCTCAGTGGGCACAGCACAGGGGACACGGCCGGGACTGTCCCCAAGCAGGGCAGGGACAATTCTGGGATCACAAGGCTGGAGCAGGGGCTCGATTTACACAGCCCAGCCCAAAATAAACCCGGCCTTGGCAGAGCTGCCTGCGGGTGCTGCGGGGGCCCTGGGGCACAGGGGCAGGAAAAAGCAGGGAAAGGAAAGGAAAAGGAAAAGGAAATTTCAGCAGCAGGAGGGTGAAACACCCGGGGAGATGCTGGCTGGGATTGCGCACTCTGGGACTCACCACTGCCCCACCAAGCAGCTCCACCCCTCATGCCAGCCACAAAATACCCACAAAAAACCCACGAAATACCCTCAAAACACCCAAAAAATACCCACAAAAAACTGACAAAATGTCCACAAAATACCCACAAAATACCCTCAAAATACCCCAAAAAAATACACAAAAAAATACCAAAAAAAAAAAAAAAAACCACAAAACACCCACAAAAACCCACAAAATATACCCACAAAAAATATCCACAAAATACCCACAAAAACCCGACAAAATACCCACAAAACACCCAAGTGATCACCCAGGTAACTCCCATGCAGCTCCACCCCTCATGGAGCCACAAAATACCCACAGAATATCCACGAAATACCCGCAAAATACCCACAAAAACCTGATAAAATATCCACAAAATATCCACAAAATACCCAAGTGATCACCCAGGTAACTCCCAAGCCTCTAGGCTATTGTCTCCTGCTCAGCATCTTCCCTCCCCATTATTTAATCAGAAGGGGCACAAAGGACTTGCTCTTGTTGTCAAAAATGAAGATTCAACAAACACGAGCTAAGCTAAGTTACCTCTGAAAGGTGATCAAACACAAACAGGGCTTTAGAAAAGCTTCATTCCGTCTGAATTACATAATTAAAACAGAGTGACAGCACCGTGAAACAACATCAGCCTGAAAGGCTGTTCATAATTCATAAGCAACTTCCTTTTCATCTCCTTTGTGCTCTTCTCCAAGTACTGTTCTTCCCAGAAGCTGACAGAGGAAGGAATATGAACGATGATCTCATTAATTGCAGGCACTAATATGCAGCAAGCTGAGAAATTACATGGAATTTCAGGATATCTACTCAAGAGGATGGAAAACTTCTTTTAGGTTCAAAGGCAAATAATGCCTGTTGCAGCAACAGGACAGAGCTGCAAAAGAACTTGTCCCAAAATTGCATGTTTTCTTTTTTCTTTTTTTAAATAGTTATTATAGTTTAAGTAACTCCTTGGAGGTGTGAAGCTTTTGCCCCTTTCTCCAGGGGCCGGACACTTTTCAAAGAGACACGAGATGGTTTTTGGGCTCACAGCAGAACAGCTTTTAGGGCACAGGAGTCTCACCACAGCAGCACGGACACCCATTTCCTTCTCCTGTCACTCCATTCCCCCAACACAGCCCTTGCAAATCAGAGCTGCTCACAGCCCAGAGCCCTGCCAGGGTCACCACGGGGGTCCCCAGAGCAGCCTCGTGGCCAGAGAAAAGCCAAGGAACACTCGCTCACATGCTGGTAAGTTCCTCAGGGCTGCTGAGCATTAAACTAACAGAATTTGCCGTCCCAAATCAGCTTAGGCCCAGTTCAGCAGCTGCCTCGGGGCAGGGTAGCAATTAGAGACCAGATTATCCAGCACAAAACCCCAGCCCACGGCCTGAGCTGCAGGACAGGGGAATGGGTTTGCCTGCACGTCCCCTCTGTGCCCCAATAAAACAGCTGTGACCTGCTCCACCTTCACCTCAAAGCCTGAGCATCTCCATTTCCACCTGCAGCATCTCCCGGCATTAAATGGATCTTCCTTCCTTCATCTTCCACCCATTCCTTATTTCCTTCTCACTTCTGGCCTGACCAACCTTTCCCAGCACCAGTGCAGCCCCCAAGCGTTCCCCGTGAGCTCTCAGAGGGCATTTCAGGGTGGGCACGGCCCAGGGAGGTGCTGGCACTCCGGATCACCCAGCTCATGCCACGACATGATGCGAAAATCAGGCTGCCCCTAAGTGCCCAGAGTTTAGGTAGATTAGAGCTCTGCTCAGCAGGGCTTAGGTGGCAGCACAAAAGGAGGCAGCAGCAGTTTTAAAGCAGCCCAGCGTGCCCAGCAGGCTCTCTGCAGAGAGGGGAGAGAAGCCTCTTTGGCAGGGATTTGCCAGGCTCTGCCTGAGGATTTCTTCTTCCCACCCCCTGCTACAGCATCCTGCAGCTCCGCCGAGCCCCGAGATGGTCGATGGGGGGGATAAATTCCTCCTCCCCAAAATCCTGCTTGCTTGGGAAGCCTTTAAGCAGTTGAACACGTAGAGCGGATCAGAGAGAAGGCAGATCTTATTTACCAGCTAATTCCCTTTGACTCTTCCCATCCCAACCTGCTGCAAACCAGAGCCTCCTCCCCGCTGCTGCTGCAGGTTTAAGGCAGGCTCGACAGCTCTGGGGCTTGTAGCAGCCATTATTCACTGCACAGAAAGTGCTGGAAGGCTGATATATTCCCCCAGCACTGCCTTTCCAAGGCTGGGATGGTGCCCAGATGTGGCTGCAACACCAGGCACCAGGACAGAGTCACGGACTGCTGCCCCAGCCACCAAAAGGGATGGGGAGAGGGAAAAGAATTCCCCAAAAATGTCCCTGGAGTTTTAATGAATTGGGACAATGGATGGCACAGCAGCTGCTCTGCCCCATCGAGTGCCTGTTTTACCCTGGCTGGCAAACATCACCGTGAGGAGGCAGAAATGGCTTTTGGAGAGATTGCACCGCCTGAAGGGAGGACAGCAGAAAAACATCCATCCCCACCGACTGACACTGCCACACTCCCCTGTGTGGCCCACTGGAAGTGTCAGGGGTGTGCCCAGGACAGAGCTGCTGGCAGAGCACTCTGGGGACAGGCAGGGCTCACCTGCTCTGGGGACAATTGCCACCTCACAAACACAGGGCAGCTCCTGTGGCCAGCAGGGTCTCATGGCTACCACAATCTTCCTCATTAACACGAGGCCAGAAACAAGCTGACAGAACTTATTTCATGCTCCAGTGGGTACCAAACCAGCTCCCAGGGCGGGGCCAGGCTGGTGGATTCAGAGCACCCCCATTTCCCCCAGTACAGCCCATCTGGGAGGGCACTGAGCACTGCTGCACCCATCCTGAGCTCCCTGAAACGTAATTCAGCCAATCAAAGAGCTGAGAAATACCCCAAAAGTCACCCTGTCAATGAGATATACAGGGAACAGCCTCACAGGACCGTGGGTCAAACAGTCTGCATTGGACTGCAAAAACTGCCAGCACCAGCCACCACCCAGCTGCACCTGAGCCCCACCAAGTTTTGCCTCAGGCTTGAAAAAGACATTTCGAGACACAAGGTGTGTGTTTATTGCTTACTTTGATCTCAGCTGCTCCCCTTTCTTTGATTTCACAGTGCTGACAACGTTTGCTGCACCCTGACAGAAGTTCTGTGAATATTCAATGCTGCCACAGTAATGAAGATATTAAATATGAAAGATTCTTCATGCCACAGCTCCAGCCTAGTGAGCAATCCCAGCCAGAGCACATGAGACACAACCAGGAGAGCCTTGTGGCCACTGATGTTGCAGGAGATTTTCTCAGGGCCAGGAAAACATTCTCCATGGATTGGGCCATCATATGTGAAGTTATTTTTGAGCTGTTTCAGCACACGGATAGAAAATAAAACGATGACAACGGCACCATCTGCTGCAGCTACTGTCACGCCACCGTGGCTGGCATGGCTCTGGCAGCCACAGAAATCCTGTCCCAGGGGAGAAGCCAAGGTGAGGCTCCCCAGGGATCCCTGCCTTAATCCTGCAGGGTGAAATCCCTGCTTTCCTCCTGCAGGGTAAAATCCCTGTCTTCCTCCTGAAGGGTTCAATCTCTGCTTTCCTCCTGCAGGATCCCATCCCTGTTTTCCTCCTGCAGGATCCCATCCCTGCAGGATCCCATCCCTGCTTTCCTCCTGCAGGATCCCATCCCTCCTTTCCCATCTCTGCAGGATCCCATCCCTGCTTTAATCCTGCAGGATTCCATCCCTGCCTTCCTCCTGCAGGATCCCATCCCTGCTTTCCCATCCCTGCAGGATCCCATCCCTGCTTTACTCCTGCAGGATTCTATCCCTGCTTTACTCCTGCAGGATTCTATCCCTGCTTTACTCCTGCAGGATCCCATCCCTGCTTTCCCATCCCTGCAGGATCTCATCCCTGCTTTCCTCCTGCAGGATCCCATCCCTGCCTTCCTCATGCAGGATCTCATCCCTGCTTTGCAATCCCTGCAGGATCCCATCCCTGCTTTCCTCCTGCAGGATCCAAGGCTGACTGCAGCAGTGGGTTCCAGGGTGCTGTATCAGGGACACATCCCAGAGGAGCAGAGGGGAAGGACAGGGTGTCCAGCAGCAAGGCTGGAACAAACATTCCCAGCCTGGAACAGCCCAGTTCCAGCCTCCCCTACACTCCATGCACTGTCCTCATTTCACCAAGCCATCACTCCCAGCCACTTGACACCCCAAACTGGGCACCAGCCAGTCCCTGGCCCCCGTGCCCAGCTCCAGCTCCCCAGGGGGACTGGCAGATCTGGAATGCAGCAGGAGCTCACCAGGACACTCTGTAAATACAGAGGGAAGGCTCAGCCATTCCCGACACGCTGGTTCCTTAGCCTAGAAAGCAGCAAACACGTCAGATCTCACCAGTTTTCGGGGCTCCAGCAGGACCTGTCCTCACCCCAGCAGCCACCACGCCACCAGAGCAGGCTCTGTCACGCCTGTTTTAGCTCCTGTCTGGCTCTGCTGAATTATTTTTGTTTTTCATGACTCAGAGGCCCTTCAGATGAGGTCAAAAGTCACAGTGTGTTTCCTCAACATCATCTTTCATTCTTTAGTGCCAAAAGACAACAAACAATAGGACATTCATCAAGTGTCTCTGTTTTGCTTTTTATGTTGTTGCATAACAGCAGAAAAACGCTGTTCCCTAAAATGTTCACAACTGTATTTACTAAAACAAAAAGCTCCATTTTTTTATTAAATCTCTATCAGGTCAGTAAGAAGATAAACGCGGGGGGGGGGGGAAGCCTAATCTGGAAAAGCTCAAGAGAGAAAACAAACAAACAGACAAACATCAGCAGGAGAGCTGAGTGTGGGGATGAGAGAATCCTCAATTTCTGACAGGGAGGGGAGGGACAGGGACATGCCAGCCCAGGGGAAGCAGGTGGGCACCCCAAAAGCAGCACCTGGGAGCTCCAGCCCTGCTCCCAGGAGCTGTTGATCCCACAAGGATCAACAAGGCACCAGTGACTGTTTCTGCCCATGTTCTGCATGACATGAACAGCAAGGGACTTGTGATGGGAGATGGCTGTGGCTCCCCACACCCTGCACAAGATCACAGAATCTGAGAGCCAGAGCTCTTCCTTCTAACACAAAAACCCGACAGTAGCTGCATTTGTACCTTTATTTCTCCTAACAAGGGAGCACAGTTCGTGCTGAGGCACAGGACAAACGAGGGTTTTACAGTAAGGATGAACAGCAAATAAAAACCTTTATACCAAAACATCCCTACTGAGCTCTTGGATGTCTCTCCCCAGCTGGTCTTTGCCCAGTTTGGGCCACTTGGGATGACAATCAAGCAGCAATCTGTCTTGTCTTGATTTTAGTTTTATGGGGCCAACGAGCAGATTTGAGCACAAGCAGATGCAGGCACTGTGACTAAGTGACAGTCCACATGGGAACACGCACCATAAATTCAGCCTAAGAGTTGTAAAACCATTATTTCCCCTCCTAACCCAAAGGGTAAAGGAAGAGAAAGTTGAAAAAAAAAAAAAAATCATAATCCACATGCACTTCATCTTCCCCAGGAATTAGCCCAGTTGGTGCCAACCTTTCCCCTCACAGGGATGAGCGAAATTGTCCGAATTTAAGCCTGCCCCAAGTCTCAGAATTCCAGCTCAATCTCCCCCAGTACATTAGTTAAAAATAAACGAGGTGCAATCAGGCTCCTCGGGGATTTTATCCTCTTTCAGCTCTAAATGCAGCTCTGCTGTCACATGTGTGCCATGTACAAAGGGGCCGCCTGCCTCCCAGCATCACTCCTGCCCCAAAATAATCTCGCTCCTGCTCTCGGTTCACCAGGGCTCCATTCACGTTCCCCGGGGTCACGGGCTCTCTCTCAGTCACTAAAACAAAGGCTGGAAGATGCAGGGCCGCTGGTGTGTCAGCGCTGCTTGTTTTCATCGTGGATGAATGGAGCCAGCCTGTTTGGAGAGGCTCCGGCCACACCTAAAGCCACGGCTTTGTCATCCCTTATCGAGGGAGGCAGGAGCCTTCTGCTGTCCCCACCGAGCCAAAAGCTTCACCCACCCCACACAGCTGCCCCTTTTCTGAGGAGAGGCATTCACGGCTTTTTTTTTCCTGGCTGCAGCAATCGTTACACAAAAAAGTCACTTTACTCCTAGCTCCCTCCCAAGCCTGGCATTCCCCGGTGCTGCTCACCTGGACACAAACACCACAAACGCCACAGCAGGATTTTTCCCTTTAAGAAAAAAAAAGGAGAGGCTCCTGGATGCTGAGAGAGCAAACAAGCCCAAAAGTCCAAAACTCCTCTGCTAAGGTGAGCAGCAGTGGGTAATGAAACCTGCTCTGGAGCTGAGCACGGGCCTCAGACAGCCCTGACAATAAGCCCTGCTATTAGACACAAAAGCAGTGACATATTTGAGAGATTAGGCATTAAAAAGTGCCTTCACATTAAAGAGTATTCATTCTTCACCTCCTGCCTGGAGGAACCAGGGGGAAGGGAGGAGCTGGCAAAGTAATCCAGCTACTACTGACATGGGGGGGGGAAAAGCAGAACTCAGGCAAAGTAAGCTCCAAAATCATGAAACAAAGAGGCAGCTCAGCAATTCCTGATGCTGGAATTCCACATTCTGCACGGAGCCGGGTCCCCACCATGCTCTCAGGCAAGCACCAGCACAGAGCTGGGGCTGCCAGGCAGGGTTTAATATGGAAGGGTGAGGGGGCAGGAGCAGGAGAGATGGATGAGCAAGGAGAGCAGACAGGACAGCAGGCCCAGGTGTGCCCAAGATGCTGCTCAGGATGAGAACAAAACCAGGGACTCCTCCTGCTCACAGCTGCTCTTTTTGGATCACCCACCCACCACCAGAACCTGCAGGGCTCCACAAACCTCAGAGTCACTCCCTTTGTCCAACGTCCTCATTCTGGTCCCAATATCTTCATTCTGGTCCCATCCTCTCTAAATCTGCTCTCCCAGGCAGTGACTCCAAGCCATGCCATAGTTTGAACAGATTTTACCTGCTTTCCTTTTCACCCCCCCGCAACAGCAATTTATTTTTTTCTGCCTATTCACGCCTGCCAGGCTGTCCATTATTACACCGGGAAATGCTGAGGGAAAACCGTGTAGTTTTCTGTCCAATTTGGAGACGTCCATTGTTAAAAGCTTCTCGTACAAATCCCTCCAGGCAGCTCCAGGCAGCACCCTTTGTCATGCTGATGAGGCAGGAGGTAAAACCACACATAAGCAGTAACTTCAGAGGGCAGAATTTGCTCAGGGTGGAATCTGCCCTTGAATTCTGAGTCGGTGGGAGCTGAAAATCAACCACAAAAGGCAATTCTGATTTTGGATTAAATCCCAGCTTTGGGCTCACGAACACCACAAACTACAGCTGCCAGCAGAGAGCACGACAAGCTCCAGTTCTGCCACATCACTCAGTTTCCTCTCACCTTAAAGCACACAGGTAACTCAATCCCAGCCACTCTCAGCCCATCAAACAGGATCTGAGGAGGGTAATGAAGCACTGGCTCCTGCAGGGAGGAGTCAGCACTTTGCACCAGGTGGGTCAGCACCAGCCACATTTCCAAATCTTACATTCCCTTCTCTTGTCACCATACCAAAGTCAAGCACAGCTGCAGATATAAATGTCATTTTTATACAAAGGCTCCTCACATAACCCTGAGGGGGCACAAACACAGAGCAACCTCCAGGAAGGAATCCCTGCAGATTATCCCTTCTCTTGGGACAGTCTCCTCTCTCCTCTCATCCCGTGGTCTCCAACTAACGCAAAAAACAGGAACAGACACTTCTCCTTCTGTCTGAGGCTCATCCTGAGATCCACAGCAGTCAGGCAGGACAAGCCTCATTGCCCATCACTTGGCCTCTCAATTTGAGTGTGGCAGCGCTGGTCTGCTCGTGGTTTGGCTGAGAATGTGCACAGCTGGCCAGATGCGCCCCCTGCCCCAGGAAGCCCAGGTGAAATGACATTTCATTTCACAGAGAAGGAGCACCACACACATGCTCCATACTGAGACCTTGCACAGCTGGCCAGATGCGCCCCCTGCCCCAGGAAGCCCAGGTGAAGTGAAATTTCCATTTCACGGAGAAGGAGAGCAGAGCTGCTTCTGAGCACCACACACGCTCCACATTGAGACCTTGCACAGCTGGCCAGATGTGCTCCTGCCCCAGGAAGCCCAGGTGAAATGACATTTTTTTCTCACAGAGAAGGAGCAGAGCTGCTTCTGAGCACAACGCACACTCCCCATTGAGACCGTGCCAACAAACCTTGGATTGAAGTAACCTTTAATCAAAGAAAAGATAAAATGTTTCCTAGGACAGGGAACAATTTAACCACTCCGAACACCTCCCCTACTTGCGCCAATTTCAGCTTCAGAAGCGCAAACTCTCATTCGCGGGGCACGGAAAGCAGTTGGTTTATCTCAGAAGCGAATCTCCAGCCCTCCCCAAACAGGCCGAGCTGGATGTCCTCAGGAGTCACAGGAGAGGCTTCTTTAGATGTTTCGAGTCATTTACAAACACCTCATGGAATTTCATTCTGCGGCAACTGACTCGAGCCGCTGATGAAATCCATCTGAAATTACATCTGGCACTTCCAGGCAGACAGCCCGGGGCAGGGGCTGCGGGGGAGCCACAAAGTGCAGCTGATAAGTGGCACAAAGCCCTTCAAGTCCCACACGTGCTATTCAAACCCCTCAATACGAGTGGTTTCATCCGTCTCGTGATGTGCTGAAGAGTTAACACAGCTTTTCCTGCCCCTCCACGCCCCACACCAACCTCTGTCCTTGCCTGGAGCATCACCCGGAGCTGGGGATCACAGGATGATGGAATATCCCCATCTGAAAGGGACCAAATCGATCATCGGCCCTGCACAGGACATCCCCACAGTCCCACCCTGTGCCTGGGGGCACTGTCCAAACACACCTGAGCTCTTCTTGGGGACAAACCCCTGGCCAAAGTGAGAAAATCCCACTGCTCTGCAGCACAGCACGGAGGGAAGGCAGAGAGGTCAGGGCAGGTAGAGCGGAGAGGCTGCAAAGATGGAAATAATTAGCCCAAGTGCAGCAATAATCCTTTTAGCTGCACAGAAGGTATCCCCTGGTGCTCCCTTTCCCTGGGTATTTAAAGAAGAGACGCTGAAAACAGGAGCCAGGCCCTGCGTTATGACCACCTTCACTAATTGGTCTGCTAGGAAAGAAAAGGGAAAACCAGCGGATTGATTTCTGAGGAGCAAAAAAGCTCATTAGACTTGCAAAGAAAACCCACTCAAGTCTAAAGGCACAGATACTTCTCCTCCAGACTCCAGTGTAAACCACACATGCTTTCCACAGGCACTTAAAAAAAACCCAGCCTACAACCAGCAGATTTCAGTGTAAAACAAAGCTCCAGCTCACAGATGGAGGAGGGAGATCCAAGAGAGACTCGGATTCACTCAGTCCCTCACAGCAGAGCTCACCCACCTTACAAACCTCGCAAGGGCTTTCCTAAAGGGCCACAATTCTGCTGCATCCAGCACATCCTAGGGTGAGCTGCAAAGACAGCTTGGGACTGAGGGCTGTTCATGCTGAGCAGCCAGGAGGGAACAGCCCTGCACAGAGCAGGAGCTCCACATCACCCTGGAGTGATCCAGCAGTGATCCAGCGTGGGGGCTGCACCTCTGGCAAGGCACATCTGAGCCAGCCTGGTGCTCAGGGAGGTTTCTCCAAGCCCACCTGCCCCAGACCACTCACCCTAATCCTGGTGCTCAGGAAGGTTTCTCCAAGCCCACCTGCCCCAGACCACTCACAGTAATCCTGATGCTCAGGGAGGTTTCTCCAAGCCCACCTGCTTTGCCCCAGACCACTCACCCTAATCCTGGTGCTCAGGGAGGTTTCTCCAAGCCCACCCTGCTTTGCCCCAGACCACTCACCCTAATCCTGGTGCTCAGGGAGGTTTCTCCAAGCCCACCCTGCTTTGCCCCAGACCACTCACCCTAATCCTCCTGCCAGGGGAGTGGGGACATCTCTGTGCTGCTCTGCATGACCAGCAGCCCAATCCACTTCTGCAATCGCTTCCTTTTCCATCTCCACGGGCAGGCAGCACCCAGCACTGCCCAATTTACTGATGAGCATCCCCAGCCCTGGGATTTGCCCTTGGGGTGAGCCCCAGGCACCACCCAGCCAGCTCTGGAGCCTGAGCAGCACAGCCCAGCCAGCAGAGCCCCTGAGGTAGGAAGAGATTACACTGCATTGGCAGAAAAACCTAGAAAGCCAGCCCAGCCACTGCAGCAGGAGGGAGAGGCCCTCAGAGAGCTGCTGCTCCTCTCAGCTGAGGCTGGGAACAGCCAGGATGCTGAGCTGGGGCTCCCCGTGCTGCAGGACAGGTACAGAGGGGAACAATCCCCTCAGCTACTCCAACTCAGCCAGAGAGGCCCCTTCTGCTCCAAGAAAGGGCTCTCAGTGCTTTTCCACACACTCGTGGGTTTGCAGACCTCAGAACGAGCCAGAAGGCATCAGCCATGCCCATCTTGCTCAGGGTTGGCTGCTTTACCTGCGTGCAGAGCCACAACCCCCCTAAATTCCTTTCAAACCCTGCTGCCACATTCCAGCAGCCCCAACATCCTCCCAGAGGGACGCCACAAGCCCCAGGCACTGCACTGCAAGCTCCCACCTCTCAATCCAGCCCCTCACCTTAGCACACAGCCTAGGAGTCAAGCAGCCAAGCCACAAGCCCACTGAGCAAACTGGAAAACACTGGGAGCCAGGTGGAAACCATTGCCCTGGCTCCTCCCGGACTCATTCATCAAGTGTCAGAGCATTCCTACAGCTAAATTAGCAGCACTGCCCCAAAGGACACCAGCACCACAGCCAAGCCTCATCAGCAGGCTGCGCTGACAAAATAAGATTATTCTGCTCGAGACAAACTCAGATCTTCCAGCTTTTGAATAATCTTGCTTTTGGGAAGAAAGGGACCGGCCACCCTGAGCATTTCCCCTTAGCCAGTGCCTCGTGATCCAATTTTCCACGCTCTGCCAACCCAGAGGGATTTGTGTGGAGGTCTGGGGTGGGCACAGCCGGCACCAGGACGGGCCCACCAGCCACGGCTGTGCTGCAGGATGTGTCAGGACAATTTGTCACTCCCGTGCTGATGGAGGCAGCATTTCAGGAGCTTCAGCATCGACATCAGCTCCAAAACATTCCCAACGTGGCCGTTCCATCAGCCCTGCAATGCTGTGGAGCCCAAACTGCACGTGGGGACACAAAGGTGACACAAATTCCCTCCATCCCTGCTGCTGCACCCTCAGCACTGCCCAGCAAAGTGGTACCCAAACCCCACGCCTGGAAAACGCTGGAAAAAAGCCCGTGGTGCTGCACAGATCAACGAGCACTCCACGAGGAACACGGCTCTCTGAAATGCAGCAGAGGAGCACAAAAGGCAGAAGATGAAACACCCACCTCAGCAGCGTGCCACGAGCATCCCTGACTGGCTACACCCAGCTCTTCCTCACCGAGAAAGGGCAGCTACAGTGCCACATTTTTCTCTTTTTTATCCTGTGAGGACTGCCCGGGGGAGCAGAATTTACCACGGTTTTTGGGGAAGGAAATGACAAAGCTACAGCATTCCCTTTTCATATATAAAATAAGTGAAATAAATACAGTTGCTTGGTCCTCCTGAAGGTGCAGTTCTTTAAGCACAAAGGGGATGGGACAGTTTGGATGGAATACCTTGGGAAGGCAGAGGCTGAGGGCAGCAAGGGATACAGGGGAGTGGGAAGGGTGAGCAAGCCCGAATTGGAAGCCAGAGCTGTAAATACTTCACACAGTGCTAGACAGAGGGAGACACCAAACCTGCACTTGCACCTGCAGGGGCTGGACCCATCCCCTGCTCAGGGAGCTGCACACAGAGCTCCCAACACCGCTATCCCCAGTTAATCCCTGCAGGATAAACATCCCTCTCGGATCTGTGACACCATCTGTGGGATGGGCATCGCGTTCCCCGGGTCTCAAAAAATGAACCCCACCTGCACCTTACTCCAAGAATGAGAAAATGCAATACTTTAATCAGGTGTGAACCATCTGCCAGCGGATCCCCATCCCTGGAAGCTTGGAGTGCAGGCTGGAGCAATCTGGTCTAATGGAAGATGTCCCTGCCCATGCCAGGGGGATGGAACATGGTCTGTAAGGCTCCTTTCAACCCAAACCATTCCACAATTCTATGTTCAAATCCTCTACAAATCACAGGTAAATCAGCCAACACTTTTCTTTTCTCCTTAAGCTGCTCATCTTGGGGTGAAAACCAAGCATTTTGTGTTTCAAGAGCGAACAAAGCATAACTGGGTTAGGCAATTCTTGACTCCTAAAGAGAACGAGGTTTTAATTCTTCTCCCCTTCAAGAGCAGCCTGCAAACGCCCAACTGAGACCTGTTCTGATTGACCACCCTAAAAAAATAATGCCAAGAAAACTGAAAGCCATCAAACACCCCAAATGTGAGGTGCTGGCAGCAGAGCCAAAACCCCTTCCACGGATGGAAGCAGGCAGCCATTGCTGGACAAGGCACATTAACGATCCTCAGCAGCAAATTCTGTTCCACTGATTCACACACGCATCCAACATCTGCCCACATCCACGCCGGGGAAGCTCGGGAATACTCTGCATACAAATGGTGACGGCTTAGCTCATCTCAGCTGCTCCTTCCAGCACGAGCAGCAAATGGAGCTGCACCTCGCGGGGTGGTACCGCAGCAAATGGAAGGAGAAACTCCCTCTGAAGTGATGGCAGCTGCCCTGCAGGATTTCGTTTCTAGGTGTCCAAAAACACCAGGAGAAATCGTCTTCCCTAAGCCAAGCCTCCCTTGTGCTCGTGTGGCAGTTGGGGATGCAGGCAGGCATCTCCATCCCTCACCTGGAACGAGCTGTTTCTGCTCCTTGCAGGGTGAATTGCTCCAAGGCAGGAGGGCAGGTGTGTGCTCCTGGAAACACCTGGCCAGGAAACTTCCCTTTTCCCAGCTAAGTTATATTTAAAATAAAGAAATACCCAACAAGCACGGGTAAAAAAGGCGAAACCCAGAAAGGGGGGGGGCAGCTCCATGCCCCACCTGGTGGGATTTGGGGACGAGAAAGAAGAGACAGCATGGGAAGAGGCAGATGGAAGGGACAAGGGGGCAATTCCAGCATGACAAGGGCAATCCCAGCATGGCACTGGGATGCTTGAGATGTGCCCGGCACATCCAGGGACCAGCATGGAGCCCCATCCCAGCCCCAAACCCACGAGGATGGGCATCCCCATCCTGGGGCTGGAAAACACCCGGGATTCAACAGGATGGGACCCACCACGCTCACGTTAAACACCGAACCCCTCGACACGGGCACCGGGGGGTGCAACAAAGCCGGGCAGCGCCGGGGTGCCGTGACCTCAATAACGCTTCCCCCCACGCAAAATTTAGGGCTGGGCGTGTGCAGCTCCTTTTTTCCCTTTTTTTTTTTTTTTTTTTTTTTTAATTCGAAACGCTTTTTCGTTACGGTTTGCCATTATTGATTAATTTGCCGTTTTTAATCACCGCTGCCTCCCCCCTCGAGGCGGCTGCAGAACATGGCCCCGCGCTGCCGCCCCTCCTGCCGCAGCCCCGGCCCCACCTGCCGGGAGGAACGGGGCCGAAACGGGCGCAAAGCGGGGAGCAAGCCCCAAACCCGCCCTTCTCCATCGCTCCATCCCTCCATCCATCCATCCGTCCATCCCTCCATCCCTCCATCCCTCGCTGCCGCACCTGCCCCGGCCGCCCGCGCTGCCGCAGGGGCCGCGCCTCGCGCTGCCGCAGCCCCGGGGCGCCGGCACCGGGACACGCCCCTCCCCTCGCTTTTGGGATGAAATGGACGGATTTTGCTTCTTGATTGATTTTTTTTGGTTTTTTTTCTCTCCCCCCTCCCCGTTCTCCGCGCGGGACGCGGCGGAGGGAGAGCGCGCCCGGGGGTTCAGCGCCCCGCTCCAGCCCACGGCAGCCTCCCCTCCCCGTACCTGCCGCTGCTGCGGGGGTGTCCGCACCGGAGCCGGCTGCTGACAGCGGTGGCGGTGACGGTGACAGCGGCGGCGGCGGCGGCGGCGGCGCGGGCGGGGCGGGGGCGCGCGCGGGCTCCGGAACCTTCGCCGCGCCGGCGGGGCGGGAGCGCGCGCGCGCGTGCGCGGAGCGCCGCCGAGCCGCCCGGGCCCCCCGCCTCTCGCGGGGAGCGCTCGCCCCGCCCGCGCGCGCGCCCCCGCCGCCGCCGCCGCCGCCCCATTGTCTGCGGGCAGCGGGGGCGCGCGCGCCGCCCCGGCCGGCAGGGGGCGCTGCCGCGATGCCCCCGCTCCTCACGGCCCGGCCCGGCCCGCTCCGGCCTGCGGCGGCCGCGGTGCGCATCGAGCCCCGGTACACACCGGTACACACCCGGTACATACACCGGTAAACACACCGGTAAACACCCAGCTCCGGTACACACCCGGTACACACCGAGCCCCGGTACTCATGGAGCTCCGGTACACACCGGTAAACACACCGCTAAACACCCAGCTCCGGTTCACAGCCGGTACACACCGACCCCCCCCCCCCCCCGGGACACCGCCTCGCCCAGCCCTGCCGCCCGCTCCCATCCCCAGTTCCGCCCGGCCACGCGCCCCGCACACGCTGCGGAGGGGCACGGCCCGCAGCGTCCGTGGGGATGGCGGCAGCGCGGCCCGGGGGGGAGCGGCCGCGCCTCGGCACCGCCCGGCGCCAGCTCAGCATCTGCTCAGCACCACTCAGCATCTGCTCAGCACCACTCAGCATCTGCTCAGCACCATCCCAGGAGCACCTCAGCACCATCTCAGCACCACTCAGTATCTGCTCAGCACCATCTCAGTATCTGCTCAGCACCATACCAGTACCATTCAGTAACTGCTCAGCACCATCCCAGGAGCACCTCAGTACCACTCAGTACCAGCTCAGCACCACTCAGTATCTGCTCAGCACCACTCAGTACCAGCTCAGCACCACTCAGTATCTGCTCAGCACCACTCAGTAACTGCTCAGCACCATCTCAGGAGCAACTCAGCACCATCTCAGGAGCACCTCAGTACCATCTCAGCACCACTCAGTATCTGCTCAGCACCATCTCAGTATCTGCTCAGCACCATCTCAGTATCTGCTCAGCACCATCCCAGTACCATTCAGTAACTGCTCAGCACCATCCCAGGAGCACCTCAGCACCACTCAGTAACTGCTCAGCACCATCTCAGGAGCACCTCAGCACCATCTCAGGAGCACCTCAGCACCACTCAGTACCAGCTCAGCACCACTCAGTATCTGCTCAGCACCACTCAGTACCAGCTCAGCACCACTCTGTAACTGCTCAGCACCATCTCAGGAGCACCTCAGCACCACTCAGTAACTGCTCAGCACCACTCAGTAACTGCTCAGCACCATCTCAGGAGCACCTCAGCACCACTCAGTAACTGCTCAGCACCATCTCAGCACCACTCAGTATCTGCTCAGCACCATCTCAGGAGCACCTCAGTACCATCTCAGCACCACTCAGTATCTGCTCAGCACCATCCCAGTACCATTCAGTAACTGCTCAGCACCATCCCAGGAGCACCTCAGCACCACTCAGTAACTGCTCAGCACCATCTCAGGAGCACCTCAGCACCATCTCAGGAGCACCTCAGCACCACTCAGTAACTGCTCAGCACCATCTCAGGAGCACCTCAGCACCACTCAGTACCAGCTCAGCACCACTCAGTATCTGCTCAGCACCATCTCAGTACCAGCTCAGCACCACTCAGTATCTGCTCAGCACCACTCAGTAACTGCTCAGCACCATCTCAGGAGCACTCAGTATCTGCTCAGCACCATCTCAGGAGCACCTCAGTACCATCTCAGCACCACTCAGTATCTGCTCAGCACCATCCCAGGAGCACCTCAGAAACTGCTCAGCACCATCTCAGTATCTGCTCAGCACCATCCCAGGAGCACCTCAGCACCATCTCAGCACCACTCAGTATCTGCTCAGCACCATACCAGTACCATTCAGTAACTGCTCAGCACCATCCCAGGAGCACCTCAGCACCATCCCAGGAGCACCTCAGCACCACTCAGTAACTGCTCAGCACCATCCCAGGAGCACCTCAGCACCATCTCAGGAGCACCTCAGCACCATCTCAGCACCACTCAGTAACTGCTCAGCACCATCCCAGGAGCACCTCAGCACCATCTCAGGAGCACCTCAGCACCATCTCAGCACCACTCAGTAACTGCTCAGCACCATCTCAGGAGCACTCAGTATCTGCTCAGCACCATCCCAGGAGCACCTCAGTAACTGCTCAGCACCATCTCAGCACCACTCAGTATCTGATCAGCACCATCCCAGGAGCAGCTCAGCACCACTCAGTATCTGCTCAGCACCATCCCAGGAGCACCTCAGCACCATCTCAGCACCACTCAGTATCTGCTCAGCACCATCTCAGTATCTGCTCAGCACCATACCAGTACCATTCAGTAACTGCTCAGCACCATCCCAGGAGCACCTCAGCACCATCTCAGGAGCACCTCAGCACCATCTCAGCACCACTCAGTATCTGCTCAGCACCATCCCAGTACCATTCAGTAACTGCTCAGCACCATCCCAGGAGCACCTCAGCATCATCCCAGGAGCACCTCAGCACCACTCAGTAACTGCTCAGCACCATCCCAGGAGCACCTCAGCACCATCTCAGGAGCACCTCAGCACCATCTCAGCACCACTCAGTATCTGCTCAGCACCATCTCAGTATCTGCTCAGCACCATCTCAGTATCTGCTCAGCACCATCCCAGTACCATTCAGTAACTGCTCAGCACCATCCCAGGAGCACCTCAGCACCATTCAGTAACTGCTCAGCACCATCCCAGGAGCACCTCAGAAACTGCTCAGCACCATCTCAGCACCACTCAGTATCTGCTCAGCACCACTCAGTATCTGCTCAGCACCATCTCAGTATCTGCTCAGCACCATCTCAGTATCTGCTCAGCACCATCCCAGTACCATTCAGTAACTGCTCAGCACCATCCCAGGAGCACCTCAGCACCATTCAGTAACTGCTCAGCACCATCCCAGGAGCACCTCAGAAACTGCTCAGCACCATCTCAGCACCACTCAGTATCTGCTCAGCACCACTCAGTAACTGCTCAGCACCTTCCCAGGAGCACCTCAGCACCATCTCAGGAGCACCTCAGCACCATCTCAGCACCACTCAGTATCTGCTCAGCACCATCCCAGGAGCACCTCAGAAACTGCTCAGCACCATCTCAGTATCTGCTCAGCACCACTCAGTAACTGCTCAGCACCATCTCAGGAGCAACTCAGCACCATCTCAGGAGCACCTCAGTACCATCTCAGCACCACTCAGTATCTGCTCAGCACCATCTCAGTATCTGCTCAGCACCATCTCAGTAACTGCTCAGCACCATCCCAGGAGCACCTCAGCACCATCTCAGGAGCACCTCAGCACCACTCAGTAACTGCTCAGCACCATCTCAGCACCACTCAGTATCTGCTCAGCACCATCCCAGTACCATTCAGTAACTGCTCAGCACCATCCCAGGAGCACCTCAGCACCATCCCAGGAGCACCTCAGCACCACTCAGTAACTGCTCAGCACCATCTCAGGAGCAACTCAGCACCATCTCAGGAGCACCTCAGTACCATCTCAGCACCACTCAGTATCTGCTCAGCACCATCCCAGTACCATTCAGTAACTGCTCAGCACCATCCCAGGAGCACCTCAGCACCATCCCAGGAGCACCTCAGCACCACTCAGTAACTGCTCAGCACCATCTCAGGAGCAACTCAGCACCATCTCAGGAGCACCTCAGTACCATCTCAGCACCACTCAGTATCTGCTCAGCACCATCTCAGTATCTGCTCAGCACCATCTCAGTATCTGCTCAGCACCATCCCAGTACCATTCAGTAACTGCTCAGCACCATCCCAGGAGCACCTCAGCACCATTCAGTAACTGCTCAGCACCATCCCAGGAGCACCTCAGCACCACTCAGTAACTGCTCAGCACCATCCCAGGAGCACCTCAGCACCACTCAGTAACTGCTCAGCACCATCCCAGGAGCACCTCAGAAACTGCTCAGCACCATCTCAGCACCACTCAGTATCTGCTCAGCACCACTCAGTAACTGCTCAGCACCATCCCAGGAGCACCTCAGCACCATCTCAGGAGCACCTCAGCACCATCTCAGCACCACTCAGTATCTGCTCAGCACCATCCCAGGAGCACCTCAGCACCACTCAGTAACTGCTCAGCACCATCTCAGCACCACTCAGTATCTGCTCAGCACCATCTCAGGAGCACCTCAGTACCACTCAGTAACTGCTCAGCACCATTCAGTAACTGCTCAGCACCATCTCAGCACCATCTCAGGAGCAACTCAGCACCATCTCAGGAGCACCTCAGTACCATCTCAGCACCACTCAGTATCTGCTCAGCACCATCTCAGTATCTGCTCAGCACCATCTCAGTATCTGCTCAGCACCATCCCAGTACCATTCAGTAACTGCTCAGCACCATCCCAGGAGCACCTCAGCACCATTCAGTAACTGCTCAGCACCATCCCAGGAGCACCTCAGAAACTGCTCAGCACCATCTCAGCACCACTCAGTAACTGCTCAGCACCATCCCAGGAGCACCTCAGCACCATCTCAGGAGCACCTCAGCACCATCTCAGCACCACTCAGTATCTGCTCAGCACCATCTCAGGAGCACCTCAGCACCATCCCAGGAGCACCTCAGCACCACTCAGTAACTGCTCAGCACCATCCCAGGAGCACCTCAGCACCATCCCAGGAGCACCTCAGCACCACTCAGTAACTGCTCAGCACCATCTCAGCACCACTCAGTATCTGCTCAGCACCATCTCAGGAGCACCTCAGCACCACTCAGTAACTGCTCAGCACCATCTCAGCACCACTCAGTATCTGCTCAGCACCATCCCAGTACCATTCAGTAACTGCTCAGCACCATCCCAGGAGCACCTCAGCACCATCCCAGGAGCACCTCAGCACCACTCAGTATCTGCTCAGCACCATCTCAGCACCACTCAGTATCTGCTCAGCACCACTCAGTATCTGCCCAGCACCACTCAGTATCTGCTCAGCACCATCCCAGGAGCACCTCAGCACCATCTCAGCACCACTCAGTATCTGCTCAGCACCATCTCAGTATCTGCTCAGCACCATCCCAGTACCACTCAGTAACTGCTCAGCACCATCTCAGCACCACTCAGTATCTGCTCAGCACCATCTCAGCACCATCTCAGGAGCACCTCAGCACCACTCAGTAACTGCTCAGCACCATCTCAGCACCACTCAGTATCTGCTCAGCACCATCTCAGTATCTGCTCAGCACCATCCCAGTACCATTCAGTAACTGCTCAGCACCATCCCAGGAGCACCTCAGCACCGTCCCAGGAGCACCTCAGCACCACTCAGTAACTGCTCAGCACCATCCCAGGAGCACCTCAGCACCATCCCAGGAGCACCTCAGCACCACTCAGTAACTGCTCAGCACCATCTCAGGATAATTGCATTTAATAGAGAAACTGCAGGAGGGTAGGATACAGTTGTCAGTTTTTCCTGACAACCACTGAGGTGCAAATCAAGGACAAACAGGTCTTTCCAGGAGCCCACACATGCAACACCAGTCTGCTTTTTAAAGTAGACCAGGTTGGGAATGATCTGTCTTGGTTTGGAATAAAGCTTTATGGAGTGTCAAAGCTCTTCTCTTACTACAGTATCAATAACGGCAAACTTACAGATTAGAATTGTACAAAAAATTGATTTATGAACATGCAATGTTATGAGATAGTTGGGTTTTTTGTTTTCAGGTCAACAGTAATAGGCAAGCCATCAGAAACCAGAGAAATGGTTCTTTTCTGCCCATTTTTAAACTGCCTAAAGAGTACCCACTGTAATTTAGCTGGAGAATTTTCCTAGATTAGACACGTCTCCCCTCAAAAATCTATCACAGCTTTGGGAATTGTAAAACAAACACTACAGTGCTACAAGGGGATCCGTCCTTGTGAGACAACTGAAAACAAGATGATTTGCAGTGCAAGCAGCTCGAGCCCAATGTGGGACAGCAGCTCTCTCTTCCTGAAGTTACCTCCATTCCCACTTACATCTGCCTGGGTTCCCAGCACAAATCCTGTCTGGATCCAAGAAATCCTGGGCTGGGCAGTGAGGCATGGTTAGCCAGAGCCAGGCACAGCCACATCCAGGCCGTTTAGATCTGTTGGCAAAGGATAGCCAAGAGTGAAATGCACCAATTGCTGCAGCAATGCTGAGATGTCTCCAGAACTGCTGGAGCAGCCCAAGTCCCAAAGTGCAGCCCTGGGTGGGAAGAGCTCGTGGCAATCAGCAGATCCTGCCCCAGCTGAAAGGAACTGCAGAGAAGCTCTCTAAGGGCACATCTCTTACCTGTATGTGCAGCAGGCTGACAGCTGATGCAGAGTTTAATTACTGCACTGAGCTCTTCTGTACCTTCCTCGTGTTCACAGGGGCTTTTGTTTGTTGGAAAATGTATCTGGGAATTTTTCCTACTTTTCTGAGGCCAGGCTCCTCTTTCCTCCACACTCCTGGCCCATACTGCTGCTAGGTGTATACTATTTTAACACAAAACTAAAGGATTCCTTTATAAGGAGCAAACAAAACCATGGGGTCTTTATCTTCCATACCAGTATCTTCATCCCTAAGACCAGGCTTATTTTCCTCCCAGGAAACTATTTTAACACAAAATTATAAAGGAATCCTTTAGGGAGCAAACCATGGGGGTCTACCTGTATCTTCATCCCTAAGACCAGGCTTATTTACCTCCCAGGTGAGATTTGTCCCCTGTTTCATAACGACCAAGGTTTTCCCTGGCAGGTGCCACAGAAGGCAGAACATCACTCTGCAGGTCTCACCTGCATTAGAAATTCTGGGTTATATTCTGGTTTATACAAGTCTGATGTCCCTAGGGCCTCCTCTGGCCACAAGCTGCTTCATTTGAGTCACTTAATTCAGCTTAAGCCTGGCTTTTGCAAAACCATAATGATCCCGGCTGAAGCAAATACTCCAATTCTGCACTGGCTTAATTCCATTAAAGCACTACCCGGATCCTTTTGCAACCTGGGCGTTAAAGTTCACTTAAATTAAGGAACTGGGCTAACTGCTTTCGGAGCGGGATTTTGGATGCGACCAGAGGGGCTGGATGGTTCCAGAGCTGACAGAGCAGGTGTGACCCTGCCCGGTGAGGAGCCCTGGGCACACAGAGCAGCGCTCTGGCCCAGGACACCGGCTGGGTTTCGTAAGAGCTGCGAGCAGCGTTACACAAGCAGCGTCACGGCAGGACAGAGCCAGCAGGGCTCACGCAAACCTCCCCAGCATCATCGGGACCAGGGCTCAGCCGGCTCCTTCCCCGCAAACCAGGCACGACTCTCAGCCTGGACAGGGTGAAAAACGCGTGTATTTTGTGATTGGCTTTTGGCAAATATTGAAGTGGATGTTATGTGCGTAGTGTTAGAAAGTGATGCTGTATTAATTCCCTTAAATATGGGTTTAGGTGATAAAAATTGTTAAAATAGAAACGGTGCTATGTAAGGTGCTTTGTTTAAAAGAAAGGGCTTGCAGCCAGGTAGCAGCAACGGGACGCCTGAATCTTTCAGAGAAAGGGAATTTATTGCCTTCTTATCAGAAGAAACGAACTTCATCCCGCCTTGAAGGTCCTGTTAGGATTCGGAGGAAGAAGTTGACGATCCCGTATTTGAATGGAATTTATGCATCATGTATAAATATGCAACAGGCTGTTGCTTTTAAGGGTTAATCCCCTGTTAATGTGGGTCCTTCTTCGGGCTCGTGGTGCCCAGAAAAAGGTACCGAGACGTCCGTAACTCTTTGTTTTTATTGTCTCATATTGTCCTAATTCAATTTGTCCAAATTGTTGTTACTCTGTGTTACTAATTTTTTTAACCATTTTATTACTATTAAACTTTTAAAGATTTTGCAAACAAGTGTATGGCGTTCTTCACAGACAGTGACTGAACAGTTCATTTCCGCAGTAATGGGAGCACGGCTCACCCTGCCCAGCCTGCCAAGGACTGCAGGGACTGCGAGGATGTGAATTGGGGACAGAAAGGTTCCCTTGGGCAGCGCAGGCGGCCAGCGGGCCGTGACTCAGCACAAAGAGCCAGCCAGGTCCTCAGCAGGGCTGAGCTCGGGGTAAACAAACTCACCCTTTCACCCTGACCTCTTTAGCAAATGAAGAGACCCAAAAAAAAACAATCAAGGCGCTTAAACCATCTTTCACTGGTCCTTCTTGACCCCACCCCATCTGAGAAAACTTTATTCCTGTCTCTTTTCAGCTGTGCGGAAGCCACACCAAGCCCAGCGCCTAAACCAGAAGATACAAGACCCAGCACCCCTAAGGACAGACATATCTTTAATTAATCATTATTCCATCTCTAAATCGCCAGCTGCAAGAGGCTCTCAGACCATTTAAAGCCCGTGTCTCTAAGAGGCAGAGCTGACTCATCAGGGAGGCACAGGATGTGTTCACTTACGGGACCTTGTGGGAATTATCGGGCTCCTGGGCTCACATCTCTTAAAGCCAACATTCCCTTGGACCTGGTGCCATGGAAGGGCAGTTCCCAGCACTGGCTTCCCCCTCTGCTGACAGCTCTCAGAGGTGCCAGGAGGGCCTTCATTCCTGGAGGAGAGCAGCCAGCAGAGCTCTGCCAGCTCTGCAAAGGGACGGGGCACATCTCTGGGTGAAACAGGTGAAATTCCAACACCCTGAGACTGCAAACCGAGCCCTGAGCTGCTCCTGTTCAACAGGCAGAGCTGCTGTGGCACCTGCACGTCACCTGTCCTTGAGAGCTCCGTCCTTCCCACAGGATGGCACTGCCCGGGCAGCAGAGAGGCCATGGGCACCAGCTCAGGGTTTATCAGAGTTTGTCAGGGCAGGAGTTCAGCGGGCTCCGAGGCAGGGATTGCATCACACAGCACCACAGCATCTCCTGCAGTGATGCTGTCACACGAACGAGTCACCAGGAGCTCTGGCCTGCGGGGCTCTCCTGAAGGACGAAGCCCTGGAGCTGTTATCTCATTCATTCCAGCTGTGCAGCCCAGCTGTGCTGCCGGGGGTCCGGGCGGGGTTCCGAGGGGCTTCGGGAGCCATCTGCTGTCATCAGCCCAGATTACAGCGAGGGGCTGACGGCACCAGGCTCCCTCCCACCCTCCCAGCGCCACTGAGGTTGGGAAAGACCTCCAAGATGATCCAGCCCAACCTGCGACCCATCAACCTTATCAACCAGGCCAGAGCACTGAGCGCCGTGTTGAGCCATTCCCTGGACACCCCCAGGGATGGAGACTCCACCACCCTCCTGGGCAGCCCCTGCCAATGCCTAATCACCCTTTCAGTGAAGAAACTCCTCCCGAGAAAATACCCGAATTTAACTACAAGCAGAAATAAGAGCCCCTCAGGGAGATCACCACCTCAGCCGGAAGGATTTGGTGCTCTCCATAGGAAACACAGCGCTCCCAACACAGGGAAGGGCTCCACGTGAGGGCCTGCAGTGAGCAGAGATGGGGTTCCAGACCCCCAGCATTAATGCCAGCTCCCACAGGCCCAGGTGGGAGCAGCAGGGCACTCACCCCCTGCTCAGAGGGCCGGGCGGAGCTGCAGGGAGCGCGGCACAGGACGGGGACATGCTGGGTGATGCTCACAGTGCTCTGGGAACTGAGGGGCTTTGTTCCTCTGCAGGCAGCACAGTGGCACTGGGCCTGGCACGGCACAGTGCCCATGTCCCAGCCTGATGTTGGCCCTGGCACGACAAGCGTGCAACCCCGGTGGGCTCAGGATGGTGAGGGCGAGAGCCCCAGGGCTTCAGCACGGTGGGTGTGCAAGGCACATACAAGGCGTGTGTCAGGTGTGTACCAGGTGTGTACCGGGTGTCCGTGTTCCAGGTGTTTGTGTCCCAGGTGTGTCTGTATTCCAGGGGTTTCTCTATTCCAGGTGTTTCTCTATTCCAGCTGTTTCTATGTCTGTATTCCAGCTGTGTCTGAATCCCAGGTTCTTCTGTATTCCATCTCTGTCAGTATTCCAGCTGTTTCTGTGTTCCAGTTGTTTGCGTATTCCAGCTGTATCTGTGTTCCAGCTGTTTCCCTATCCCAGCTGTTTCTGTGTTCTAGGTGTGTCTCTATTCCAGCTGTTTCCCTATCCCAGCTGTTTCTGTGCCTGTATCCCAGGCTGGTCTCTATCCCAGCTGTTTCTGTGTCTGTATCCCAGGTGTCTCTATTCCAGCTGTTTCCCTGTCCCAGCTGTTTCTGTGTTCTAGGTGTGTCTCTATCCCAGCTGTTTCTCTATTCCAGCTGTTTCCCTGTCCCAGCTGTTTCCCTATCCCAGCTGTTTCTGTGTCTGTATCCCAGGTGTCTCTATTCCGGCTGTTTCCCTGTCCCAGCTGTTTCTCTATTCCAGCTGTTTCTGTGTTATAGGTGTGTCTCTATCCCAGCTGTTTCCCTATCCCAGCTGTTTCTGTGTCTGTATCCCAGGTGTCTCTATTCCGGCTGTTTCCCTGTCCCAGCTGTTTCTCTATTCCGGCTGTTTCCCTGTCCCAGCTGTTTCTCTATTCCAGCTGTTTCCCTATCCCAGCTGTTTCTGTGTTCTAGGTGTGTCTCTATCCCAGCTGTTTCTCTATTCCAGCTGTTTCCCTGTCCCAGCTGTTTCCCTATCCCAGCTGTTTCTGTGTCTGTATCCCAGGTGTCTCTATTCCGGCTGTTTCCCTGTCCCAGCTGTTTCTCTATTCCAGCTGTTTCTGTGTTATAGGTGTGTCTCTATCCCAGCTGTTTCCCTATCCCAGCTGTTTCTGTGTCTGTATCCCAGGTGTCTCTATTCCGGCTGTTTCCCTGTCCCAGCTGTTTCTCTATTCCGGCTGTTTCCCTGTCCCAGCTGTTTCTCTATTCCAGCTGTTTCCCTATCCCAGCTGTTTCTGTGTTCTAGGTGTGTCTCTATCCCAGCTGTTTCTCTATTCCGGCTGTTTCCCTGTCCCAGCTGTTTCCCTATCCCAGCTGTTTCTGTGTCTGTATCCCAGGTGTCTCTATTCCGGCTGTTTCCCTGTCCCAGCTGTTTCTCTATTCCAGCTGTTTCCCTGTCCCAGCTGTTTCTCTATTCCAGCTGTTTCCCTGTCCCAGCTGTTCCTGGGTGCCGCGGCCCCTCCGGGCCGGCAGGGGGCGCAGTGGTGCGCGGGGCTCATTGCGCATGCGCGGGGCGGGGCGGGCGGAAGCGCGGCGGAGGGCGAGGGGCGCCCATGGGGCTCCTTAAAGGCGCCGCCGGCGCGGAGCCGCCTCCCGGTCCCGGAGGGACGCGCCAAGCCTGGCTGGAATGAGCAGGTGGGGCGGAACCCCCGGCACTTCCCCCGACACCCCCGTTCCCCCCACGTCATCCCCGCTCGTGGTCCGGCACGCGTGGCCGCTGCCTCAGTTTCCCCCGGTGTCGGGGCTCGTGCGGCCGCGGGGGGGGGCGTGGAGGCGGCCGCAGGGACCCCCGGGCTCCCCTCACGGGGAGGGGGCGCACCCCGGGCCTGCAGATCCTGGAGAGGGAGGTGTAGGGCCAGGGGAGGGGGCACAGCCCTGGGTTGGGGGGCTCGAACCCCTCAGGGGGCCGCAGGCTCCAGGCAGGGGGAGAAACCGCGCAGGGGCTCGGCCCCAGGATGGGGGGCCGGGGCTGCTCGGGGACACAGAGGAACTGTCCCTGCTCGGGGACACAGCAGAACTGTCCCTGCCCCAGGCCAGGCTGCTCGGGGACACAGCAGCGCTGTCCCTGCTGCTGGCAGAGCGCTCTGTGCCCCAGCAGGAGGGGATCCCCCCGGGCTGCAAGGTGGGCACCCCGCTTCAACCCCCCGAGGCTGGAGCAGCCCAGGGCCAAGGATTTCCCTCAGGCTCGGGGCTGGACTCAGCTGGGCCCTTCCAGCCCGGCAAGAGCCCCTTGGGCTCCCCCGCAGGCCCCGTCCCTGGGAATTGTTCGCATTAATTTTGTTTTCCCCCTTGTTGTCACCGTGCCATAGCCAGCCCCACTGACAGGCCAGGCAGAGCAGGGCTCTGAGTTTGGGGGCATATTTTAGGGCTCTGGGTTTGGGGGTATATTTTAGGGCTCTGGGTTTGGGGACATATTTTAGGGCTCTGGATTTAATGGCATATTTTAGGGCTCTGGGTTTGGGGGTATATTTTAGGGCTCTGGGTTTGGGGACATATTTTAGGGCTCTGGATTTAATGGCATATTTTAGGGCTCTGGGTTTGGGGACATATTTTAGGGCTCTGGGTTTGGGGACATATTTTAGGGCTCTGGATTTAATGGCATATTTTAGGGCTCTGGGTTTGGGGGTATATTTTAGGGCTCTGGGTTTGGGGGACATATTTTAGGGCTCTGGATTTAATGGCATGTTTTAGGGCTCTGGGTTTGGGGGTATATTTTAGGGCTCTGGGTTTGGGGACATATTTTAGGGCTCTGGATTTAATGGCATATTTTAGGGCTCTGGGTTTGGGGGTATATTTTAGGGCTCTGGGTTTGGGGACATATTTTAGGGCTCTGGATTTAATGGCATATTTTAGGGCTCTGGGTTTGGGGGTATATTTTAGGGCTCTGGGTTTGGGGACATATTTTAGGGCTCTGGATTTAATGGCATATTTTAGGGCTCTGGGTTTGGGGGTATATTTTAGGGCTCTGGGTTTGGGGACATATTTTAGGGCTCTGGATTTAATGGCATATTTTAGGGCTCTGGGTTTGGGGACATATTTTAGGGCTCTGGGTTGGGGGACATATTTTAGGGCTCTGGATTTAATGGCATGTTTTAGGGCTCTGGGTTTGGGGGTATATTTTAGGGCTCTGGGTTTGGGGACATATTTTAGGGCTCTGGATTTAATGGCATATTTTAGGGCTCTGGGTTTGGGGGTATATTTTAGGGCTCTGGGTTTGGGGACATATTTTAGGGCTCTGGATTTAATGGCATATTTTAGGGCTCTGGGTTTGGGGACATATTTTAGGGCTCTGGGTTTGGGGACATATTTTAGGGCTCTGGATTTAATGGCATATTTTAGGGCTCTGGGTTTGGGGGTATATTTTAGGGCTCTGGGTTTGGGGACATATTTTAGGGCTCTGGATTTAATGGCATATTTTAGGGCTCTGGGTTTGGGGACATATTTTAGGGCTCTGGGTTTGGGGACATATTTTAGGGCTCTGGATTTAATGGCATGTTTTAGGGCTCTGGGTTTGGGGGTATATTTTAGGGCTCTGGGTTTGGGGACATATTTTAGGGCTCTGGATTTAATGGCATATTTTAGGGCTCTGGGTTTGGGGGTATATTTTAGGGCTCTGGCTTTAGGGGTGTATTTTACCCTGCACAGAAAAGGGAGCAGCTCCCAGCTGAGAGGGGAGCTTGGACACAAACAGGAAGCCCCGGAGGTGCCCCAGTGCCCAGCACCAGCAGCGGGGCTGTGCTGGGGCACGTCACAAGGAGAGAGTTTATCAGGTGGGGCAGAGCTGGGAGCAGGAGATTTCCCCTGGCTTGCGTCAGGCTGAGCAGCAGGGCTGGGTCACGGCGAGGATCCGGAGGCAGCGCCCTGCCCGTGGCACGGCTCTGCCATGGCTGTGGGGTCAGCGGGGCACGTGCCACGCTGCCACGGCGTGATGGGTGCCCAAAGAGCGCCCACATCCTGGGGCACTGCAGGGTGTGGGCTCAGACAGACCCAGCTCCCCGTGGGGCTGGCACACGGGCAGGGCTGGGATGGATCCAGCTCTCCCAGCAGGGCTGGGGCCTGTGCCAGGACAGACCCAGCTCCCGGGGGGGCTGGCACGTGTGGCTTCAGGACAGACCTGTCCCAACTTGCAGCCTTGGTCACCCAACAATTCCTGAGCCCATAAAGGAGAGATTTATGACTTCTCTGACCTTGCGAATTGATGAGTCAGATGGTGAAGGTTTTTTGCTGCATTCCCAGGCTTTAAAGAACCCTGGGTTCCCAGAGCCTGGAAGCTCTCCTGCTATGGCCCTGTCCCAGCGTCATAATGATCCCCAGGCCGCAGCGAGGGGGAGCAGCTGGTGCTGAATGTGCCGAGGGTCATTTCTCCACATCCTTCTCGCTGGGAAGGGTGTGATATCCCCTGCTTCCCGACGGCAGCACACCAGCCCTGGAGGCTGCAGCCTTGCCAAGCCCAGCGGGACCGGGCAGGAGGTTTCAGATGCCTAAACCCTTCCTGGGATTCTTGTTGCAAACTCACGAGGGGGATCTCCCCTTCACTGGTGTCCTGCCCTGGCTGCCCTGGGCTCTGCTGCCACCCCAGCCAGAGCTGGGGAGGCTGTCACCGTCACAGCATGGCTGGTCTTTGGACTTTGTTCCTTCCTTTCCTTAATTTTCCGAGTGCAGGGAGGGGACAGTCCTCCTTCCCCAAGGACATGGAAGGCTGGACTGTCTCCACCTCTGCAGCCAGGCTGGGCCTGCTGCCAGTGTGGGGCCAGGGGGCGTTATCAGGGCTGGGCTGGCCCTGGGAGCCAGTCCCTGTCCCCCCCCAGGCCACGCTGATTGTGGGGGGCCCTCGGTGCCGTGTGCTGCAGCGATAGCACGGCGGGCGTGGGACACCTGTGGGACACTCTGCTGGGCTGGGGATGCTGGGGGGGCTCCAGGGGACCTCACCCTTGGACAGGGACCCCCCAGGCTGGAGCATCCTCTGTTCTGCATTGCAGGGGGACAGTGCCATGGCTGAGAAGCTGGCACCGAGCCCCGGCGGGGGCATCACGCCACTGCAGCAGATGCTGGCCTCGGGGACAGGGGCCATCCTCACCTCCCTCTTCGGTGAGCATGGTGTGGTGAGGTGGGTGCCAGGGTGGGGGGCTGGCACGGGGCTGGCACGGCTAAGGGATGGTGTGTTTGGTGTCTTTGCAGTGACGCCACTGGACGTGGTGAAGATCCGGCTGCAGGCCCAGAGGACCCCCTTCTCCAAAGGTAACCCTCCAAAGGGGCAGGGCGGGGGGGCTGCAGCCAGTCCCCTGGCAGGGGTGTCTCAGCTGGCACAGCTGGTGGCAGGGTCTCTGCTCTGGAGCGTGGGGCCATGGCGAGGTGGCAGGTTACCACGGGCCCGGGGGCCCTGCTGGGGGAGCTGGGCTGGTGCTTGGCTCTGTCCTTGCCCCTTCACAGCCCCGTGCCTGGCAGCCCCCCGGCCTCCAGAGGCTCAGCCTGCTGCAGCTGCTGCCCTTTGTTCCAGTCTCCATGCTGCTCCCCTTGGGCTCTGCCCCTTCCTGTGTGGTCACTGGGCTGGGGCTGGCCCCAAGGGACTGGTTTGGTGACAATAGGAACTGCTTGGGAAGTGGCTGTGGGGGCATGCAGTCACCCACAGAGCTGTCCTGCCGCCCAGCCCCGGGTGGTGGCGTGTCCCCTGTGGTTGCTCAGTGTGTCCCATTGTGTGTTTCAGTGTTGGCAGCGCAGTCAGTGCCCTGGGGCGCTCAGCCGGCCACATGTGAGTACGCCGGGGGCTCCTGCTGCCAGTGGCTTTGCTTTCCCAAGCCTTCATCCTGGTTTGCTTCTCCACTGGTGGTGGCTTGGGCTCCTCTGGCTGTGGGGACATCCCTGCACTGTGGGGGCTGACACTGTCCCCAGCCCAGGCTGCCCTGCAGCCCTGCTTTGGGGCTGGCTGTGCCTCATCTATGGGGATCTGTTGTGCAGCTGGCCTGGCTGTGTGTGGTCTTGTCACTCTGTCCTGCTGCCACATCAAAGTCCCCTTGGATTTTTCCTAACTGGTGTCCCTTGTGCCTGGCTTGGGAGCACAGTGGAGGGGCCAATGCTGACGTCCCCACTGTGCCAAGGCAGCAGAGCCAAGACCAAGTGAGGCATAAACCCTCTCCCGGTGCTGGCAGTGGGTCCTGCTGTGTGCCCACCCCTGCCATGGAGCTGGGTGTCCCCATGGCCCTGGTTCTGGCCATGATCAGACCCTTGTGCAGGGTTGTTCCTCTCCTGGTCTCGGGCTGGTCCGCACTGGGCTCAGGCACTGAGGGTTTGGCTCCTTCCTGGAAGATGTGGCAGCTTTGGGGTCAGGTGTGCAGGGCATGGGGCAGAGGGGAAGGCTCTCCTGTGTGATGGCAGTGCTGTTGTTTCCTCCTCAGGGAAGTGTTTCCTCTACTGCAACGGGCTCATGGACCACCTGTACGTCTGCCAGAACGGCAGCAGCTGCACCGCCTGGTACAAGGCCCCTGGGCACTTCACTGGCACGCTGGTAGGAGCCCCAGGCATGGCCAGGGCCTCCCCACCCCAGAGGGGTATCAGGGTGTTTTCTGGGGGTTGTTTGTCCTTCTCCCACCTGTAACTGCTGTCCCTGGTGCTCCGCTCTCTCCCCAGGATGCCTTTGTGAAGATCACACGCAATGAGGGCATCAGATCTCTGTGGAGCGGCCTGCCCCCCACCCTGTGAGTCTGGGGATTCTGGCTGCTACCACCTGCCCAGGAATACAGGTCCCAAGCTCCCTGCCAGCCCCCAGGGAGGCCCTGTGCCCCTCACTGCCCTTCTCCTCCTCGCAGGGTCATGGCCGTGCCAGCCACCGTCATTTACTTCACCACCTACGACCAACTCCGGGACTACCTGCGCACCCGGGTGGGGAGCTGGAACCACTACATCCCCCTGCTGGCTGGGGCCCTGGCCAGGCGTGAGTGCCCCTCCTCTCTGGGGTCCCCCATGCCCGCTCAGTGCCCACATTCAGTGCTGGCTCTCCTGGCACGGTGCTGGTGGCTCTGGGACGGCCGCTGGAGCGGACAGAGCTCACTCCCCGTGTCCCTTGTGTTGCAGTGGGTGCTGTGACAGTCATCAGCCCCCTGGAGCTGATCCGCACCAAGATGCAGTCCCGGCAGCTCAGCTACCGCGAGCTGCGTGTGTGCATCCAGTCTGCAGTGGCCCAGGACGGCTGGCTGTCCCTCTGGAGGGGCTGGGGACCCACCGTGCTGCGGGACGTCCCCTTCTCGGGTATGCTGGGGGGCACTGGGGTGTGGGGGCCCAGGGCAGCCCTGTGCTGCTGGGGGGTGCCCAGTGGTAGCCCTGGTGTCCCCTCTCCCCCAGCTCTGTACTGGTTTAACTACGAGCTGGTGAGGTCGTGGCTCTGCAGGCAGGCCTGGCTGGACGGGTCCACGTTCACGGTCAGCTTCGCATCCGGGGCCATCTCTGGCACGGTGAGTTTGGGATGCTGGGGCTCCCTGGGGGGTTGGCGCCTGTGGGAGGGAGGGGTGGGGCTGGGAGGTGACAGCAGAGCTGGCACTGGGCAGGAACGCCAGGTCCTGGCTCACCATGCAGTGCCAACCCCACAGGTGGCCGCGGTGCTGACGCTGCCCTTCGACGTGGTCAAAACGCATCGGCAGATCGAGCTGGGAAACAGTGAGGTGCACCCAGGTGAGGGGCTGGCTCCAGGGGGGCACCCAGCACTGCCCAGGGGTGCCCCCCAAGCCTCACCTGCTCCCCTCTCCCCACAGTCACAGCCTCCAGGCCTTCCAAGCCTTCCTCCACCTGGCTGCTCATGCAGCGGATCCGCGCCGAGTCTGGCACCCGGGGCCTGTTTGCAGGTGAGGGTGTGCCCTGGTTCCCTGCTGGGGTTCTGGGTGCCCTGGTGTCACCCCAGGGCTCACAGTGCTGTCCTTGCAGGGTTCCTGCCCCGTGTCATCAAGGTGGCACCTGCCTGCGCCATCATGATCAGCACCTATGAGTTTGGCAAGAGCTTCTTCCAGAAGCTGAACCAGGAGCAGCAGCTGCGGGGATTGTGAGCAGGCCTGGGGCAGGGCTGGCCGTGGCCGTGCCCAGGGGACAGTGCCAGCCCTGCTCCAGCCAGGTGTCCCAGGAGCAGGGATCTGCACTCGGCCGTGCAGAGCCCAAGTGCCTTCGTTCCTGCTCTGCCTCCCGCTGCCCGCACACGGAGCCAGGGCCAGCCTGCCCCACTCCCTGTCCCAGCCACTCTGGGGACATCTGTGCCTGCTGCTGTGACACTGGGGGGATATGGAGCCCCCCACACCCATCCCTTGGGGCTGGACAGATGCTGCTGCTGGATTCATGGACACTCTGGCAAGGATGGGGTGTCCCAGGAGACTTGGCCTGGCAGGAGATGCAGCTGGGGCTGTGGCAAGGACCAAACCCCAGAGCTCGGGGCCTTCTCTGCCTGCCTGGGCCCCCCAGCCCTGCTCTGCCTGGGGATCTGCCCCTCCTGACCATCACTCACACACAGCCTCGCCTTGCTGGCTCTGCATGGCATGGGGACACGTCAGGACCCCCTCCCTGCCTCTGGACCTCTCCTCCCACTCGGGATGTCCCCATCCCCTGTCAGACCACCCGGTGTGGGGACAGACCTCACTGCTGCTCCGGGGGGCCATTGTGGCCCCCCTGCCCCATCCTTCCACTGCAGGGCCCTGCCCAGCTCTGGGCACTGCCCTCCTTACCCTGGGACTCATGGAGGGGACTTTTCCTCGTTTCTTAAATAAAATAGTTGTCTCTTAGTGGAAGGATTTCTCTCTGTGTGCTGGGGGGCTGTAGGGACACTTGTGGCAGGGGGGCACAAGGGGTCTGTTCCCAGCTGGGGAGGTGGGTGACAGGCCAGCTCTGCTTGCTGCGTTTATTGATTCCTTTTGCTCCAACAAGGCAGATGGGGCAGAAATAAAAACCAAAATCACCCAAAACAACTCAAAACCCAGGGGAGGACGGGGAGGAAGGGGGAAGAAGAGTCCTCCCCCTGTTGTGGGGATGCTGCTGCAAGGGGGGCAGGCGGCCCCCACAGTGCAGGGGAGCTGGGGGAGGCCAGGTGGGCACCGGGGGCTGAGCAGGACGGACAGAGGGGCCACGACAGACCCCCACCCTGGGAGGGGCCTGGCCCGACCCCCCCTCACTCCCCAGCAGCTGTCACTGCCACTGTCCCCCCACCGTGGCACAGTCCATTCCCCCAGTCCTGCACCCCCATCCCAGCAGGTCCGTGTCTCCAGCCGGGGTCCAGGGTGGGGTCTCCCGGTGGGGAGGGGGCTGCCCGTCCCCAGCCTCCCCGGTGGGATCAGCGGCGAGTCCCTCGTGGTGCCCGGGGTGCGAGGGGGGCCGAGCTCGGTCAGTCCTGCGCCGTCAGGCGGGGCCGGGGGGCGGCGCGGGGGCCGGGGGTCTCAGCTGGGGCTGCGGGTCGGGCTGGCTTCCGTGCTGTCGCTCACCAGGCACTCGTTGGACTTGAGGCTGGCCAGGGACTTGCAGCTGGGCAGGGAGGCCAGGGAGCCGCAGAGCCCCAGCATGGAGGGCGTGGGGTCCTTCCCTGCGGGCAGAGAGGGGCGTCACGGGGGGCTCGGGCTCGTGTCCCTGCCTTGCCACCCCGGGGGGACAGGCACCGCCTCTCCGGGGGCGACGGGGTGTCCCTGCGCTGCTGGGGCAGCATCCCAACCACGAGGAGGGGGCTGCCGGAGGGTCCTGACACGGGGGGCACGGGGGGAGGCATGCTGAGCCCCGGGGGCTGCTGGAGGGTCCTGACACCAGGTGCATGTGGGGAGACGTGCTGGGCCCCGGGGGCGCCCTATGGTGGGTCGGGGGTCTTACCCAAGGGCCCCCAGGGCTCCCCTTCGCGCTTGCCCTCGCCCAGGCGCTGGGAGTCGGAGCTGAGGCTGTTCTCGGCCGAGAGCTGGTCGGTGCTCACGAAGCTGTGCCTGCAGGGGGACAGCTCTGAGCCCCCGGGGCTGGCACAGCTCTTCTGCCCCTCCCTCACCCCGTGTCCCCCCCCCAGGGCAGGGCAGGGCGCTTGGCAGGTCTCTGCCCTCACCGTGAGCTTACCTTCTGTAGAGTTTGCTGTCCGAGCCGCTCTCGTTGCCATTGAGAGTCCCCAGGGAGGGCCACTGGTTGACCAGGGGTGTCACCATCTCCTTGGAGAGCTGGGCCAGCTGTGGGTTCTCGCAGGGGATCAGCCCCGTCCTGCAACAAAGGCGGGGGCTCAGCGCCTGGCACAGCCACCAGTGCTGGGCACCTGCTGGGTGACAGGGCCCATGGCATGTGTGGGGCACTGGGGACACCCAGGGCCTGTGGGGCAGCCCCCCAAGCCCCCCGGCAGTGGGTCCCCACTCACAGCTGCTCCTGCAGCTCCAGGATGACGCCCTCCAGCTCCCTCTTCTCCAGCTGGTTCTGCACCATCACCTCCTCCAGCCGGAGCTTCAGCCGCTTGTTCTCCGCCTCCAGGTCCTTCAGCTGCGACTCCCGCAGCCTCACCAGCTCCTCCAGGTACCCCTGTGGGAGGCCACCATCAGTGGTGCTCCACTGCCACCACCCCCAGTGTCCCCAGGGCCATGCAGAGTGACAGGGAGCGGCTGGGTCACCGCAGCAGCAGGATGAAAGGCTGAGGGCACCACTGAGACAGAGATGCTCCAGGCTGGAGCGTCCTGGGGAAGCTGACACCCCAATGGCCCCAGCCTGGTACCTTCTGGGCATAAACAATGCGGAATTTCTGCTCCATCTTGCGCCACTTGTTGTACCAGCTGTCCTCGTCGGTGACCAGGGGCAGGTAGGGGTGCTCAGGTGAGCTGTCCTCGCTCGTGCTGCTCTCCACACTGCCCCGCTCCTCCTCCTCGCTCAGGTAGTCATAGCTGGGGGTTGTGGGGGCTCAGCAGGGTTCTCAGGGGTTCAGGGTGCTGGGGCAGAGACAGGGGGGTCCCCAGCCCAGGAAGGGCAGCCCAGCTCCTACCTCTGCGTGAACTTCAGGTAGGGCGTGTAGTCGATGACCACGGGCGTTTTACCGTCCATCACCTCTCCCTTGAGGCAGAAGCTGAGCAGAGGCAGCAGGAGAAGGTCAGGGAACCCCGAGGCTGTCACTGAGGGGTCCCGCTGTGCCACCTGTCCCTACCTGAAGTCGATGGCGCTGAGCCCGATGAGCATCCCCGTGAGCACCGTGGACTCCTCCCGCAGCATGATGGCCCCGTCGTCGTAGAACCGCCTGTGGGGAGCACACGGCTGGCTGTGCCCCCCAAAACCCACCCTGGCACCCCCAAACCCACCCCAGCACCCCCACACACCCCGGTGCAGGTGTGGCCGTGGCCGGCAGGGCCGGGGCTGCTCACCTGGTGGTGCGAGTGTCCCGCAGGGCCGTGGAGATGTACTCGGACATTCGCTTCTCCATCAGCGCCACGCGGATCCACGCCCGGCCCTGCGAGGCAGCACCCAGGCACTCCTGAGGGTGGGGGCTGCCCCGGGGGTCCCCACATCCCCACCCACCCCCAGGAGTGGCTTTCAGCCCCTTTTTTGGTACCATGGGGAGCCACAGCTGCTGTTGTGTCCCAAGGGGCTCTGTGGTGTGGGAGGGAGCTGCAGGAGGGCAGGGGAGGGGAGCAAGGTGGGGGGACAGAGGGTGGGGATGGGATGGGATGGGATGGGATGGGATGGGATGGGATGGGATGGGATGGGATGGGATGGGATGGGATGGGATGGGGTGTGGTGGGATGGGATGGGATGGGATGGGATGGGATGGGATGGGATGGGATGGGATGGGATGGGATGGGGATGTAGATGGGTCCGTGTACCAGGGTGGAGTGAATGGAAACAGGGGCAGGCATAGAAATGGGGATGGGGATGGGGATGGAGATGGGGATGGGGATGGAGATGGGGATGGGGTGGGAATGGGGATGAAGGTGGGAATGTAAATGTGATGGGATGGGGTGGGGATGTAGATGGGTCCATGTCCAAGGGTCAGGGTGGAGTGAATGGAAACAGGGACAGGCATAGAAAAGGGGACAGGGACAGGGACAGGGCTGGTGCCTTCCCAACCTTGGCCCTGGAGGTGCTGATGTTCTCCATGTTCTCGATGCTGCTGACGCAGTTGTTGGGCACCTTGCTGCAGGCCAGGCGGATGTAATCCCAAAACCCGCGCTGTCCATCAGAGCTGAACCAGCTGACAGGGCCTGCGGGCACCCACGGGCTGCTCAGGGGCTGCAGTGCCAGCACAGCCCCTCCAGCAGAGCTTGACACCCTCCCTGCTGTGTCCCCATCCACCACGGGACACGGGGATGTGACAGGGACAGCCCTGGGGCCAGCACTACCTTTGAAGCGGTGGCTGAGGATCTGCTCGAGGATGGCGGCGAAGTTAACGAACTCCTCAGAGGAGTCATCGATGGGATCTGCCGTGTACTTCTCCAGAAGGGTCTTCACCGAGAACCTGGCCAGGGAGGGGACGGTGTCACAGCAGGGAGGGGACACCCCCAGCCCTGGCAGGCTCGGGGCTTTCAGCAAAGCTCTTTTGCAGCTGTTGGCTCCCGCTCCCGGCAGCGGGAAGAGGGCGTCGGGCCGGGCTGTGGCTCGGTGACCCCCCTGTCCCCGCGTCCCCAGGGACCCCGCTGCTCCCCGCCGTGCAAGTGGCCAGGAAGGGCGAACAAAGGCCCCCTTCCTCCCGGCCGTGCGCGGGCGGTGATGGCTTCCCCTTCCGCCCGGCCGCTCGTGCTCGGGGCGCAGCGACAGCGAGGACAGGGCATGGACCAGGCACCGTGCACGGGGCAGGCGTTTGCCAGGGGGCATCGCCCCCTCTGTGGGCTCTGTGGGTCACAGCTGCCTGGAGGAGCAGCTGGAGGGTGTCCCCATCCTGGCACTGAGGGCTGCGGGTGCCTCATGGCACAGCAGTTGGAGGCGTCCTGGTGGAGATCCAGAGGGTCCCCACGTGGTGACAACGGGGTCTTTAGGTGCCCCCATGCCATGGCAAGGAGATCCATTGGGTGCCCATGTCATGGCAGTGGGGTGTGGAGGTGCTCCGTGCCACGCTGAGGAGCCCTGGGGTCCCCAGACCCCAAATGAGGCCCTGGGGGTCCCTGCCAGGCTGCCCAGGCCCGGGTACCTCCCACATCCCCCCGGCCCTGGGCCAGGCTCCAGCACCCCCAGCCCCTCACCGGGCCCCCGGGGGTGTCACCGCACCCCCGCGCCCCGGCAGGAGCCACCAGCCCCCCAAACCCCGTCCCTGCGCCCCATTGCTGCCCCCCCATCCCGGTCCAGCCGCGAGTCTCCATGACAACGCTCATCCTCCATCCTTCATCCCCCATCCCCGCCGCTCCGGGGCCCTGACGTCACTTCCTGGGCCCCCGCCCGCATGGGGGTCCCCAACCCCAGCCCCCCCCCCCCGCACCCCGCTGCCCCCAGCGCCCCCCTCACCCTCCAGATCCCCCCGACATCCCCGGCGGCCCCCGACATCCCCGCGCCGGCCGCCTCCATGTTGTCACTGCGTCCCCCGCCCTCTGTCTCCCCCTTCACGACCCTCCCCCAGCCCCTGTAGATCCCCACAGCCCCCCCGGAACCCCCCGGAACCCCTTGGAACCCCCAGAACCCCTTGGAACCCCTTGGAACCCCCAGAACCCCGCACCGCAGCAGCCCCGCGGCCCCGCGCCCCCCCTTTCCCGCATCCCCATCCTCCTCCTCCTCCTCCCCCTTCCAAACGTGAATTTCCCCCCCTCAAAAAGCGACCGCAGCCGCAACAAACCCCCCCAAAAGGGCGAGGGGGCGGCGGGGGGGAGGGATGAACCCCCCAGCCCTCCCCAGCACGGCCCCTCCCCGCCCCCCATCCCCTCCATCCCCAGCGCCGGTGGTCGCTTCTCCCTCCCCCCTCTCCTCTCCTCCTCTCGCCCCCCTCCCCATTTCGCGGTGCCCCCCACCTGCAGACGGTGATGAGGTTTTTCCTCTCCACGGCGATGTTCCTGGAGGAAGCCTTCTTGGAGGAGAGCCCCAGAGCCATGGCAGCCGGCACCCAGCTCGCTTCCATGCACGGCCCCGGCGCCGCGGCCGCGGGCGATGCCCCTTCCCCCGTGGGGACCCCCCCGGTCCCGGCCCCGGCCCGCGGGCCCCGCTCCGCGCTCGCTTTGCTCCGCCGGTGCCCACGCCACGGGCCGTGCGCCGCCCCCCCCCCAAAGGGATGCTCGCTCTCCCCGCCCCCGGCCCCCCAAATCTCCCTCCGGGGGATGGCGGGGGCACGGCAGGGAGGGGAGGGCCGGGGTCCCCCCCGTGGGTCCCCCCCTGTCCCTCCCGGCGTGGCGAGACACTGCTGGGTGAAGCCGCGGGGAGGGGGCGCCCCCGGGGTTTAGGGGGTCTTTTGTCGACCCCCGGATATTTGGGGAGCCTTTTGCCCACCCCCGGCACCCCACGGGGATTTGGGGGTCTTTTGCCCACCCCCGGCACCCCACGGGGATTTGGGGGTCTTTTGCCCACCCCCGGCACCCCACGGGGATTTGGGGGTCTTTTGCCCACCCCCGGCACCCCACGGGGATTTGGGGGTCTTTTGCCCACCCCCGGCACCCCACGGGGATTTGGGGGTCTTTTGCCCACCCCCGGCACCCCACGGGGTTTTGAGGGGTCTTTTGCCCACCCCCGGCACCCCACGGGGATTTGGGGGTCTTTTGCCCACCGCCGGCACCCCACGGGGATTTGGGGGTCTTTTGCCCACCCCCGGCACCCCACGGGGTTTTGAGGGGTCTTTTGCCCACCCCCGGCACCCCACGGGGATTTGGGAGTCTTTTGCCCACCCCCGGCACCCCACGGGGTTTTGAGGGGTCTTTTGCCCACCCCCGGCACCCCACGGGGTTTTGAGGGGTCTTTTGCCCACCGCCGGCACCCCACGGGGTTTTTGGGGGAGTCTTTTGCCCACCCCACGGGGTTTTGAGGGGTTTTTGCCCACCCCAGGCTCAGATCAGCACCCCCTGCCTTGCCCTGCATCCATCCCCGTTTTGGGGGGCTGAGCATCACCCCCCCATCTCCCGGGGGTCTGATCCCACCACCTTCATGGGGTGGGCGGGGGTGGCGGTGCCAAGGGGCAGCGCCCCCACCGCGTTCTTCAGCGTGCCTGTTTCCCCGTCGTTGTGACGGAGATATTGGGAACAAGGCTGGTGAATCCCGCAGCAGCAGCGTAAACCTCCACCAAACAGCCCCCAAATAAATCAGAGTCACCCTCAGCACGCAGACACCCCAGTGGGGACACGTGCCACCTCCCTGTGCCCACCACCGGGGTGCCACACGCCCGCTGTGCCCATGCCAAGAGACTGGGGGGGACAGGTGGGCACAGGGCGGGGAGGGACCCCCAAAATCCCCGAGGCTGGGCAGGGAGGGGAGCCCTTGGCAGAGCCCAGATAAGGCCGGGGCTGTTATCGGGACACCCAGACCCAGCACCACCCCTCTGTCCCCTGGGGGTGCCACCAGGTCCCCAATGTGTGCCATGAGCCCCCAGGCTGGATGGCACAGCGGGGACAGCTCTGGTGTCACCTCACTGTGAGGGGGCCCTGTGGGTGTCCCCAGGGACCAGGGGTGGGATGGGAATGTGTGTGTGCACAGGTGTGTGTGTATATGTGTGTGCGTGTGTGTGTGTGTGTGTGTGTGTGTGTGTGCAAGGCTCACCCACCTCGCCCTGGGACTGGAATTGGGATTTTGGGCCTGAGATCCTTTTAGGAAAGCTGTAAATGTAGAGACACACACATCTGTGTGCACACACATCCACAGGTGTGAGCACAGGTGTGCACACACACACACAGGGCCACGGGCCCCTCTCACACACACACAAGTGTGCCCATGGGTGGGCACTAACACGGGTGCGTGCACAGGTGTGTGCATGTGTGTGTATGTGTGTGCAAGGCTCACCCACCTTGTCCTGGGATTGGGATTTTGGGCCTGAGATCCCTTCAGGAAGGCTGCACATGTAGAGACACACAGGTGTGTGTGCACACACGTACACAGGTGTGAGCACACGCACACACACAGCGACACGGGCCCCTCTCACACACAGGTGTGCCCACGGGTGCCCTCACCCCTGCCCTCCTCCAAAGCATCCCCCCCTCTCCAGGGCCCCCCAATCCCACGGCACACAGGGACACCCCATTCCGTGTCCCCCTGCTCCTCCTCCCCGGGGAACCTCCCCAGGAACCCCCTTTTTTTTTTTAATTTTTTTTTTTTTTTTAACGAGAACACCCCAACCCCGCGGGAAGGGAGGGGGGACACGGGGGGATCCCGGGAATTCCCTGCGGGGAAACCCCAGGTAAACAAGATTGGGGGGGCAGCGGGAGCAGCTCGGGGGTGCCGGGCTGGGCGAGGGACGGACAGGAGGACAGCGGGAGCAGGCGGGGCTGAAGCGGGGCGCAGTTTTGCAGATGTTGCACCCCGATAACCTTGTTTTTCCGGGGGGCCCGGGGGGGCCGGCTGAGCCCGAGGGGGGCGAGATTAGGGAGGTGAGCGTGACTCAGGCATCGGCGCTCACAGCCCGGGCACCGCACAGAGAGCGCGGCAGGGCCGGCGGAGGCACCCAGGGGTAGGTGCGGGGTCACCTCGGGGTGTCCCCGGGGCTGCCGGGGGGGACACGGGGGGAGCTGGGGCTGGGGGGGCACCCTGGGCTGCCCCAGGGGGGTGCTGGGGTGGGAGGTGCTGCGGGATGGGGGATTTGGGCTCCAATGGGGAGCCAGCAGTGCGGTGTGGATGGCCTGGGATGTGCGGGCTCCGTGCTGAGCCGTGCCGGGCGCTTTGCGGGATGAGAGATCCCAAATACGCTGCCAGGGACGGCCTGGGATGTATGGACTCCATCGGGAGCCCCGGGGCTGGCCCACGGAGGGAAGGAGCAGTCCCAGGTTGTGTGAAAGGTTCGGGATGCGCCGGCTCCAGACGGAGCCCAGCCAGGAGGCAGGAGGGGTCCCGGCCGTGCCGCAGGGATGCTGAGGGATGTCAGGGCTCCGCGGAGCCGCGGTGGCCGCGGGAAGGATCCCGGTGACCGTGCGGGGCTGGCGGGGGGGTGTGCGGGCTCCGTGCTGAGCCCTGCGCGGCGTTTGGTGCGGGAGGGGCGAGCCCAGCCCTGAGCCTGGCAGGGGATGGATGGATGGATGATGGATGGATGGATGGATGGATGGATGGATGGATGGATGGATGGACGGGCCCCATGGGGCTGTACCCACTGAGGGGGACCCCATAGCATTGTACCCACTGAGAGATTCCCCATGGGGCTGTACCCACTGAGGGTGACCCTATAGGGCTGTACCCACTGAGGGGGACCCTATAGGGCTGTACCCACTGAGGGGGACCCTATAGGGCTGTACCCACTGAGGGATTCCCCATGGGGCTGTACCCACTGAGGGGGACCCCATAGCATTGTACCCACTGAGGGGGACCCCATAGCATTGTACCCACTGAGAGATTCCCCATGGGGCTGTACCCACTGAGGGGGACCCTATAGGGCTGTACCCACTGAGGGATTCCCCATGGGGCTGTACCCACTGAGGGATTCCCCATGGGGCTGTACCCACTGAGGGTGACCCTATAGGGCTGTACCCACTGAGGGGGACCCCATGGGGCGGGCTGTACCCACTGAAAGGGACCCCACGAGGTTGTACCCATTGAGGGGGTTCCCCATGGGGCTGTACCCACTGAGGGGGACCCCAGCCGCGCCCTGGCTGCCGGGGGATGTGCGGACCCCACGGGGACGGCGCTGTCGGTGCGGTGTGGGGCTGAGGGCTCCGTCCCGCACACACCGTGTGGGACAGGAGCCCCGCACCGAGCTCCGTCCTGCCGTGCCCGGGGCTCTGCGGGGCAGGGATGAGTTCGGCGGCTCCCGGTGACCTCGCTGCCGGTGCCGCAGCCCCCGCGGGTCCCGGTGCCGCAGCCCGGCCCGGGGCGCGGTGGGGCAGAGCGGGTGGAGCGGGGCAGGGGCCGACGCCCGGTGTCGGGCGTTATCAGCGGGGCACAGCCCGGCGCACCGGGCTGATGCAAGAGCCGCCAGCGGGCTGGGGGGGCCGGGGGGGCCCGGGGCAGGCCGGGCTGGGGGCCGGGGGCCGCCGGTGCCGGGGCCAGGCGGGGCAGGAAGGAGACGGCCGAGTCAGAGGCTCGCCGTCCATCCCGTGGCCCCGCCGCGGCTCCCGCGCCCCGCCGGGGATCCCGCGTGGCCCCAGCGGGGATCCCGTGGCCCCCGCGGGGTGTCCGGGACCCCAGCCCGGCTCCCCCAGCCCCGGCCGGGAGCGAGCTCCTGCATCACCCTGGTGAGATCGCGGGGGGCTGGATCCCCCCAAAGCCGCCCATTGCCCTGACCTTGCCCCCGAGCCCCCAGCGGGGTCACCGGGCCGGGGGGGCTGGGGGGGCGGCCGGAGCCCCTCGGCCCCCCAGGCTCGGGGGGTCCCCAGGGGGCGGCTGGAACCGCGGCTTTGGGGGTCCCGGACCCCTCCTCAACGACTCGGGGCGGGGGCGGGCGGGGGGCAGCAATGGGGGGGTTACAGGGGGGGGTCCGGAGCCCCCCGGGTCCCTCCGGGGCTGCCCCGGGGGGGGCGGGGGGGGCGCAGTGCGGGCAGGGCGCCCCCTGGCGGTTGTGCCGCGGAACAGCCCCGGGGCAGCTTGGGGGCGCAGGGGACACTCAGGGACACAGGGGACACACAGGGGACACAGGGGACACACAGGGGACACAGGGGTCACAGGAGACACAGGGGACACGTAGGGGACACCCAGGGGACACAGGGGACGCAGGGGAAGCGCAGGGGACACAGGGGTCACAGGGGACACTCAGGGGATACAGAGGACACTGGGGTCACAGGGGACACACAGAGGACACGGGGAACATGCAGGGGACACGCAGGGGACACAGGGACACAGGAGACATAGGGGACACACGGGACACAGGGGACACAGAGGGGACACAGAGGACACAGGGGTCACAGGAGACACAGGGGTCACAGGAGACACAGGGGACACGCAGGGGACACGCAGGGGACACGCAGGGGACACAGGGGTCACAGGGGGTGCGGGCACTGCATGCTGCAGGGATCTGGGGCTGATGGAAGGGGGGCAGAGGGGCCTCCCCAGCTGAGCACCCTGGGTGGGTTTGGGGTGCTCACCCCATCCGGGTTTGAGCTGTCCTGCGAGTCCAGCTGTGCCTCAGTTTCCCCCCTTCTACCTTTCCCCTCTGCCAGGGGCTGGGGCTGTGTGTGGGGGATTTGGGACCCCAACCCCCGTGTGTGGGACTGTATGGGGCCCTCATACAGGTGCAAGGGGCTGCAGGGGGCTGTGTAGGACCCCAGACACATGCCTGGGTCTATACAGGACCCCCACCCACACACGAGAGGGTCATGTGGGGTCGCAGCCCCTGAGCGTGGGTCCCTAGGGGACCCAACCCCGGCTGTGACCCCAGCACAGGGCATGGCGTGCGTGGCACGGGTGGCTCAGGGCAGCATGCCACGTCCCTGGTGGGAAGCTCTGCCGTGCCCTGACGTCCGTTCCCATCCCGTGCGGCGGCAGGGCAGGGCATGACCTCCCTGGGGACCCCCAAGCCCGGGCCCTCCCGGCCCGTGGGGAGCGGGTTGGGCGGGCAGGGGCTGCGGGAACGGCCACGGGGACAAACAGCCCTTGGGACAAACGCCACCGTCGCGGGGGCACCGAGCGATGCCCTGCCTGCTCTCTGCTAACTTGTTCTCTCTCGTTTCCCCGTGCCCGCCCCGCAGAGCGCCGGGTTATGGTGGCACCGGGCTGAGCGCCGGGACGCGCCGAGGCGGCAGCGGGGGCCGAGCCCGGAGCCATGGAGGGGCCTGGCCAGGTAGGGACCCCCGGCCCCCGCCCCGGCTCCGCGCTGCGCCCCGGCACGGCCCCGGCACGGCCCCGGCGCGCCCCAGCCCGCTGACCCCTGTCTGTGTCCCGCAGGAGGCCTACGAGGAGGGGATGAGGAGGAGCCTGGACCCCGAAGGCTACGAGGACCCCGGGCTAAAGAGCTCCCACCTGTCGCTGGGCGAGATGAGCAGTGAGTGGCTCTGGGGCGCTGGTGGTGTGGGCACCACGGGGCTGGCATTGCATGGGCACCAGTGTCACAGGGTGCCAGCGCTGCGGGGCGTGGCAGGGCATGGGTTCCGATGTGGCAGAGGTGACAGCGTTGCATGTGTGACCACGGCATAACACGGGTGACAGCTTTGCAGGGCTGATGGCACCACAGGGGCACTGGCGCCAGCTGGGTGCCAGCGTTGCAGGGCCACCAGTGGCTCAAGGTCAGGCGTTGTGTGGGCAGAGTTTTGTGGGTGCCGCTGTGCAGGGACACCAGCATGGCTCAGGGTCATTGCATGGGCACCAGCAGTGCGTGGGCACAGGTGTTTCATGGCTGCCAGCTTCTTGTGGGCACGCATGGCACATTAGCACTGCGTTGCATGGGTGCCAGCAATGCATGGGCACAGGTGTTCCATGGCTGCCAGCTTCTCATGGGCACGCATGACTCATTGGCACGGTGCTGCATGGGCACCAGCAGTGCATGGGCACAGGTGTTTCATGGCTGCCAGCTTCTGGTGGGCACGCATGGCACACCGGCACGGCGCTGCATGGGTGCCAGCATGGCGCAGGCACGTCGCATGGGTGGCACAGATGAGTTGCATGAGCACACAGGTCTTGCACGGACGCGTTCCCCGGGTGCCAGCGTGGCAGCGGCAGCAGGGCCAGGCAGGGACACCCCCTCAGGGCAGTGAGTCCCTCTGAGGTGCCACCTCCAGCTGTGGGTGCCCGGAGCGGGGCTGAGCCTGGGGACACCCGAGCTCCTTGAGCCCCCCGAGAGGGAGGTGAGGGCAGTGTGGGCACTGGTGCCACACAGCACCCCCCGCCCAGGCACGGCTGTTTCGGAGCTGCCACCCCGAGGGGCTGTTTGTCACCGTGGGGTGGCACAGACGGGGTAACGCTGCCCCCTGTTCTGCGCAGGGGCCGGCGCTGGCATCGGGTCCCCGCTGCAGGCGTGGAGAGCCAGGGCCGAGGAGATGAATCCCCTGCGGTGAGTGCCCAGGTCGGGGCTGGCACCCCGGGGCAGGCTGGGGGCACCCGCGGTGCCCGCGCTGAAGCCCCGTGCCCGCGCTGTGTGTTTTGCAGCCAGTATCTGCCCGGCCGCCGGGGATTTTATGACCTGGACGGGAAGCGGCGCTCGGCCGGGGCTCCCCCGGGCCCCCCCAGCCGTGGCGAAGGGCAGCGTGAGTGACCGCGGGGGCCCCGGGGGACAAAGCCCGGCCCCGGCGTCCCCCCCACCCCGAGCTGCCCACCCCCGTGTCCCCCCATCCCGCGTGGGGACTGTCACCCACCCGGGCGTCAGGGCGCGCCGCGGGGTGACCGCTGCCACTTGCCCGTAATCGCCCACTGATTGCGGATAAATAAACTCTTTGTTTGGGGTGAGGACAAGAACCGCTCGGGGCTGAACGCCGGCTGGCGCCGGGCGGCTCGGTGGCGGTGGCGGCGGGCAGGGACGGGGACACGCTCGTGCCCGCGTGCCAGGGCCAGCGCCGTCGGGGACACGGTGCCAGGGGACGCGCCCCACGCCCGCTCCCGAGGGCGCAGCATCCTTCCCCTGGCAGAGCGGGATGCGGCTCCTGCAGCATCGCCCCGCAGGGCGGGTGACACGGCCGGGGACGGCCAGGGGACCGCGGTGGTCCCCGCCGGGGGTGGAGGGACGCGGGGTGAGCCCGTCCCCGCCGTGGGGTGACAGCGGGCGGGCGGGAGCCGCGCCGGTGTTTACTGTCAGCAAAGGAAGGGCTGCGGGATTTACGGTGCGCACGGGGCGGCCGCGGGGATCGGTCCCCGCGTTATAGGGACGGCGCTGCGGGGACATGGGGAGCGCAGGGGGGGGCCGCAGGTAGGCAGGGGACGGGGATGGGGACACGGCGGGGGTCAGGCTGGCCGGGGATGTGCTGTCCCCGTGTCCCCATTCCGGTGCTCGGTGCTGGGGCTGTGCCACGAGCCCTGTCCTCACCCCGGCTCCAGGGATGTCCCCAGGCTGTCACCCTGCCCCAGGGTGGATGTGAGGGACCGAGGTGGGCACGGGCAGGGCGAGAGATGGCAGAGTGGCACATCCGGCAAACTCCAACTGGGTGTGGGGTGGGACAACACGGGAGGCACATCCACAGCGCCCAGCAGGGCTGGGGTGGGGATGATGGAGAAGGGGACACGTCCAGGTGACCCCAAAGGGGCTGGGATGGGTGTGATGGTAGAGGCACCTCAAGCAGGGGGTTTGGGCTGGGGCTGACACCTTGGTGGCTCCACTTGCAGCTGTGTCCGTGACCGATGTGGACCTGGAGGCAGCAGGGAGCAGGAGGCTCCTGTCCCAGCCGGACAGCCATGAGGTGGGTGCTGCCCCAGGGACCCCCATTGCCTCCCCATTCTGGGGCTGGGTGGGCTGTGGTGACCGTGGGACCAAGCTCACAGGGCACTGAGGGGGATGCTGAGTGTCCTGGAGGTCACAGTGTGACCAGGACGTGCTGACCCCTCCATCTCTGCCTGCAGGGATACGTGGAGCTGCACGAGCTGGTCCTGGACAATGCAAAGGACTTGTGCTGGATGGAGGCCGGCCACTGGCTCAGGCTGGAGGAGGACTTCCAGGAGTCCGGGGACTGGAGCCAGCCCCATCTGTCCTTCCTGACCTACCACAGCCTCCTGGAGATCCGCCGGGCCCTGAGCAAAGGTGGGGACAGCTCCGAGGACCACCAGGAGGGTGGTGAGCGCCCTGCGCTGGCCGGATGGTGACAGTGCTGTCCCCACAGGTGCCATCCTCCTCAACCTGGAGGCCAACTCGCTGCCGGCCGTCGTCCACACCCTGCTGGACCAGCTCATCTACGAGGGGCAGATGAAGCCGCAGGACCGGGACGATGTCATGAGGACGCTGCTCCTGCGCCACAGGTACGGCCAGGGTGGGGGTCCCGGGGGGTCCCGGGCTCTGGGACCCTCCCCGGTGTGTGCAGGGAGCTGGAGCTTGGCTCTGGGTGGGAAAGCTCTGCCTCTCATCCCTCTTTGGGGGTTCCCGTGCACCCCCGGGGCTGGGGCTGTGCTGGGCAGCAGTTGGGGGCGCCGGGGCGTGTGACACCCGCCCGTGTCCCCAGCCACCCCACCGAGGACGAGTCGGTGTGGACGATGCCGCCGGCGCTGGTGCAGCGCTCGGGCACCGGCAGGGCCGACGTGGAGCGGCCTCTCCTGAGGGAGCAGCGGCCCGTGGAGATGAGCAGGATGGCGGGGAAGGAGCAGGTGAGGGGGACAGGGGGCTCGGGGGGCGCTGGGGACATTGGGGTGCGGGCTGGGAGTGGGAGATGCACACTGGGTACGCTCACGCTGTGGCACACGCAGGTGCACACGCGCACACACGCAGGGAACAGTGGGGACACTTTGGGGACAGAAGGGGGACTCAGAAATAGTGGGGGACATGCAGGAGGTGGAGAGGGACATACAAGGAACAGAAGGAGGGTCACGGGATAGAGTGGGACGTGCATGGAGAGGGAGATGCAGGGGAACACGCAGGGGGTGGTGGGTGGCACACACAGGGGCAGAGAGGGGGGACATGCAGGGTACACAGGGGACCACAGGGGACAGCCACCAAGGCTGATTCCTGCCCTCCATCTGCCTGCAACAGAGCGGGGTCCCCAAACCCCAACTCCTGGAGACGATCCCAGAGGGTGCTGAGGCCACCCTGGTCCTTGTGGGTGAGTGGTCAGCAGGATGGGGGTGCTGGGCGCTGGGCGCTGGGTGCTGGGTGCTGGGTGCTGGGTGCTGGGCGCTGGGTGCTGGGCTGGGTGCTGGGTGCTGGGTGCTGGGTGCTGGGCGCTGGGTGCTGGGTGCTGGGTGCTGGGTGCTGGGCGCTGGGTGCTGGGTGCTGGGTGCTGGGTGCTGGGCTGGGATCAGGGTGCAGGTGCAGGTTTGGGGTGCAGGGGGTGCTTTGCCATGTGCCCCTCACTGTGCTTGCTCACACGCTGCTTTTCTTGTGCCTTTTTTGCCTCTCCCCCTCCTCAGCTCTCGCCGCCGCCTGCTGCTGCTCAGCGCTGCTCTCTGGGTTCCTCTCCCCATGTCCCTTGTCCCCATGTCCTCATGCCTCTATGTGCCCTGTGTCCCCATGTCCCAATGTCCCTGTACTCCCATACCCACCCATCCGTGTGTCTGTGTGTCCCTGTGCCCATGCCCCACGTCCCTGTACTTGCACGCCCACTTACCCCTTTGTCCCAGTGCCCTTTGTGCCCCTGTCCCATTCTCCTTGTCCCCTCTGTGTCACCTCGTCTCCATTCCTGATGTCCCCACGTTTTGCTGTCCCCGTGTCCCTGTGCTCCCACGTCTCCTGTGTCCCTGTGCATGCTCCCCCATGATCCCTGTCCCGTGCCATCCTCCCCCCAGGCTGTGCAGCCTTCCTGGAGCAGCCCATGCTGGCCTTTGTGCGCCTGAAGGACGCGGTGACACTGGACGGTGTCCTCGACGTGTCCATCCCCGTCCGCTTCCTCGTCGTGGTGCTGGGGCCCGACACGCCCCAGATCAGCTACCACGAGATCGGCCGTGCCATCGGCACCATGATGTCCGAGAGGGTACGGCCACCACCAGTGCCACCACCCACCCCTGAGCACCTGGGGTGCAGCGTGTCCCCCTGTGCCACGTCCCACTCTGATCCCCATGTTCCCAAGACTCCGTGTCCTCACCTCCCTGTGTCCCCTCATCCCCAAGCCCTGGGGTGTCCCCTTATCCCCCTCTCCCTGTGTCCCCTCATCCCCAAGCCCTGTGTCCCCACGCCCCCAGCCCGGTGTCCCCACGTCCCCAAGCCCTGTGTCCCCTTATCCCCCAGCTCTGGGGTGTCCCTATGTCCCCCTCTCCCTGTGTCCCCTTATCCCCCAGCTCTGGGGTGTCCCCACGTCCCCCTCACCCTGTGTCCCCTTATCCCCAAGCCCTGGGATGTCCATACATCCCCTCTTACCCCATGTCCCCTTATCCCCAAGCCCTGGGGTGTCCCCATGTCCCTCTCACCCTCTGTCCCCTTATCCCCCAGCTCTGGGGTGTCCCTATGTCCCCCTCTCCCTGTGTCCCCTTATCCCCCAGCTCTGGGGTGTCCCCACGTCCTCCTCACCCTGTGTCCCCTTATCCCCATCTCTGTGTCCTCTTGTTCCCAAGCCCTGTGTCCTCTTATCTCCAAGACTTGGGGTGTCCCCACATCCTCCTCTCCCTGTGTCCCCACGTCCCCAAGCCCTGGGATGTCCATACATCCCCTCTTACCCCATGTCCCCTTATCCCCAAGCCCTGGGGTGTCCCCACGTCCCCGTCACCCTGTGTCCCCTTATCCCCAAGCCCTGTGTCCCCTTATCCCCAAGTTCTGGGGTGTCCCCCTGTCCCCCCTCACCCCGTGTCCCGTGGTGACACCCACCACGGCTCAGTCCCCGGCCCGTGTCCCCGCAGGTGTTCCGCCGGGACGCGTACCTGGCCGAGGGCCGGCAGGAGCTGCTGCGGGCCGTGGAGGATTTCCTGGACGCCAGCATCGTCCTGCCGCCCACCGAGGCCCCCAGCGAGCCGCTGCTCCGCGCCCTGGTGCCGCTGCAGCGGGAGCTGCTCCGACGGCGCTACCAACCCCTGGAGAGGCTGCACATCGGGGACTTCCTAAAGGATCTGGGTACGGCAGGGACCCCCGCAATCCGCTGCGCCCGGTGGGACCCCCTCCTGGGACACGGGGTCCCTCATGGGCACCTGGTGTGTCCCCAGGGAAGGACGAGGCGGCTGAGGAGGATGACGACCCCCTGCGCAGGACGGGGCGGCCCTTTGGGGGGCTGGTGCGGGACATCCGCCGCCGCTACCCCAAATACCTCAGCGACATCAAGGATGCCCTGAACCCCCAGTGCCTGGCCGCCGTCATCTTCATCTACTTCGCGGCGCTGTCCCCCGCCATCACCTTCGGGGGCTTGCTGGGTAATGGGGGGACAGGCTGGGGGCGCTCCTGGGGACGGGGATGTCCCCGCAGCTGGGTGTGGGGCTGGGGGTGTCTCTGCCCAGGGGGGCTCTTCCCCCCAGTCCCGGTGCCCAGAGATGTGGGGTGTGGGCACAGCGCTATCACCCCAGCTGGGTGTGGGGCTGGGGATGTCTCTGCCCAGGGGGGTTCTTCTCCCCAGTCCCGGTGCCCAGAGATGTGGGGTGGGGGCACAGCGCTGTCCCCCCAGCCCGGCACCCACCGGCTCCGCTCCCACCAGGTGAGAAGACCAAGGGGATGATGGGGGTGTCAGAGCTGCTCATCTCCACCTGCGTGCAGTGCGTGCTCTTCAGCCTCCTCAGCGCCCAGCCCCTCCTCGTCGTCGGCTTCTCGGGACCCCTCCTGGTCTTTGAGGAAGCCTTTTACTCGGTGGGTGCCCCCTGTGCCCCTGGGTGCCTCCCAGCTGCCACCAGCTGTGCCCACAGTGAGGCTGGGGTGTCCCCACCAGCTTTGGGACAGGAACAGGGACGGGGATGGGGACAGGGACAGGGACAGGGACAGGGACAGGGACAGGACAGGGACAGGACGGATGGGGATGGGGATGGGGATGGGGATGGGGATGGGGATGGGGATGGGGATGGGGATGGGGATGGGGATGGGGACAGGACAGGGACAGGGAGAGGACAGGACAGGAATGGGGATGGGGATGGGGATGGGGATGGGGACGGGGACAGGGACAGGGACAGGGACAGGGACAGGGACAGGACAGGGACAGGACAGGGATGGGGATGGGGATGGGGATGGGGACAGGGACAGGGACAGGGACAGGGACAGGACAGGGACAGGACAGGGATGGGGATGGGGATGGGGACAGGGACAGGGTGCAGCTGTGTGGGGGATGGCACAGGGGGATGGCACATGAAGGTGATGCCACCCATGTGATGACCCAAGGGTGAGAGCACACAGGTAGAGCCACCCAGGTGCTGGCCCTGGGGTGATGTGACACCAGGTGGGTGATGCCAACCAGCTGCCCCCGTGTGGGTGACACCCTAGGGGGGTTCCCAGGCAGGTGCTGCTGGGTGGGTGACGCCACGGGGGTCCAGCCCAGCTGGGTGCCCACACCCTGACAGGGCTGTGCCCTCTGGCTGCCCAGTTCTGCAGCAGCAATGGCCTGGAGTACATCGTGGGACGGGTCTGGATCGGGTTCTGGCTGATCCTGCTGGTGCTGGTGGTGGTGGCGTGCGAGGGCAGCTTCCTGGTGCGCTACCTGTCCCGCTACACGCAGGAGATCTTCTCCTTCCTCATCTCCCTCATCTTCATCTTCGAGACCTTCTCCAAGCTGGTCACGGTGAGGGGCACCGGGGTCCCACGGCGGGGGTGGGGGGCTGCAGATTGTGGTTATCACCCAGGTTTCCATGGAAACAGTGGGATGCAGGTGAGGGATGGAGTCTCCTGGTGCTGCCTCCCCTTTTCCAGGTGTTTCCCAGCTCATGAGGCCCCTTCCAGTGCTGACTGTTCTGTGATCCTGTGATCCACGCTTCTCTCTGCAGAGGGATTTTGGGGCACACTTGTCCATCCCCACTGCACCACGCAGCCCTTGCTCTGTCCCCACTTCCAAAACCACAAAAACACCCCCTGCTCAGTCTGTGCTGAGCTCTCAGCCTCTCCCAGCCCCTGGTTGCCATCCTGAACCCACATGGAAGCTGCCACAGGGCTCCCACCACGGCAGGGGGGTGCAGAGCATCCCCATCCCCACTCTCCCTCACCCTCTCCCCTTCTCTCCCCAGATTTTCAAGCAACACCCACTGAAGAGGGAATACAGAGTGCAGGCTGAGGTGCAGCCCGGGGTGCCCGAGCCCAACACGGCGCTGCTGTCGCTGGTGCTCATGGCTGGCACCTTCTTCCTGGCCTACTTCCTCCGCGTGTTCAAGAACAGCTCCTTCCTGCCCGGCAAGGTGAGGGTCCCCCTGCGCCCAGGGGGGACAAAATCTGGGGGTTCAGTGGCCGTTCCTGCAGGGGAAGGGGTGGTGGGACCCCCGGGATGAAGGGCCCTGCAGGTTTCTCATGCTGTCCCCACAGGTGCGGCGCCTGATCGGGGACTTTGGGGTGCCCATTTCCATCTTCATCATGGCACTGGCTGATTTCTTCATCAACGACACCTACACCCAGGTCTGGGAGGGCAGGGCTGGGGGGGAAGGGTGTCCCCACATGGGGACATGGGAGAGGGTGCTCGTCCCTGTGTCCCACCCCTCACTGTCCCATCTCTGCTGCCCTCCAGAAACTCAGCGTCCCCAAAGGGCTGCAGGTCACCAACGCCACCGCCCGGGGCTGGTTCATCCACCCCATGGGGGACACCACCCCCTTCCCCATCTGGATGATGTTTGCCTCCGTGATTCCCGCCCTTCTGGTCTTCATCCTCATCTTCCTCGAGACACAGATCACCACGTGAGGACGGGGATGTGGGCAGGGGAGGGCTGTGGGGTGCCTGGTGGGCTGGGGATGGAGGGGACCTCCCCTGGCATTGTGTCACCAACTGCTCCCTGCGTCCCCACAGCCTCATCGTCAGCAAGCCCGAGAGGAAGCTGGTGAAGGGCACCGGCTTCCACCTGGACCTGCTGCTGATCGTGGCCATGGGGGGGCTGGCAGCCCTCTTTGGCATGCCCTGGCTCAGTGCCACCACCGTGCGCACCATCACCCACGCCAACGCCCTCACCATCATGAGCAAGACCTCGGCCCCGGGGGGCAAATCCCAGATCCTGGAGGTCAAGGAGCAGCGCATCAGCGGCCTGCTGGTGGCTGTGCTCATTGGTGAGCTGGGCAGGGGTCCCCAGATGGGCAGCGAGGGTCGGGGGTCCCCAGGGACTCTCCCCAACCTCTCCTTCTCCCCCACAGGCGTCTCCATCCTGATGGAGCCCATCCTGAAGTACATCCCCCTGGCTGTGCTCTTTGGCATCTTCCTCTACATGGGGGTCACCTCCCTCTTCGGCATCCAGCTCTTTGACCGCATCCTGCTCCTGCTGAAGCCCCCCAAGTACCACCCTGATGAGCCCTACGTCACCAGGGTGAGTGGGCTGTGGGTTTGGGGTGTCCTGGGGCTCCCCAGGGAGCCAACTCCTCCTTCAGCACTGCTGGGTGGGACCCTGCACTGCTCCCCCAGCAGCCAACACCCCACAAAGGTGTGGGACACTGTCCCTGTCCTCAATGTGGGACGCTGTCCCTGTCCTCAACCCTCTGCTCCTCGTCCCACAGGTGAAGACTTGGAGGATGCACCTCTTCACCTTCACCCAGATCGTTTTCCTCGTGGTGCTGTGGGTGGTGAAGTCCACGCCGGCCTCGCTGGCTCTGCCCTTTGTCCTCATCCTCACCGTGCCCCTGCGGCGCTTCCTGCTGCCCAGGATCTTCCGGGACATCGAGCTCAAATGTGTACGCAGCCCTGGCACTGCCAGCCCAGTGCCAGCCCCACCTCTCTCCCTGCTCCTGCTCCTGTCCTCGTCTCCATTTCTGCCTTATTCCTGTCCCTGTTCTCCTCCCCATCGCCGTCTCCATCCTCCCTCTGTCCCCATCCCCATCTCTGCCACCATCTGCATCCCTCATTCCCACCCGTGTCCCCATCCCTGCCCCATCCCTGTCCCTATCCTATTCCTTTCCCCAGCCTCATCCCAGCCCCTCCCTCATCTCCAGCCCCAGCAGTGTCCCTGTCCTCCATCCTGTCCCCATTCCATCCCATTCCTCAGCCTCATCCCAGCTCCTATTCCCACACTAGCCCCATCAGTGTCCCTGTCCCATTCCTGTCCCCATCAGTGTCCCTGTCCTCCATCCTGTCCCCATCCCTGTCCCTGTCCCGTTCCTGTCCCCATCAGTGTCCCTGTCCTCCCTCCTGTCCCCATCGCTGTCCCCATCAGTGTCCCTGTCCCATTCCTGTCCCCATCCCTGTCCCTGTCCCATTCCTGTCCCCATCAGTGTCCCTGTCCTCAATCCTGTCCCCATTCCTGTCCCCAGCCTCATCCCAGCCCCTATTCCCACACCATCCCCGTCAGTGTCCCTGTCCCATTCCTGTCCCCATCAGTGTCCCTGTCCCATCCCTGTCCCCAATCCTGTCCCCATCCCAGCCCCTATTCCCACACCATCCCCGTCAGTGTCCCTGTCCCCATCCCTGTCCCCATCCCTGTCCCTGTCCCCAATCCTGTCCCCATCCCTGTCCCCATCCCTGTCCCTGTCCCCAATCCTGTCCCCATCCCTGTCCCATCCCTGTCCCTGTCCCATCCCTGTCCCCATCCCTGTCCCTGTCCCATTCCTGTCCCCATCCCTGTCCCTGTCCCCAATCTTGTCCCCATCCCTGTCCCTGTCCCATTCCTGTCCCCAATCCTGTCCCCATCCCTGTCCCTGTCCCATCCCTGTCCCCATCCCTGTCCCTGTCCCATCCCTGTCCCATCCCTGTCCCTGTCCCATCCCTGTCCCATCCCTGTCCCTGTCTCTGTCCCTGTCCCATCCCTGTCCCCATCCCTGTCCCTGTCCCCATCCCTGTCCCATCCCTGTCCCTGTCCCATCCCTGTCCCATCCCTGTCCCATCCCTGTCCCTGTCCCTGTCCCTGTCCCCAATCTTGTCCCCATCCCTGTCCCTGTCCCATCCCTGTCCCCATCCCTGTCCCTGTCCCCAATCCTGTCCCCATCCCTGTCCCTGTCCCATCCCTGTCCCCATCCCCATCCCTGTCCCCATCCTGTCCCCATCCCGTCCCCCTCACGGCCTCCACTCCCCGCAGCTGGACGCAGATGACGCCGTGGTGACCTTTGACGAGGCAGAGGGGACAGATGTGTACAACGAGGTGCAGATGCCCAGCTAAGGGCGCCCCCAACGCCCCCCCAGCCCCGCTGCCATCTGCACTGCTGCCATCCTGAGGCCACCGGGCCACCAACAAGGACTGGGGACACAGTCCCCACCTGCCCACCCTTGGGAACGGAGCCTTTTTGTTGTTTTTTCCCTTTTTTTTTTTTTTTTTTTTTTTTTTTTTTTTGGGTCTATTTTAAAAATTATTTTGGATGATGTGATCTCACCCCCACTTTGCTGCCTCCTGCTGGGGAAGGGGCTGGGCTGGCCGGGCCCCATGTGCCACCCGTGGCAAGGTGGATGTGACACTGTCCTGTCCCCAAGGCCACCACCAGCGTGGGAAAGAGCTGGAGGAAGACCCTGGAGGGAGGAGGAGGAAGGCAGGGACAGAGATACAGCAGGATGGAGTTCTCCCACCATCCTCCTCCTCCTCAGGGAGCCCCCCCAGCCCAGCCCCTCTCCCCAGATGAACTTTGAACAAGCTGGGACAGACCCATCACCATGTGGAGCCTTTTTCCCATTTTCTCCATCACCTGCTCCACAGGATGGTGGCAGCTTCTCCACTGCACATCCCAGATCCAGGGTGTAAATAGCCCAGCAAGGGGGTTTATACATTTACAATGAAAACAATCATGCTTAAAACACACAGAAAAATACTTCCAGTTATGCTGATGCTTCTGCAGGTAAAATTCACTTAGAGCCAAGCAAAAATTAAAAAAAAAAAAAAAAAAAAAAGCTGAAAAAGTACCTCAAAAATAGAAAAAAAAAAGAAGAAAAAAAAAAAAGAAAAAAAAAAAGTAGCTGCAAGGAGTGATCTGTATATTTGATGCTACTGGGGGGGTTTGTAATTTATTTTTCTGGCTGGTTGTGCCCCCACTGCAGTGGGGCCAAGTGCGTGTGTGTATATACTAGAGAATGATAGCAAAACCTAGAATTTTCTAGAAAAGATGATTTTAAAGAATCCTGGTCAGGGCCTAAACTCGATGGACCAGTCTGGCAGCGTCATTTAACTGATAAGTTAGTCTTAATTAGTTAATTAGTCCTCTTTATTTTTATAGCGTTTCAGGTAAATCCATGTAGGTTTTCCTTGATTTTTCCCTTGCTTGCTCACCGTGTCTTGCCCCATTTCCCTTGGGATTGCTCCAAGGGATGCCCCAATCCTGCCAGGGCTGGTTCTGCTCCAAGGGTTGGATGTGACCAAGGTTGCAGAGCACCAGATCAGGCTCAAATTTGCTCATTTTTGCATAAATCAGAGTAGGGGACCTCAAAATCAGCATTGGGGGGTGGGAAGGGGCAGCCACACCCAGGGCTGCGCTGCCTCACGTTTGGGTTGGTTTAGTTTTATTAATTATTTGTCTGAAATAAAAATGTTTTGATCTTTGGGGGTTTCTCCTTCCCTTCCCCACACCTCTGCATCGGGCTTTAATAAACAAATTAATAAAATCAGAAAGGAAATGGGGGTTTTCTTTCCAGCTGGGAATTGTCTGGGATGGAGCCTTAATTCCCCCACAAAGGAGAATTAATTGGGGGATTGGGAATATCCCAGTCCCCATTCCAGGGGGATTGGGAATATCCTGATCTCCATTCCAGGGGGATTGGGAATATCCTGATTCCCATTGCAGGGGGATTGGGAATATCCTGGTCCCCATTCCAGGGGGATTGGGAATGTCCTGATTCCCATTCCAGGGGGATTGGGAATATCCTGATCCCTGTTCCAGGGGGATTGGGAATATCCTGGTCCCCTTTCCAGGGGGATTGGGAATATCCTGATCCCCGTTCCAGGGGGATTGGGAATGTCCTGATCCCCATTCCAGGGGGATTGGGAATGTCCTGATCCCCTTTCCAGGGGGATTGGGAATATCCTGGTCCCCATTCCAGGGGGATTGGGAATATCCTGATCCCCGTTCCAGGGGGATTGGGAATATCCTGATCCCTGTTCCAGGGGGATTGGGAATATCCTGGTCCCCTTTCCAGGGGGATTGGGAATATCCTGATCCCCTTTCCAGGGGGATTGGGAATGTCCTGATCTCCATTCCAGGGGGATTGGGAATATCCTGATCCCCGTTCCAGGGGGATTGGGAATATCCTGACCCAGTGCTGCTGGCACAGGACCCAGAGCAGCCCCTGCCCTTCCCCCAGCCCCTGGCACGGGGCTGACCCCGATTATCCATAATCCCATTAAGGAACGGGGGGGGCACCGGTGGGGCCGTGGGAAGGGCCGTGCCCGCTCGCCCCCAGCCTGTCCATGGGGCAGGAACTGGGAGCAGCATCCTTGATGCCAACCAGCACCCAAAATCCTCGCTGAGGGGCTGGGATAAACCCCAGCGTGGCCCCCAGCCTGTCCATGGGGCAGGAACTGGGAGCAGCATCCATGATACCAAACAGAGCCCCAAACTCTCTCTGAGGGACTGGGATAAACCCCAGCGTGGCCCCCAGCCTGTCCATGGGGCAGGAACTGGGAGCAGCATCCTTGATGCCAACCAGCACCCCAAATCCTCCCTGAGGGGCTGGGATAAACCCCAGCGTGGCCCCCAGCCTGTCCATGGGGCAGGAACTGGGAGCAGCATCCTCGACCCAAACAGAGCCCCAAACCCTCTCTGAAGGGCTGGGATAAGCCCCAAACCCAGCAGAGCTGCTGCCTCCTCTTTTTCAGAGAGGGAAGCACACGGATGGCACTTCCAAACCCAAGGGCCAGCTCGTGTCCATGTGTCCCTGTGTCCCTGTGTCCCCGTGTCCCTGTGCCACCTCTCGTGGGCAGCCCACGCCGCTGCCATCCCCAGGGCTGCCATCCCTGCCTGCATCTGCCTGCAGCCCTGGTTGACGCTCCCCAGCCCGGGAAGGGCTCGCTGTTCCCCGGGAGATGGCAGCGAGGTCACTGCTGCAGGATCCAGCCCGGCCTGGGGTGGAAATTTAGGTCAAGCTCCTCTTTGAACCCGCCTCAGCCCTGGGAAACGGGGAGGGAATTAGGGAAGGTCAGGAGAAACGAGGGGGAGATAAATGCTGATTAATTGGTTGCTAATGAGGGAGGGAGCACGGAGTTCCTGAGGGGGATCAGTCCTGGAAAGGGAGAACCCCAGCGCCTGCAGCATCACATGCCTCCACACCATCCACTGGCATCTGCTGGCAGTGCCACTGAAAAAGCAGAAAAGTAAACAAAAAACCTCCAAACCTGCGGCTTTATTCCCCAAAAATATTAACTGACACAAGTAAGAGCAAATAAAAAAATTCCCGTGGTCAAAAGGAAGGCCTGGGAAGGGCAAGGAGAGAGGGGGTGGCATTTAGGGGGGGGGGGGGGTCCCCATTTCCAGCCCACCCGCTGCAGGGTCTGTGGTTGATTCCCAGGTCTCCAGTGTGTCCTTGCTGGTAACAAAAGCCCCAAAACCACGTTGGGAGAATTGTGACTGGAGCACATTGACAACTCCATTGATTTTTTTAAAAAAACCTGAAAAATTATAAATGTCAATTTTCACATGTTGGGCCTGATTTGCTCTAAATATTTTATGTTGCCTTTTTTTTTCTTTTTTTTTTTTTTTTTTTTTTTTTTACTTTTATAATTTTTCCCTCTTGCAAAATAGCAACAATTCCTGAAATTCAGGGATCCACCCCAGGCCAGGCCCTTTTTCCACGCAGAATTAATACATATATATTTATTTTTAAGCTCTCGCAGGAGGGATTAACCACCCGGCGCCAGTGCTGCCTGGCCGGGCTTGGCACAGCTCGGGCAGGACGTGGCGGAGGAGCCGGCTGTCCGCCTGTCCCTCCCTCCGCCTGATCCTTCCCTTCGGAAAAAGCCAAAATAATCCACTTGCACAGCCAGGCACTGCCCCCGCACCCCAAACCAGCCGGGGGGGGTGTGTGTGTTACCCACATTTAGGGATTATTATATTTATTATATTATATTTCTATATAAACAGGCGTGAAAACCCCGCGGATTTCGGCCATCCCCATGCGGTCAGCCGGGGAGATGCGCGCAGCCCACCGAACCGGGTGTGAGTGTGTTACCCACATTTAGAAATTATTATATTTATTATATTTCTATATAAACAGGCGTGAAACCCCCCAGATTCCGGCCATGCCGGGAGATGCGCGCAGCCCGCCGAGCCTGGTGTGTGTGTATTACTCACATTTAGGGATTATTATATATTTTATATTTCTATATAATAGAAATATAATTTCAGCCATCCCCACGCGGTCAGCCTGGTGCGTGTGTTACCCACATTTAGGGATTATTATATTTATTATATTTCTATATAAACAGGCGTGAAAGCCCCCAGATTCCGGCCATGCCGGGAGATGCACGCAGCCCACCGAGCCGGGTAACCGCACGTTCCCAGCGCCCGTCCCGCATTCCCGGCGGGGCCGTGCCGGTGTCCCCGGTGCTACCGGAGCCGGCCCGGCCGGGAGCAGCGCCACGGAGCACGCCAGGGCCGGGCCTGGAGCGGCCGTGCCCGGTAACCGGAGCCGCCCGGAGCTCCGGGAGCAGCGGGGAGGCCCGGCCAGCCGAGTTGCTCGGTGCCGCGGCGGCATCCGGTGCTACGGGAGCTGCCGGTACCGGCGGGGTGCTCGGCACCGCGGAGGCCGCCGGGCCGGCCGGTGGCACGGAAGCAGCCCGGGATGGCCCGTACTGTGCCGGCAGCCGGGATGGCCGGGAATGTGCAGGCGCTGCCCGGCCGGGATTGGCTGCGGGGAATGACGCCCAGCACAACAAAGGTGGAGTTGGAGAAATTCCATTAAAAAAAATTAAGAGAGAGAGAGAGAGAGAGAGAGAGAGAGGGAGAGGAGAGAAAGGGAGCGGAGGGAGGGAGGGAGGAGGGGAGGAAGCTGCCCCTCGCCCGCCCCGCCGGGCAGAGCCCCCCCCGCCGCCGTGTCCCGGGGCCGCGGGGCGGGCAGGAGCGCGGCCCCGCCGTGCCGAGGGGGCCCGGCTCGGCTCCCCCCCCCTTCCCCTTCCCGCTTCCCCCCCCTTTATTTTTTTTTTTTCTCATTTATCTTTTTTCCCCCCTATTTTTTTTTTTTTTTTTCTTTATGCAAACGCCGGCCGAGGATTGTTGCACATGTAAGGAGATTTTTTTTTTTTTTCTTCCTCCCTTCCCCCCCCCCCCCCCCCACCCCCCCCCCTCCTTTCCCTCCTCTTCTCCTTCCTCCTCCTCCTCCTCCTCTTTTTCTTCTCACCACAGTGTTGCAAAAGCAAAGAGCAATAAAAAACCCGGCGGAAAGCGGCGGCGGGGCGGCGGGGCTGGCGGGGAGATCCCGGCGGATCCCGGCGCGCTCAGCCCGGCTGATTGGAAGAGCGAACGCAGCGCCATGGAGGCGGGGGAAAGCGCGATCGTCTCTGCGGGGACTGGAGCGCGTCCACGCCCGGGGCCAGCGCTGCAGAGCTGGCCGCCGTTCAACCGCCGCTCCCCCGCCCCGGCCCCGCCGAGCGAGCCCCGAGCCCCCGCCGCCCCCCAAAGCGGCGGCCCCGCCGGTACGTGCCCGCGCCGGGGGAGCCGCCGCCGCCGTGCCCCGCCGCGCCGCGCCGTGCCCGCCGCCCGGGCTCGCCATTCGCCGCCGCGCCGCTCCGCCGGCGGGGCTGGAGGAGGCGCTTTGTTCCTCCCCGGGCTCCCGCTGCCGCCGCCGCCACCGCCGCGCTCCGGGCTCGGTAAGGCGCTCCGCCGCCGCTCCGACGGGAACGGGGAGGGGGTCGCGCCCACCGGAGCGATTTTTTTTTTTTTTTTAGAGAGAGATAGATAGATAAATATAAAAGAGAGAATATTTTTTTTTTTTTAGAGAGGCTGGTTTCGCGCAGGCCCCGCGGGCAGGAAGCCGCCGCCGCCACCGCCGGGGCTCGCCCGCCTCGCCCGCCCGCGGGGGGCACCGCGCTGGGGCTCGGGGCGGGGGGCAGCGCCCGGCTCGGCGGCCCCGGTGTGCCCCCCCCTTCTCTCCCTCCTTTTTCCCTTCCCTTCCCTCTCCTCCTCCTCGCTCCCTCCCTCCTTCCCGCTCGCCTTCCCTCCCTCCTCCCCGGTGCCGCAGCTGGATTTCGGGGGCAGGCTTCCAGCGCTGCCCGCTTGTTTTTCCCGAGCCCGGGTGAGTCCCGCGCCGCGGCGGGAGCTGGGCGCCGCGCTCCGCCGGTGCGTGCCGGGGCTCGGCCGACCCCCCCCGCGCTTCATCTCCCCTTATCCTCGCTCTATCCCCTCTTTATCCCTTTTTTCTCCTTATTTTCTTTTTATCTATTTTTTTCCCCTCCCCCTCTTTTTTTTTTTTTTTTTTTCCGCCTTTCACCCCCCTTCCCTTCCTTTCTTCCCTCCGGACCGGGAGCGGGGCTCCAGCCCCTCGCTGGGTGGATGGGTGTTTGCGGGCTCGAGGAGGGGTCGCGGAGAGAAAAGAGGGGGGTAAGAAAGGGAGGAAAGGAAAGGAAAAACGAGGAAAGGAAAAGCGAGGAGGGGGCGGCGGTGGGGAAAAAAGAGAGGGGGGGAGGATCGGGTAGGAGCCGCTCCCCGGGGGTCGGTGCGGGGAGGTCGCGCTGCCCTCGCCCGGCTCGCTGCAGCTGCCCGGCCGCCCCCAGCCGGGCATCCCCGCCCCCCCTTCCCCCTCCTCCTCCTCCTCCTCCTTCTTCTCCTTCTCCTTCTTCTTCTTCTTCCCCCAGCGGCTCCGGCGGCGGGGTTGGGGCTGCGGCGGCTCGGTTAGAGCTCCCCCCCACACCCCCCCCCCCCCTCCAACCTCCTCCCTCCTTCTTCCACCACCACCTCCTCCTCCTCCTCCTCCCCCTCAGCAGCCCGGAGAGGTGGGTTTGTCTCGGCTTTATAACCGCGGGTGGAGGGGAAGGAGCGGCGGGCGGAGGCGGGCGCAGCCCGGCCATTGTGTGCCGCGGCGGAGAGCGGCCGGTAACGATGGGGGGATGCGGGGGGGGATGCGGTGAGGGGGGGGATGAAGCAGCGCATCGCATCGCTCCGGGGGGCCGGGGGTGCGGAGAGGGGCCGGGGGAGCGCTCCGCGTTCCCCCGGCCCCTCTCCGTACCCCCGGCCCCCCGAACTCGCCTTCCATTGTCTGCCCGGGTGTTGTTGGAGGGAAAGAAAAAAAAGGGGGGGGGGCTCAGCTCGCTGGCGCCCGGGTGGGAACCGGGGGCGGGGGAGGCGCCGCCGGGGCCGCCCGCGCTCGGTCCCACCCGGTTCCTGCTGCCTGCTGGAGGAGGAGACTGGAGCTGGCCGGCGGCGCAGGGCATGTGCGGGCTCCCCGCCTCCGCCCGCCGGCCCGGCCCCTTCCTCCCCCGCCTCCTCCTCCTCCTCCTCCTCCTCCCCCCCTCCGGGCGCGGGATCCGGTCCCCCCCCCGGCTCCCCCGCGGGGGGATCCCGCACCCCCTCCCCGCGCGCCCCCCGGGGATCCCGGTGCGCGCGCACCGCCCCGCCCCGCCATGATCCCACGGATCCCTCCCCCTGTCGCGATCCCGCCTTTCGCGACACCCCCACGCGTCCCCCCCCCCCCCCCGGCTGCGATCCCCCGCTCGCAGCCCGGGGCGATCCCCGCGTTCACGCCGCCCGGGGGCCGGGCTTGATCCCACCCCGCGGCGATCCCTCGGCCGGCCCCGGGGGTGGTCCTAGGTCCGCCCCCCGCGGGGGTTGATCCAAGGCTGGAGCGGTTCCCCCCATCCCGTCAGGGCTCGTCCCGCCCCGGGCGCTCCTCGGTCCCACGCTGGAGGGGTCTGCGCGCCCCTCACCCGCCCCAGGTGATCCCCCAGGCCGGATCTCCCTCTGGGGGTCCCGCATTCGGTCCCCCCGGGGCTGGCCCGGCCTCCGGGCCTGGCGGGGCCTGCACCCCGCGGTGCTCCCGCGTTCGCCTCCCGCAGCTCGTCTCCCCCGGGGCCATCCCGGATGCTGCCGGGCTTTCTGCACTCCTGGGCCGTCCCCGGGTGCTCCTCCCTCAGGCCCAGGGCCCGGCTCTGCCCGAAGCCCCTGGACCCTCTCCCCAGGCCCCCCCCAAGCCTGGATTGCCCCGGGGTCCCCCAGGCCCAGCCCGTCCCCAGGCCTGGGCCTGCTCTGCCCCCCAGGCCTGCGGCCTGTCCCTCAGGGGATCCCCCTGAGGCCTCCTGCCCGCTCTGCCCTCCAGGGGCTCCCCCAATGGAATCCCCCGTGGGGATCCCCCCTGGCTACTGTCCTGCCACCCCCCCCAACTAAGTTTCGGGATCTCCCTCCCTAGGTTATCCTTCCCCATGGAGACATAAGATGCTTCCTAATGGGGACTGAAGGCATCCTTCTCCTGGAGCCCCCTTGTTGAAATACTTTCCTCAAGCTTGTTCTCCTCCCTTGGGAGACCCCTGAATCCCCCTGAGGTCCCCAAATGCCCCCCCCCCAGCTCCCTTGGATCTGGGGGACCCCTCTCTTCTCCAAGCATGTCCCCACCTCTGGGGAGGATTTTGCTGGATCTGTGGGCCTTCCTTTGAAACCCTGTTTTGCAGTGAGGGGAGTAAACCCCCTTACAGGAGATCACTTGGAGCCCTTGATTCAGATTCTCTTGATCCCAGGCTTTTGGATCCCACCCACCCCAGGGAGCCACCTTGAACGTGTCTCCTCTGGGATTTATTGGGATCCCTCTCAGATCCTTTTCCCCACCTTGGGGACAAACCCCTGGACCCTTCTCCTCTGCCCACAGACCTCTTTTCTCCTCCCCTGCCCAACGTGGGAGTCACATCACCAGGAAGGATCCCCCATGCTGGAGCTCTCTCCAGGGGATATTCCTGCACTCGTTCATTGGGAATGGAGAAGATGGGTGGATCACGTTTGCCCCACTCCCCGTTAGGAGTTGGGGTCCCGCCATCATGGTGGGGATGCCTAGCAGGGTTCTCCCTTTCCTTGCAGAGCCGTGCGGGAGTGATTTCGGGAAGAGGGTGAGGAGGGAGCCGGCGGGACCGTGCTGGGCACAGGCAGGTGGAGGATGAACGGCGAAGCTGAGTGCCCTGCAGACCTGGAAATGACAGCTCCCAAAAACCAAGGTGAGCCCCCGGCAGCCCCCCCCAGCATGTGCTCCCAAAGGAATGCTGCTGCCACGCTTAAAAATAATAATAATAAATAAACCTCAGAGCGGCCGTTTTCTCAGAGGGATGGCAGGGGAGGAGGGATGGAGAGGGAGGAGCGATGGAGGATCCGTGATCCCGGCTGCCAGCAGGGTGAGGTGGGGGGGAATCTGCCTCTCCGAGTTCTGATCCCCCCCGGGGAACACACACACACGTGTACGAGCACACGGATTCATGCTCCAGTGCACCAGCAGCCCCTTGGCACTGGGATGCTCCTGGGGGGGATTGGGAAGGGGGGGCTGGCACAGAGGTGCTGCCCTCCCTGCTCACATCTGGGCTGCATTAAAAGCCGAGCCATTACCTTGGGCCTCCAGCTTCCAGACCCCAGCATGACATCAGAGCTTCAGCTTTTATTGGAAAAGGGGCAGGAAAACAAGGGAAACAAGAGAGATGTTTGTTTAGGGCGGCTCGCAGGGCTCTGCCACTCCACCCCTTAAAAACCCCCTGGCTCCCCCAAACCTGTGGAGCGCCGTCCATCCCCTCACACCTGCCGGGTCCCCCCGTTTTCCTCCGTCCCTGCTGCAGTCGGGGTTGTTGCCTCGAGCGAACCCGGCCGAGCACGTGTCCTTCTCCGGGACTTGAGATGGATTTAATTACACCGGGGCAGCTTTCCTAATATAGGCCCGGCCGGTGCCAGGAGAGCCGGGATAAATCGGTCCCAGGGCACAGACAGCCCCATTCATCCTGCTGGGTGAGCGCCGCAATTCCAGCGTTCCTCAGCGTGCCCCAGGTCGAGGGATGGGGATGGAGGGCTGAGTGTGGGGGTCCTGTTGTCCTCACCGTGCTGCCAGCGAGGATTTTAGGATGTTTCCACTGGTTTTAATGTTTTGCTTTGGGATGCGGTTGTTCCGGCTGTGTGCCAGTGGAGGGTTCACACAGGGCCAAAGGTCTCCGGGTGTTTCTGTATTTGAGGGGGAAACTGAGGCACTGGGCTTGATGGGGGTGGGTTTAGGGGGGTGTCTCATCCCCTTCTCCATCCCCTCTGGAATTTTGTGGCTGTGCTGCTTTTGGTAATTCCTCCTGATTTCTGCGAGTAAAGTTGGCACCAGCTTCCCAGCCCTGTTCTGCCTCATCGGTCCTTGCCTGGGAGGCTTGGAAAGTGGACGGGAAAAACAGGAAGACAGAATTTGAGGCTGTGTTCTCCCTCCCTCAGCTCTGATCTACCCCAGCTCTGTGGGGAATGGGAGTTTCCCCATCTCTTTTGCCTCCTCATGGTGTTTTGGGTTGAAGCCATGAGCATGGGGACACACCCCAAGCCACCAGGCTTTCCAGGGGGGCTTTTTCTGTCTTCTCCCTCCTTATTAATTCCTAATGAGGTCACTCAAGGGACCAGCTGGATCCCAAACTGTTCCTACCTTGACCCCCAACCAGGCAGGTCCAGGAGGGGACATGGGATGAGGGGGTCATGTCCTGGCTTTGCTTCCTTCTCCAGGTGCCATATGTCCTTTAACATCCCTTGCTTGGATTTGGGAATCCAGGGGAATTGTCCTTCCCCAGACCCCTGCAAGGGCAGGAGGTGGAGGTGTTTTTCCTCATGTTGAGTTTTGAGTGGAAGGAGAGCTGCAGCTGGAGAAATCAATGCAGCTGGATATTTCTGGGAGCTTGCTTTCATTCCCGGAGATGGAGGCAGAGATGCTCCACTCAGATCCATGACGAGCCACCCTGTCCCCATCTCTGGGGGCCTCCATGTCCCCAAACACCTCGGCCTTCACCTGACACCTCGGCCTTTCACCTGACCTGCGGGAACCCCGGCGCCCATCCCGGGCTGAGGCAGCCGGGGCTGTGTGGGCGGGTGGCTCCGGGCTCTGCTCCGCCTCCAGCCCATCCCCAGGGAATTTTCCTTCCGCTCCCAGGCCCCGCTGCATTCCCCAGGGCCACCCATGTTTGCAGAGCGCCCTGGGCTGTGCTCCCCTGCTGGCCTGGAAGCTCGGAGCAGGGAGGAATTCCCCTGGCAAGGAAGCAGCCCCAAGGTTGGGGCAGGATGAGATGTTCAGGGCTGGGATATCCTGCCTGCTGCCTGTCCCAGCACGGTGCTGCTGCCTGTCCTGGCCTCCAGGCTGCTCCAGGCTCTCGGGCTTTGCCACGTGCCCATCCCACCATTCCAGTAGCATGTTCCTATGGGAGCTGGGGATGCTCCTCCCAGCAGTTTGGGGGATGTTGGGGTGACATGAACATCACCCTGCACTGTCAGAGACCCCTCTGTGAGACAGGAGGGCTTTGCTGGGCTCTGCCCCCCCCCACTTTGTGATCTGGGAGCTTTGACCTTGGCAGAGGTCACGGTGGAGCTGGGCCCAGGTGATCACAAAGCTGTCTGAGGTGCAGGAAAAGCAATGCTGAGGTTTTCCACTTTCTCTGGACACATCCACTTAGAAAGTGGGTTTCTCTGATTCCTGCTTGGCTGGAGAGCTCATTGCCATTGCTCCTATGTCACTCTGCAGAGCTATGAAATAGCCCTCTGCTCCCGTGCAGCAGAGCCATCCCTTATCTGATGGTTCTCTGGGATGAGCGAGTCTCTCTGGTTTGCGCCGAGTGGAATTTCTAGCTTTGCCCAGATTGTTTTGGCCCGTAGAGAGTTGCTCGAGGGTGATGGAAACAGCCACGTCCCTTTGATCTTTAATCTCCAGAGGCAGCATGTGGAGATTACGTGTCCTGGCGTGCGGTCCGGAGCGGCACGCCGGGAGCTGTAGTCCCTGGGAAGGGAAGGGAAGGGAAGGGAAGGGAAGGGAAGGGAAGGGAAGGGAAGGGAAGGGAAGGGAAAAGGCTTCCTGCCCCTGCCTGATCCTGTTTCTCACTGCTCAGACCGCTGGTCACAGGAGGACATGCTAACCCTCCTGGAGTGCATGAAGAATAACCTGCCCTCCAACGACGGGAGCAAGTTCAAAACCACCGAGTCCCACCTGGATTGGGAAAAAGTGGCTTTCAAGGACTTCTCAGGGGAGATGTGCAAGATGAAGTGGATGGAGATCTCTAATGAGGTAATTGACACCTCGTGGGGCTTCCTGGGGGCATTGTGGCAGGGTCTGAGCATCCTACTGACATTCCCTAGGCTGTTGGAATTGTCCAAATTGAGTGCCCAGAGCCCTCGGCCCTTGGTGCAGGCACCATCCTGTGACCCCCTCAGAGGGGCTGGGATCAGTCATTTTTGGGGTGGCATCACAAAACCCAGTGGCCTTTCTGCTATGCTGGGGATCTGCCCTGCCCCCTATTCAACCCTTTGTCTCTTCATTTCCTGCCCAGGTGAGGAAATTCCGGACCCTCACAGAGCTCATTATGGATGCTGAAGAGCACGTGAAGAATCCTTACAAAGGCAAAAAGCTCAAGGTATTGGGCAAGAATTTGTCTCAGTCCCTAAAGGGTGACCCCACACTTCCCCAGGATGTGGTCCTGTTGTCCCTTTGGCACCTCAGATCCACGTGGCTCCACAGTGGGAGCCCCTGCAGGCACCTCAGTGCCCCTAATCCCGGTGTCCGGCTGCCCAAGGCTCTGGAGGCCGTGGCTCTGGGCCTGGGCCAACTCCTGGGTACATTTAATATGGCTGGCCGTACTGCTGGCAGCCTGCATCCAAGTTTAGCTCCAGAGGGGCTGGGAGCTGCTGTCCTATTCCTGGCCTGCCGGGTCCATCCCTGGGAGCTGGGTCCCATCCCCTCCTCCTGCCCCAGTGTCCCCTCTTGCTCTGTGCTGACAGCTCTGGATGGCTGGAGGCTGCTCCCAAGGCTCCCAGCCATGGGATGCTGTAGTTCCTTGGGGAGCCCTCATTTCCAGCAGTTTCCCCCTCCTCGCCTGCTGTGCCTGGATGACCAGCAGGGCTGGATGGAGGCAGCCCCCAGGTCTGGGGAGCCATGGGTTAGGCTGTGTCCCAGTGGTGCTGCCAGCTCCATGCTCAGTGTCCTCCACTCTGCTGTCTCCCCAGAAACACCCCGACTTCCCCAAGAAGCCCCTGACTCCCTATTTCCGCTTCTTCATGGAGAAGCGAGCCAAATACGCCAAGCTTCACCCCGAAATGAGCAACCTGGATCTCACCAAGATCCTGTCCAAAAAATACAAGGAGCTTCCCGAGAAGAAAAAGGTATGGGGGAGGTGAGGGAGGGGTCAGCAAGCCCCTTCCCACCATGGGCCTCTCTGTGTTGGGCTCTGCTCAGCTCTTCCAGTAAAACCAGCAGAGCCCAAGCTCTGCCTGGCCAGGACTTAATGCAGCTCTCGATGGGAGAAGCCAGGTGTTCCTTTAGTCCTGTCAGACCTGTAAGACTTCCTTGGCTTTTCCTGTCCTGGTTCCCAGGATCCCTGGGGTGGAGGCCAGTTGGGTCTGTCCGTTGGTCCGTCTCTTCCTGACGGACCTGGATGGTGGCTTTGCCACTGGGTGGGTCTGTGTTTAAAGGGGTTAAGGCACACGCCCCACTGTGCCACCCTGTCCAGGTGAGGGACACAGGGACAGGCTCTGGGAGAGGCTGGGAGCAGAGATCTGCCCCCCTGGAGATGCCAGAGCCCGGGCAGGGCTTTGGGGTGCCCATCTTTAACTCTGGGGTGTCCAGGAAAAGTCCAGGGCACAAGGTCCTGCTGTGCCCTTTGCCAGGGCTGCTGGGGTACACAGAGAGGGGAGATGCCAGCTGCTGAGTCTTGGGCAGGCTGGAAACTCTCTGCAGGACCATTCCATGGGCTGGAGAGCCTCTTGGAGTGGTGGGATGCCCAGCCAGGTGGATGGGGATGTATCTTCCTGCCTGTTCCTGGTGCTGACGTCCCTCTCCACCTCTGTGGTGGCTTTGTGTCCCCAGATGAAATATATCCAGGACTTCCAGCGAGAGAAGCAGGAGTTTGAGAGGAACTTGGCGAGGTTCAGGTGAGCAGGCAGCCCCACTCCCCATATTTCCCCAGACCCCTTCAGGCAGATCCAGATTGCCCTCCTGTGCATAGCTCATAGAGCCCACTGATGGGCTTTTGGCTTGAAGAGAAGGGGGAATTCAGCAAAAAGAGAGCAAGGAAAAGGTGTCTGAGAGCAGCCCTCCAGCTGGGAGACTAGATGAGGGACCAGCCCTGTTCTGGGGGTCAGGGGACAGCGCTGATAAAAGCTGAAGTGCCCCCCCAGTCACTCCAGACCTTCCCTTTCGACGTGATTGTTGTGATCCAGGTGGATCCTTGGCATTCCCAATGACCTGCTGCTGCTTCAGGGTTGCAACTGAGCTGTAGGCAATGCTCCCCAAGGAGTGATGAACTTAAATCTGTCCTAAAACCCTCCTGCTCTTTTTGGGGACCCCCCAGCACCTGAGCCCATGGAGGCTCTGCCCTGCAGTGAGGTTTAGGGGTGCTCTCCTTGCCACTGCCACCTCCCTGACGCTCTCCCTTCCCCACCTGCCCTCCTGCTGAAGGGAAGACCACCCGGATCTCATCCAGAACGCCAAGAAATCCGACGTCCCCGAGAAGCCCAAGACCCCCCAGCAGCTGTGGTACAACCACGAGAAGAAGATCTACTTGAAAGTGCGTCCAGATGTGAGTACGGTGGGTGGGAGTGAGTGCGAGTGTGAGTGCTGGGGGGTCCTGGACCCCGCTGCTGGGGCAGGAGGGGGAAGGGAGAGAAGCATTTCAGGGGGTCGGGATGGAGGACACCGCTAGCAGCTCCCGGAGCCTGGACCCAGGTAAGGAGGGGCTCTGCACACCTGGAAGAGGCTCAGGGATCCAGCCCCCACTTTTTGCCAGGAAGGGGTGACCACAGCCTGAGTCAGGGCAGGAAAAGGAAAGGATTCCAGCACAGACATCCACCTCTGGCCATGCCCCCCACTCCCACACAGCCCCACGGCTCCCAGCCACCCCATGCCGGGTGCTGTCAGGCCCCGGCAGGCCACGCCATTTTTTTTGCCATTTTTCTGCCATTTTTTCATATTTTTTCATCCCTCTTTTTTTTTTGGATTTTACCCCTCTGCCCTCACCTCTGGCTTTGGGTTTTCAGGCCACCACGAAGGAGGTGAAAGAGTCGCTGGGCAAGCAGTGGTCTCAACTCTCGGATAAAAAGAGGCTGAAATGGATTCATAAGGCCCTGGAACAGCGGAAGGAGTACGAGGTAGGGAGCAGCCTCACCCGGTCCCCTCCACACTGGTCCCAACATTCACTCTGAGCCTCTCTGCATCCCAGCCCTGCAAGGCCTCTCCCGATAGCCAGCGTGGGGATCAGGCAGGTCCTGGCAGGTCCCTAGTGAGTGTGAGCCCTGCCTCTCCAGCCATGTGTGAGGCAGGCAGCAGCATCCCAGGGCACAGGATCAGGGCAATGGTTGGCTTCTCTCTCCTCCTCCTCCGGGCCCAGCAGCGGGGGTGGCAGCCCCTCTGACCGCTCTCCGTTCCCACAGGAGATCATGCGGGATTACATCCAGAAGCACCCGGAGCTGAACATCAGCGAGGAGGGAATCACCCGCTCCACCCTCACCAAGGCCGAGAGGCAGCTCAAGGACAAGTTCGACGGACGACCCACAAAACCTCCCCCGTGAGTCCTGTCCCTCCTGGAGCCAGGGCCTGTGGGGTGCTGGTTCTTGCCAGAGAGGAAACTGGGCTTGGGGAGCCCAGATAACTTCTGGGGTCACAGACACCGAGGGGTTACATGGGGTTTGTAGGACACATTTTTCATGGACAAGCCTGGGAACAGGCTGCCCAGGGCAGTGGTGGAGTGACCATCCCTGGAAGGGTTCAAAAAGTGTGGATGTGGCACTTGAGGACATGGTTTAGTGGTGGCCTTGGCGGTGTTAGTTCATGGTTGGACTAATGATCTTAGAGGGCTTTTCCAGACTTAAAGATGACATGATTCTGTGGTGATCCCTTTAAACCAGTTCTTGAATATACATCAAATACACATTTTGGGGAGCATCTGAGTGAGGTTTATGATGATACTCTGGCTTTTAGGGGGTGATCCAGCAGCCAGCTGCCCTAAAACACAGGCACTTCACTTCCTTGCCTGGTGCAGCCTAGCTGGGGGGTTTTGGAAACTCCTTTTGGACCAAGCCAGCTACACAGGGGCAAGTTTTCCCTAACACTGGGTCCCCCTGTGGGTTTTTCAGGAATAGCTACTCCCTGTACTGTGCAGAGCTGATGGCCAACATGAAAGACGTGCCCAGCACGGAGCGGATGGTGCTGTGCAGCCAGCAGTGGAAGCTGCTCTCCCAGAAGGAAAAGGACGCCTACCACAAAAAGTGTGACCAGGTGAGTGATGGACAGGTAGGGGAAGAGGCAGGTTGGCACCAATGCAGAGTCTGGGCTACAAATATCCCTGGAAACACCCTCACCTTTACTCAGTCCCTGTGCTGGTCTGCATCACCAATTCTCCCTGAGGTCCTCGGTCACCTCCCTTGATCCTGTCTCCTGTGTGGGACTAACAGATGGTCCAGGTGGAGGGTGCTGTTGCCAAGGGATGGGGCTGGGTCAGGGGCTGCAAGGGGCAGGGATATGAAGTAAGGGATCTCTGTGTAACCACACATCTCCATCTTCTTCCAGAAAAAGAAAGATTATGAGATTGAGCTGCTCCGCTTCCTGGAGGTGAGTGATGAGGGGGTGCTCAGCCATCAGGTGCTGGAGATCCCAAATCTGAGAATGGGGAAATTAAATGGGGAGCTGCCCTCTCTGCTCCCCCAAAACATGTCTGGCCCAGCTGTGAGTGCTGTGGAGGTGGTTGCACGTAGCCTTGACCTTCTGTCTGTCCTAACGCCTGACTCAGCGTCTTCCAGTTGGGCCCTGGGAGGTGAGGGTGGGCCCCCAGCTGGGGTGAGCAGAGGGCTGGAGCTGCAGGGGAGGCTGTTCAGTGGCTGTGGCTGTGCAGCCTCTTACTTCCTTCCCTCGTGGGCGGGGGAGCTGCACCGAGGCCACCCCAGCGTGGTCCCCGTCCCCGGGCGGATGTGACGCGGCCCCGGCTGCGGCTGCAGGGCCACGAGGTGGAAAACCCAGGGGTGTGCCCGGACCCAGGCACCTGCCCACCTGCTTTCACTGGGAAATAGGGGAGAGGGACACTGCCCAGATAGGGGGTGACGGCACAGGAAGCCCAGTCTGTACATGTGCAGTTCCAGATGCTGGTCCTGCCTGGGACGGGATGTGGATCAGGACACCCAAGTGCATGAATTCCCCTTCCCCAGAGTCCCTATTCCCCCATTGCCTCAAGGCCTCATTAGCACTGGGCTGTCTAACGAGTTCTCTCCTCCTGTGCCACCCAGAGCCTGCCCGAGGAGGAGCAGCAACGGGTGCTGGGCGAGGAGAAGATGCTGGGCAGCAACCGGAAAGGGGCGACGAGTCCTGCATCCAAAAAATCCTCACCAGAGACCGGCAAGGTGGGGGCAGCACCTGCCAGAGCCTTGGGCTGGGGTTGTGCATCTCAAGGGGCTTTGAGGGGGGCTGTGGTCCCTGCAAGGGCTCCAACCCCTCACAGCCCCGTGTGCCCCCTCAGGCCAGCTCAGAGAAGCCCAAGAGGCCCATCTCAGCCATGTTCATCTTCTCGGAGGAGAGGCGGAAGCAGCTGCAGGAGGAGCGGCCGGAGCTGTCAGAGAGCGAGCTGACCCGGCTCCTGGCCCGCATGTGGAACGACCTCTCCGAGAAGAAGAAGGTGGGTACCATCCTTGTATTCATTCCTCCTCCATCTCCATCACCATCCCTGTATTCCTTCTCCATCACCATCCCTGTGTTCCTTCTCCATCTCCATCACCATCCCTGTGTTCCTTCTCCATCACCATCCCTGTGTTCCTTCTCCATCTCCATCACCATCCCTGTATTCTTTCTCCATCTCCATCACCATCCCTGTGTTCCTCCTCCATCTCCACTGCTCCTGTGGGCATCTCGAGCAGTGCAGGGGGTGCTCCTGTCCTTGTCCTGCACCAAGGGGCACAAACATTCCCTGGAGCATCACAGTGACCTGTCACACACGTGCCAATGTTGGCATTGGCTGTGCCTCCCCCTCTCATCACCTGGGGGGTCAAAACCCACCAGATAAAGAAACCTCAGAGGACCCATCAGGCTTTGGTGGTTTTCCTGATGGGGGGAGTCCTGGTATGGGGTTGGGGCTGTCAGTGGGAACAGTGCTGGGGGAGCTCCATGTCCCCCTGTGCTGGGGGCTGTGTCCCTGCCATGTCCCCCTGTGCTGGGGGCTGTGTCCCTGCCATGCCCCCTCACCCTGTGCCCCCTGCCCAGGCCAAGTACAAGGCACGGGAGGCGGCGCTGAAGGCGCAGTCAGAGAAGAAGCACGGCTCAGATAAGGAGGAGCGTGGGAAGCTGCCCGAGTCTCCCAAAACTGCTGAGGAGATCTGGCAACAGAGCGTCATCGGGGACTACCTGGCTCGTTTCAAGGTGAGGAGAGGGCTGGGAAAGGGGCTGGAGGTGGGATCATCACTCCCACCAGCAGGAATTCCCAGGAATTTCTCTCTGGCTCTCACACCTGGGTTTGGGCTGGGAGCTGTGGGGAGAATGGGGGTCCCAGGGGGAGCAGCACCCCAGTGTCCAGGGGTTTTTGGGTGCACCTGATGCATCGTGGTGGTTCTGTCCCACAGAACGACCGGGGCAAAGCGCTGAAGGCCATGGAGGCCACTTGGAACAACATGGAGAAGAAGGAGAAGCTGATGTGGATCAAGAAGGCAGCGGAGGATCAGAAGCGATACGAGGTGAGTCTCTCTCTGCCCATCCTGCCTCTCACCGTGTCCCTTAGCCAGCACTGCCCCTCTCCCTGACCCTCTCTTTCTCTCTCCTGTGGCTCAGAGGGAGCTGAGCGAGATGCGGGCCCCTCCGTGCTCCACCAACTCCACCAAGAAAATGAAATTCCAGGGAGAGCCGAAGAAACCCCCAATGTGAGTACCTGGGTGTGAAAAACTGGGTCTGGCTGTGCAGAGGGGAAGGACTTGGAGGGAGAGGGAGGTTGGGTTGGACCCTGGTGTGGCTGGATGGGGTTTATGGGCACCTGGCTATCTGTGCCCCCTGTCCCAGCCCGGTCCCTGCGCTCTCCCGTGCAGGAACGGTTACCAGAAGTTCTCCCAGGAGCTCCTGTCCAACGGGGAGCTGAACCACCTCCCGCTGAAGGAGCGCATGGTGGAGATCGGCAGCCGCTGGCAGCGCATCTCCCAGGGCCAGAAGGACCACTACAAAAAACTGGCAGAGGAGCAGCAGAAACAGTACAAGGTGCACCTCGACATCTGGCTCAAGGTGGGTGCTGGATCCTGATTCCTGGTGGGAGACTGGTGTCCCTTGGTTTTGGGGATGATGTTTGGCATGGTCTCTGTTCCCACGCCTCCTCCAGCAACCAGCATCTCCAGACCATTTTTTGACATTTTGTAACTTTAAAGGATAAAAGTTATATACATGGGGAGGCTGTGCCCTGTGCTAAAGCCCTTCTGTTCCGTGCCCTCCCATCCCTGACTGTGTCCCTGTCCCCACAGAGCCTCTCGCCCCAGGAGCGGGCTGCGTACAAGGAACACATTTCCAACGTGAGTATCCATGTGGCACTGCTGTGCTGGGATCCCAGGAGTTTGGGAATGGGATGGAGTTACTGGGGGCTTGGGACTGGGCAGGATCAGTCCTGGGGGAGGTTGGGATGTGCCACCCTCCAGAGAGCCCCTCCAGTGGGGATTTTTCCCCATGGCATCTCACAGTGAGATTTTCTCTGGGCTGGACACTGGGAAGGAGCTGAACTTGAGCCCTAAAAAGCTTTTTTTTTTGTTCCTACAGAAACGCAAGAGCATAGGGAAGATTCGGGGTCCCAACCCCAAGATGAAGCCAACGATGCAGTCCAAGTCGGTGAGTCACAACACCCATCCCTCCCTGGGGAGCGTGTTTGAGGCATCCTTTGTGCTTCCAGCTGCCTGCCCTGTCCTTGAGACCATAAACTTTCCCCAAATCCCTGCTCAGAACCCATCCAGGTTGGGTTTTGACCCTGGTACCTGCTCAGGGACCCTTTTTCAGTATAAATGGGGAAAGGCTCCCAGCAAGGTGTGGGGTAGGGAATCCCGATCTGCTCAATGGCCGGAGGAACCCAAAGGGGCATTGTCAGGGATGATGGCGTGGGAGCTGCACCCATGGGTGTGGAGGTCTGGGAACTCACCAAGCCCCTCCTGACCTGCAGGAGTCAGAGGACGATGACGAGGAGGAAGAGGAGGAGGAGGATGACGATGAAGATGAGGATGACGATGATGACAACGGTGACTCGTCAGAGGAAGGCGGCGACTCCTCGGAGTCCAGCAGCGAGGAGGAGAGCGAGGACGGGGACGAGGTGAGGCCGTGGCACGGGGAGGGCACAGGGCCCCCCTCACCTTCTCCCTGGGCTGGGGGCTCAGATAGATCCATGGCCGAGGAGCCCCCCGGGCAGCAGGGGGACGTGGGGAGAGGATGGGGAGCAGGATCCCCCCGGAGCTGCCGGGGAGGGCACGAGGAGGAGCAGCCGCGGGGCGCAGTCAGGAGCAGCCTCGGGCCCCAGAGGTGCGGGGGGGTGTGCAGAGCCCCCGGTGAGCAGAGAACAATCTCCTGTCTTTTTCCTGCTGGAGATACTGAGTCTGGTCTCGGCTCCGTTTGCGCCAGTGTGAATGCCGAGTAAGTCACCAGAGTCAAAGCTTTACACCGGTGCAACTGAAATCAGCCTATGCTGGATGGCGCTGGGGGCAGAAACCGTGTCCGTGCCTTGTGCTCGCCACCGCACAGGTGAGGTGTTTCCACCCCCTCGCTGGTCTCAGCTCTCGCCTCTTCCTTCCCTGGCTTTAGAGGGGGGAAACTGAGGCCCGAGGCGGGTGGGGCAGCCTCCCTGGGATCGTGTAGCGAGGCAGTGGCAGAGGTGAGGGCAGGACCCCGTGCGCTGCTCCGGCACGTCGGCCCCCCGAGCTGAGCCCTCGCTAAACTCACTCCTGGCTCCTGCCCGTGTCCTTCCTCCTCCTCCTCCTCCTCCCCCAGATCCCCGGGGACAGCGATGGGAGGGTGGGGGTCACACCCTCGCTCTGAGGGGTGAGCAGGGGACAAGGAGGTGATGATGACTAACTCTGCCCTGACCTCCCCCTGCTCTCTGCCACCCCCCTCCCAGAACGACGATGATGATGAGGATGAGGATGATGAGGATGAGGACGAAAACGACTCAGAGGGCAGCAGCAGTTCCTCCTCTTCCTCGGGGGACTCCTCCGACTCCGACTCCAACTGATCGGCCAAGCTCTTTGTAACGTCGTTTGGTTTCTCGGTTTCGGTCCCAAATCCCCCCTGCAGCCCCTCAAAATCCTTCCTCCTCTTCCTCGTGCCCCCCAGCGCGGGGAGCGGGGGCCGGGGGGACCCCTCCGCCAAGCTCACACTACGGAGGGGGATCAGGGGCTGCTTCCCCCAGGCTGGGGGGCCAGGAGAGAGCCCCCCACCCCTGCCCCCCGCTTTACTCCCGAGGGGAAGCAATTTTTTTTTTTGGAATTTAATTCTTTCCATGGGGGCGTCTCTCCATCCCTACTCCCATCACCCCCTCGCTACCAGCTCTGGACTTTCTAGAAAGAGAAGAAAAACACACAGGGAAAAAAAAAAAAAAAAACAAACAAAAAACAAAACAAACCGACAACACCCCCCCCACACCTTTTTTTTAATTAAAAAAACCCAGAAATGGGAAGAAAAATCCCCTGGCGGCGAAGCCCCTCCGGCAGCGGGCGCGGAGCACGAGCCGAGGGGCTCAGGACTCAGCCGATGGGACAATGCCTCCTCGCAGCCCCCCCTGCCCTCTGCGCACCCCCAGCGTCCTGGGGGGCTCCTCCCCACCCCCCAAAAAACCTTGTACAGTCTGGAAGCTGCCCCGGGAGCTGCCCGGGACCTCCACATCCACGGCACTTGGGAGCGCCGGCCAGGGACGGGGACGGGGACAGGGACAGGGCCAGGACAGGGACGGTGACCCGCGTGTCCCCGGGGGGGTGTGGGGGTGTGGGTGCGTGTGCGAGCGTGTGAGTGTGTGGGGGGGGCACCGAGCGTGTGCGGGGGGGGCACCGGGGCCGCCCCCACCCGGGGCCGGCGGCTCAGCGTGACCAAGGGGGGGCGCGGGGTCCCCCCCGCTCTGTTGTCGGTGGTTGTTGTGCCGTTGTATTTTATTTTAATTTTTTTTTTTGTTGTCGTTTTTGGGTTTTTTTTTTTTTTCCTTTTTATAAAACGAGAAAGATCCATCTTTTATTTTTCATTTCCCCCTTTTTCTCCTTTTTTCCTCCTGCCCCACCTCCCCATTTCCTCCCTGTCTCTGGTGAAGCTGCTCCTCTCCCTTCCTTCCAGATCCTGGGGGGGGGAACCAGAGCTCCCCTTGCCCCATTAACCCCATTAATGCCAGTTCATGTCCCCCCCCCGGGCCATGCTGTAAATTTTGGTGTGGTTTGGGTTTATTTTGGGGGGTCAATGTCCCCTCCTGGGTAGGGGATGGGGCCGCGGGGACCGGGGTGGGTGCATGGGGGGCCTGGCAGGGCCCCCCCTTTTTTTAAGCAGACACGAGCACCAGCAATCCCACGGCACCTCCCTGCAGGGTTCTGTCCCCACCTCGTGCCACCCCCCAAAAACCCACCCAGTGTCATTGGGGACCCCCCCCCCAGACCCCCACTCTAATTGGGGGGGCTCAGGATTTGTTCCTTCTCCCCCCCCCATCCTGTCCCTGGAGAGGAGCTGGGCTGGGGGACAGGATTTGGGGAGCCCCAGAGAAGGGGATGGGGGTTCTGGGGGGGGTTTCTCTCTAGGGCTGTAATTTAGCCATTTTTCTCTTCTCCCAAAGCTGTGGGGGCAGCAGGGGGGGCCATGCTGCAGATTTTGGGTTTTGAGGGGTCCCTGCCCCCCCAGCTCTGTAACGCCCCCCAGGTTTGCTGCTCTCAGCACCCCAAATCCAGCCCCCCACAGAGACATTGGGGACCCCCTCAGTGCTGAGGGGAAGGTGGGGGCAGCACCCCCTGGCCTTGCCTCACTTTGGGCTGACAAAACACCATTTTGGGCAAACTGCCCCCAAACGTGGGGCAAGGGGGTGAAGCCGGGTGCCCCCGCACGGACAATCCCCCCGAGTCCCCCCAGGACCGGGGCCCCCGAGAGAACCCAGATGGTGTCCCCCCCCTCCCCAGTGTCCATCTGTCCGTCCCTCTGCTTCCCCCTCCCACTCACCCCAATCCATTTGGGATTTTCCTTTCATTTTCATCCCAATTTTTAATCGCCGCCCCTCCCAAAATCCCCTAAGGGGAACCCCCCCCCCCAACCCCTTTTTTTCTGCTGAATGTACCCAGCACTGTCGTGTTTTAGTGGATGTGTTTTTAGTACAAAAAAAAAGACAAAAAAAAAAAAAAATTAATCCCCACCTTTTTTTTCCCCCCTCCCCACCTTTTTTTTCTGTTTAAAAAAAAAAAAAAAAGGTAAAAAAAATGAAATAATAAAAAAGAAAAATTCTTACAGCGCCGACAATTTGGGAGGGGGGGGAAAGACGTTTGCGCTGCAAGAGAATTCCTGAGTGCATTTTGGCACTGCCACAAAATCCCGGGATCCTTTAGATGGAAGTTCTTGTGAATTACGTTAAAAAAAAAAAGGCAAAAAAACACCAAAAAAAAAAAAAAAAAAGATAAAAAAAAAATCATCTTTTTTTTCTAATATTTAAAGAGTGTTTTTGTAGGTTTAAAAAAAAGACAAAAAAAAAAAGGAAAAAAAAAAGAAAAATAATAATAATCCCGACTTGGAATTTGTACGGCTGAGCGGGACGCAGGGGTCGCGTCCCCGGTTTCCCGGTTTGCTTGGGGTTTTGGTTCTTTTTGTTTTGTTTTGTTTATTTTTTGAGTTTTTTGGGGTTTTTTGTTTTTCCTTTTTTTTTTCTCTTTTTTTTTCTTTTTTTTTTTTTGTATAATAAAGTGAAAAATAATGTTTCTGTTCTCATGTCATTACTATAAAAAAAATAAAACTTTAGGAAAAAAAAAAACCGGACAAGCCTGAGGAGTGTTTTTCCTCCTATCTATGGGATCTCCTTTGGGGGTCCATTGTGGGAGGGCTCATTTTTGGGGGTTCTGTGGCGCTGGGGGTTTGCAGGGTGGGATCTGGAGGCATCCGTGGAGCTGGAATGTCCCTGGGAGCTCGCAGTGGGGGATGTAGGGGTGAGGGTCGGTGTATCCGGGGGTTCCGGGGGGATTCGGGGGGTCCGGGGGGTGCGGGAGGAGCTCCAGGCCCCGCCCCTCCGAGCCCCGCCCACCACAGCCCCGCCCATTCTGGCTCCGCCCCCGTCGCCCCGCCCCGCCCCTCCCCCGTGACTCTGACGAGGCTCGCGCGGCGGCGGCGGCTCCGGCCCCTCCCATTGGCCGCGGCCCCTCACGGCGCCTCCCCATTGGTCGGCGGCGGCGGGGCGGGGCCGGACCGTGCGCGCGCCGGGCGCGCCGCCCCGCCCCTCCCTCACCCCCCTCACCTCCCTGGGCCGCCGCCGCCGCCGCCGGGCGGAGGCACCGCCAGGCCCGGCCCGGCCGCTCCGTCCGCTCGGCACGGCCCCGCACCGGCCCCGACCATGGCGAGTCGCCGCCGGGCCCCGCGCCGGAGCGGCGGGGGCCGCTGAGCCGGCCCCGCCCCGGCCCCGGCGGACCCTCCGCGCCGGTGAGTGACCGCCCGAGCCGTCCCTCCCGGCCCGGAGCTCCCGCCCTCGGGGCCCTGCCCGCCCGCCCGTGGGGCCCCGCCGCACCGGAGAGCGGCCTGCTGACCCCGCCCCGGGGCGCCCCGGGACCCCGCGATCCGCCCGGGATCAGCCCCGGGGCCGCCCCGCCGGTGCCCTCCCAGCCCCCGTCCCGGAGGCCCCGAGACCTTCCCGGGATCCTGAGCCTCCCCTTCCTGTTCCCCCTCCCTCGCTCTCTACCTGAGGGCCTCCAAGGCTCTCTCGGCCCCCCCAGGCCTGTGGGGAACCCCTGAGATCCCCTTCTCCTCCCTTTTCTGCCCCCCCCGATTCCTGAGAGTCCCTACAACCCTCACTGGCCCCCAGCCCTATGTGAGACCCCCCCGGCCCTCAGATCTCCCTTCCTCCCTCATTTTCCTGTTTTTCCATCCACTCCCGAGAGCTCCAGGGCCCTCCCTTGTCTCCCCCGGACCGGCGAGAGACCCCCCCGAGCCGCCCCTAACCCCCCTTTCCTGTCTGTGCCCCCCACCCTCTTCTCCTGAGAGCTCCCAGCAGCAGCCCTGGACCCCCAGGCCCTGAGACCCCTCATTCCCTACCCCCCACCCTGATCCTGAGAGCCCCTGGGACCCTCCCTGGCCCCCCCAGCCCTATGGGAGACCCCCTGAGCTCCCCCTTCTCCCGCTCCCTTTTCTGCCTCAGCTTGGGGGTGCACTGGGGACTGAGCCAATTCCAGCCCCTGTTTCCTCTTTCTGTTGTGGAAGGAAGAAATCCGTGGATCAACGGGATTGGGGTGTGTAGGGGGGTATGGAGACCCCTCTTGAGTCCCCCCCACCCCAGTGGCTGGGCAGAGTCCCCCAGCTCCCCCAGTGACAATCAGGGGTTCCACTGCTCAGCCCCAATGGGTGGTGGGGGTGTCTGACCATGACTTTGGGGTCTTTAGACTCCCATTGTTGGGGAGAGAGGCCAGGCCCCATTTTGGGGGGGCACACAGTACTCCCCTCCCTGCCCTGTCCGCCCTCCATCTGCTGCAAGGGAGGGTGATGCAGCAAAACCCGCTGGTTGGGGACAGTTTGGGGACACCCCGAGTCCCCTGTGCTCACCTACAGCCCTGAGACAATGGGGGGTGAGGTGGGGCTCCTGAGGGGTTTGACACCTCTCTGAACGCCAGGCACGTCCAGGCTGGCCTGAGGGGTGGGGGGACAGTGGGGGACATCCCACCTATGTCAGCCAGTGTCCCCCACTAAACTGGGGGGGTTCCATGCCGGGCTGGGGAGGGTCCTGCCCAGCTGGGAGACCCCCAAGATCCCCCTACTTCACTCCTGGAGGGTTTAACCCCAGGACTGGGGACATCCCAGGCTGTGCAGTGGGGTTCTGGTGGGGAAGGGATGGGGAGGGGTCTGCAGGTGAGGGTGGAGGTGCCAGTGAGACCCCCCCGTGCCCCCAGCCCCCCGTGTCCCGTGCTATGAGCGTTCGGCGTGACTTCTCCGCAAGCAGCTGCAAATGAAAATGGAGGATATGTCTTTGTCTGGCCTGGATAACAGCAAACTGGAGGTGAGCTGTCCTGTCTGGGGGGTCAGCCTGTCCCCTGGGGTGTCCGTGTGTCCCCCCCCCCATCCCTAACAGCCCCCCCTGGGCCCCCAGGCCATCGCACACGAGATCTACACGGAGCTGGTGGAGGATGCCTGCCTGGGGCTGTGCTTTGAGGTGCACCGGGCTGTCAAGTGCGGCTACTTCTTCCTGGATGACACGGACCCCGACAGCATGAAGGACTTTGGTGAGCCCCCCGAGTTCCCCAGGGCTCAGGGTGACACTGGTGACTCAGAGAGCCAGGCCCCTGCTCTCTGAGGGGATTGGTGCTCCCCACACACAGGGATTTGGGTTTGAGGGCCGCTGATGGGCATTAAACACACAAATGTCCCACCAGCAATGACCAGAGAGGTAAATGGGGGGGCACTGAACCCCAAAATGTGGTGCTGGGGCGCTGGGGGGGCACAGCTGGGCTGTGGGTGGGAGGTGGCAGAGACCCCCTGCTTTCAGCCCCGCTGAGGCTGTGGGGAGGGTCTGGCAGTCCCAGGGACCCCCCAGAGCAGATGTGGGGTGTCAGGGCAGGGCCTGAGCGTGTCCCCCCGCAGAGATCGTGGACCAGCCGGGCGTGGACATCTTCGGGCAGGTGTACAACCAGTGGAAGAACAAGGAGTGCGTGTGCCCCAACTGCAGCCGCAGCATCGCCGCCTCGCGCTTTGCCCCGCACCTGGAGAAGTGCCTGGGCATGGGCCGCAACAGCAGCCGCATCGCCAACCGCAGGTGGGGCTGCAGCTCTGGGGAAACTGAGGCACCGGGGCCTGGCTGGGGGGGGTCTCACCCTGGGGGTGCTGTGGGTTCCAGCTCTGGGGAGCCTGGGATGGGAATTTGGCCAAGTCTGGGTCGTCCTGGTCTTCGCTTTCCATCCTGAGGGTGTCCAGTTTGGTTCACCGTGGAGCTCTTCTTGTTTTGTTCCTCCCTGCCCCTGGAGCTCCTCATGTTCCTCCCTGCCAGTTTATCCCTCCTGGGAAAAGGAGCTGGGAACCCCTGGGTCCTGTGTGATCCCCCTGGGTCCTCTGTCCCTCCTGGGTCCTGTGTCCCTGCCTCGGTGGCAGCTGGGGACTCCTGTCTGGATCCCTGGCTGCAGGGGAGGATGGGAGGGTACCAGGGGACATGGGATGGATGCTGAGGTTCCGTGGATGACGTGGGGCAGACCCCAGCCATGATCTCCCTCCCCTCCCCGCTCAGGATCGCAAGCAGCAACAACCTGAACAAGTCCGAGAGTGACCAGGAGGACAACGATGACATCAACGACAATGACTGGTCCTATGGCTCTGAGAAGAAAGGTGGGGAGGGGTCTCTGGTGCCCTGAGGGGTCGGGGACACATCCTGCCTGTCCCATGTCCCCTGAACCCCGGTCCTGGGTGGGTGTGTAGGGGGAGAGCAGCCGTGGGTGGTGGTCCCAGCCCCGGGGAGGCAGCAGTGGCTCTGGGCTTGGGGATGCAGGCCCTGGAAAAGGTCAAACCTTTCCTTTCTCTCTCTCCCCATAGCAAAGAAGAGGAAGTCGGATAAGGTGAGGGGTGCAGGGAAGGGTGGGGGGCGCGGGGAGGACACAGGACACCCCCAACCCTCCCCTCTCGTTGCAGAACCCCAACTCGCCCCGCAGGTCCAAGTCCCTGAAACACAAAAATGGTGAGAAGGCGGGGCTTAAAACAGGGCGGGGCTCACAGATTTGGGGCGGGGCTAAAAATGGGGAGGGGCTCACACCTTTGGGGCGGGGCTAAAATGGGGGAGGGGCTCACACCTTTGGGGCGGGGCTCACACCTTTGGGGCGGGGCTAAAATGGGGGAGGGGCTCACACCTTTGTGGCGGGGCTTGCATGGGCTGGGCACGTGTAGGAGTGGGGTATTTGGGGTGGGTGGGGCAGCTGCAGTGGATGGGGCTTGTGAGGGGGGGGGAGCTCTCCCTGGCTGTGGGAGGGGACCCTGGGGGTCCCAGGCTGGGGGCAGGACCCCCCCCTCACCTTTCCTCTCTCCCAGGTGAGATTGGCGGGAACCCCGACCCCTTCAAGGTGAGCCTGGGATGGGGGGAGGAGATGGCTGCCAGTCCCTGCTCTGCCTCCCCAGGGGCTGAATTGCCCCCCAGGAGGGTCCCCCCAGGCCTGAGCCTGCTCTCTGCCCCCCAGTACAGCAACTCAGCTGGCATCAACTACGAGACGCTGGGCCCCGAGGAGCTGCGGACGCTGCTCACCACGGTGAGGGGATGGGACAGGGACAGGGGGGTTCCACAGGGGATGGGACCCCAGGGATCTCTCCCAGCTGGGCTCCATCCCACTGGGGCTGGTTTCCAGGCTGGGAATGGGGACCTGCAGCAGGTCCTGATCGTGGGGTGGTGGCTGCTTTGTCTGGGCCTCAGCACTGGGAGGCTGTGGTGGTGCAGCACAGCCCTGGGGTCACTCACCTGTCCCCCCGAACTCACCTGTCCCTTCCCTCCCCAGCAATGCGGGGTCATCTCCGAACACACCAAGAAGATGTGCACCAGGTGAGGGTGGCCCTGCTCACTCTGGGGGGCTTCCCCAGGGTCCCCAACATTCCCACATCCCACGGGAGGGGGGAAGGCCCAGCTCAGCGCCGTGTCTCACCCCCAGGTCCCTGCGGTGTCCCCAGCACACGGATGAGCAGCGCAGGGCAGTCCGGGTTTACCTCCTCGGGCCCTCTGCGTAAGTGGCTGCACAGCGGGGTCCCCAAGGTCTGGGGTCACTGTGCAACAGGGACTGGGGGCTGCACGGGGTGCTCAGGTGGGGCTGGGGACAGGGACAGCCCTGGGGGGGCCTGCAGGGGATGGGAGCCCAGGGCTGGGCTTGGGATCTGCAGCCCAGCAGGGTGGTGAGGGCAGGGCTGAGCCCCTGGGGAATGCCATCCCCTTGGCATTGGGAGGACTCTGTCCCCACCTGCCCTGTGTAACACCTGTGCCCAGGTCCCTGCCCCTGGGCATCCCCCTGGCATTGGGAGGGCTCTGTCCCCACGTGCCCTGTGTCACACCTGTGCCCAGGTCCCTGCCCCTGGGGAATGCCATCCCCTTGGCATTGGGAGGACTCCCCACCTGCCCTGTGTAACACCTGTGCCCAGGTCCCTGCCCCTGGGCATCCCCCTGGCATTGGGAGGGCTCTGTCCCCACGTGCCCTGTGTCACACCTGTGCCCAGGTCCCTGCCCGAGGCCGAGGGTGGTGTGGAGAACGACAGCTTCGAGGTGGCCGAGAGCCAGGCCCTGATGAGCCGCCTGCAGTGGGACGGCTCCTCCGACATCTCCCCCTCCGACTCGGCCTCTTCCAAAGCCAGTGAGTGTTCAGGGGCTGGGGGGCAAATCCTGGGGCACAGACCCCTCTGAGGGGCAAACTCTGGGGCTCAGACCCCTCTGAGCGGCACATCCTGGGGCACAGACCCCTCTGAGGGGCAAATCCTGGGGCACAGACCCCTCTGAGGGGCAAACTCTGGGGCTCAGACCCCTCTGAGCGGCACATCCTGGGGCACAGACCCCTCTGAGCGGCACATCCTGGGGCACAGACCCCTCTGAGGGGCACATCCTGGGGCACAGACCCCTCTGAGGGGCAAACTCTGGGGCTCAGACCCCTCTGAGGGGCAAATCCTGGGGCTCAGACCCCTCTGAGGGGGCAAACCCAGCCGTTCTGGCACGTCCCCAGTACAAGAGGAGTTGAACAGACCATGGCTCCAAAGCCTGGAGCACCTTGTCCCCCACTTGGGAGGGGCAGGAACATTTTGGGGTACATTTTCTTGGGTGTTGACCAGAGTTGGGCATCACCCACTCCGTTTTAGGGCTCATCTCCTCCCTGACACCCCCATTTGTTCCCTTCCTCCCCTCCCCAGGTACAAACAACTCCGAGTCCCGCAAGACCAAGAAGAAGAAGCCGCACCTGGGGCTGGTGAGCGGCGCCCCGGGGCTCGGCTCCAGCAAGAAGAAGAAGCCCAAGCCCCCCGCCCCCCACACCCCCAGCATCTACGACGACATCAACAACTGAGCCCCGCCGAGCTGGGGAGGGGCAGGACGGACAGAGGGACGGACAGAGGGACGGACAGGGGCCAGGACAGCCCCCAGGCACCCCCCGGGCCGGACACAACGTGGGTACCGGGGCACAGAGGACTCAGCTGTCGCTGGAGTGGGGCTGGATTTGGGGAGCCCCTGTTAGTGCCCCCCTTCCTCCCCCCTGCCCCGGTGCCTCTATTTATTCTGTGACAGTTTTTGTACCTGGGGCTCCTGTTGGGGGTCACCCTCAGACATGGGGGTACAGCCCCCCCCTTCCCTCCCTCCCAGCACCCCCAAAGCCAGCTGTGCCCCCCACACCCACTCCTCACTCACCCCACTGGGGTGGGGGGCACCTGGACACTCTGGGCCTGGGTCAGGGGGTGGTGAGTCCTCCCTGCCCTGGGGTTTTGGGGTGAGCCCCCGCCCTGGGCTGGCACTCGCCGGTCGGGCTGGCTCAGGAAGGGGGGTCACACTCAGAGGACAAGGGAGCACCCCGTCACCCCAGATCTGTTCAGCTGTGCCTGCATTTGGCTGTTGGGGGTCCCGAGGGCCTGGCAGTGCCCACACAGGGGGTCACAGGGGGCTGCATGCTGCATCCTTCATGTTTGGGGCTGTTCGGGGGTGGGTTTGGGGGTGGGTGGGGAGCTGCTGTGACCATCCCTGTGCCAAACTGTTTGGGGAGGGGGCACCCCAACCTGCCAGAGTGGAGCTGGGAATGGAGCAGAACTGGGGGGGAAGCCCAGCCCAGCTTCAGTGCGGAGCCCCCCGCTCCTGGTGTCCCCAGGGCAGCTCTGTGTGCCCTCCACGCCTGCCTGGGGACCTGCTGCTGCACTCGGGGGGTCGGTGGGGACCCCCACAGCTCCGGCAGGTGTTTGCACCCCCACAGGCTCTGCTGTTGTTTGGGGGGCCGGGACCAGCGCCCCGCTGTGCGGGCCGGGGGGGGGACAGGTCCCTCTGGCTGGATCCAGCTCACCCCTGCCCTGGGATCCCCTCCCTGCAGCTTTGTCCGTGCCAGGGGCTGTGCTGGGGACAGGCTTGGCTCCATCCCCTCTGCTGTCCCCCCCCGTGGCTGTCTGACCCCCATCTGGCCGTGTGTCCCCGGCGTGGGGCTCTGTCTGTCCCCCCAGCGCGGTGCCCTGGCCCGTCCTCTCGCTGGGATCACACATTATGGTGCTCTGACTCTGGATTCACTATTTGTTTTCAAACTGCTGCTAAAGGCTGGGCTGGGGCAGGGGGGGGGCGGTCCTGCAGAGCCCTGGGCACCTCAGAACGCTGCAGCCCCCCCTGCATGGGGGCCCCCGTGTGCTCCCTCCTGCTGCAGCTTTGGGGCTGGGCCGGTGTGGCCACCGGGGCATGCCAAGCTGGCCTTTGTGTGCCCCGGGGCCCGAGCACGGCGCTGTGGGCACCCAAAAACACGGGGAACCACCCCAAACTGCCTGGGGGGGGCACGGTGAGCTGGGGCTGTGGGGGGAGGCAGCCTGAGCCCCTTCCCCTGCAGGAGGGGCGCTGCAATTTGGGGTCCAAGGGGTGCAGTGGGGTTTGGGGGGCTCAGATTGTGCCCTGTGACCCCCCCAGGTCGGTGTCCTCACCCCCCCCCCCCCCCGTGTTTCTGCGTGTCCCCCCTGCAGGGGAACTGAGCCCTTGTGAGGTCTGTGTGTCCCGTGAGTGGGTTGTGGCTGCCCCTGTAAATAAAACTGCATCTTGACTTGGTATCCCTGGCATTCATTACAGCTCCTTAATTAAACAGGGCCTTTACCCCTCCCATCCATCTCCCCCCACTCCGTTCACCACGGGTGGGGCCGGATTTGTTTTTATGCCCCCCAGAAATGTGCGTGGGTAGGAAAGAGCAGCCCCAGGGCAGGAAGGCAAGCAGTGGGGTGACTTGACACCCTTTATTTGCATTAAAAAGTCCTTGGGATGAAGCCACGGCCCGTTCCGGTGCTGCCCCACTCCCCGGAGCTGGGGTTGGGGTGGGGGCAGCGGGGTTTGAGGGGGGCACAGCCCCTTTTTGGGGGGTAAAGTCCGGCAGCAAGGCTGGCACGCACACGCTGAGCTGCCACCGCGCTGGCTCTGGCCACAGAGCAGGGACAGCGGCGCCACCGCGGTGCCTCCCCAGCCCCTGCCCCCTCAGCCCGCCTGTCCGTACAGCCCGAAGGCCAGGAAGGTGACGAGCACGGTGACACCGATCAGCGACACGGTGGCCGGCGCCGTGAAGAGCTGCCGGTAGTTGATGCGGAAATACCAGCCCAGCGCCAGCACCACCATCACCGTGGGCACCATGAGCGTGCCCCCGCCCAGCGGCAGCGCCGGGGCCGCGGGGCCGGCGGGGCCGGGCTCGGGCAGCGCGGGGGCGGCCGCGCCGGTGCCCCGGCAGCGGTGGCAGTGGATGACACAGTTGTCGGTGATGCGGAGCGAGCGCAGCGTCCGCGCCTGGTCCTGCAGCAGCTGCCCGCGGTAGATGAGCTTCATCTGGCTCTCCTGGCCCGGGAAGTATTTGCTGCGGGACGAGGGAGGCTTGGAGGCGGCAGAGAGGGGCTCGGGGACCCCCACCCGGGGTGGGAACCCCGCCACATGGACCCAGTCGGGGACGGGAACCCCCGCACTGTGTGACGGGGAGGGGACAGCGATGGCACTGCCACCGCGCCACCGCCGCCTCTTTCAAACTCGCCGTTTCAAAGCCCACGGGGTATTTTCGGCACAACGGGAGGGAGGGGGCGGTTTGCACCGGGGGAGGGGCTGCTCACACCCGGGCCTCACCTCTTGAGAATCCCCACGGTGTCCTCGGGCCGCGCCACCGCCACCTCCTCGGTGTCGTTGAGGAACTTGAGGCGGATCTTGATGAGGCCGGGACAGGCGTCCCCCGCCCCGGTGGCACCGGGCTCGGTGTCCGGCAGCTGCTCCCGGCCGGGACCGGCACCGGGGCCGCTCCCGCTGTCCGCCCGCGCCGCCGCCCCCCGTTCCTCCTCCGCTTTCTCCTCCGCGCTCTCGGCGCTCCCGGGGGGCTCCGGGGCCTCGGCCGCCCCCGCGGCTCCCGCGTACGGCGGGAGGGGCCCGAGGCGGATGACGGCCGCGTCCCCGGTGCCCAGGAGCTGCCCGCTGCCCTCGGCCACGTACGTGGACAGCCAGGCCAGCACCAGCGCCAGCGCCAGCACGGCCAGCCCGGCCACCAGCGTCACCTCGTCCCCAACGCCCGGGATGAGCGGGGCGGCCGGGGGCTCCATCTCCGCCACCCCCGAGCGGTTCCCGGTGTGACCGAGCTGTGCCCCGGTGCCGCCTGCGGGCTCAGAACAGACCCCGGGGCCGCTGCTCCCGCTGCCCGGAGACCGCAGGGACGGGAGCTCCTCGCTGCGGGTTTTCCTCCTCGCTCCCGAGACGCCGAAGCGGCAGCGCTGCGCTCACCTCACCGGGCCCGGCGGAGGCTCCCGGGGGTCCCGGAGGGTCCCGCAGCCCCTCGGTGCCCAGCGGGGCAGGGTCAGGCCATCCCCGACCTGCAGGGAGCGGAGCGGTGCGGTCAGCGGGGCCCGGGCACGGCGGGGCGGGAGGAACCGGGGATGTCCCTGCCCGCTCCCGAGGGTCCCGGTGCGTCCCTACCGGTCCCCGTGTATCCCGGGGGTGCCGGTGTGTCCCTGCCATCTCCTGCCATCCCGGGGGTGCCGGTGTGTCGCTGTCGGTCCCGGGGTGTCCCCGCCATCCCCGGGGGTCCCGGTGCCCCCCCCCCCCCCCCCCCCCCACTCACCGCCTCCCGCCGCCGCCGCCCGCGCCGGAAGCGCCACGTCACAGCGCGCCGCCGCTAGGGGGCGGGACGGGGCGGTGGGCGCGCGGGGTTACGTCACGGCCGCGCCCAGTGGGCGTGGTCAATAGGGGCGGGGCGAACTTGACTCGCCCTGAGTGGGCGTGGCTATAAGTGGGCGGGACTATGTCGGGAGGCGGGGTTTGCTGGGGCGGAGTCACGGCCGCGGCGGGGCGGGGCCTCGGGAGCACCGTGGGAACCCCCGGGCTGACCCCCCCCCGCCATGGGGTCTGACCGGCACCGGATCCCCCCGGCCGCGTTGTCACCGCCTCCGCGGTCCCCACATCCGCCAGGGCCCGTCTGTCCCCTCCCTGCCGCCTGTGACCCACTGGCTCTGTCCCCCCTCATCTCCTGTCCCCACAGTCCCCTGTCCCCACTCATCCCGTGTCCCCACAGTCCCCTGCTCCCCCTTATCCCCTGTCCCCACAGTCCCCCGTCCCCACAGCAGCCGCCATTGCCCACCCTGCTCCCACAGGGACAAAGACGCCTCAAGGGCCACCTCTGCCATGTCCTTTATTGACACCAGGGCACGGGGAGCAAGGGGACATGGAGGGGACTCCAGTGGGGACACACAGGGCGCCCTCAGGAGATAAGCCCCTCGATGGGCAGCTGGAGGTAGCGGCGCAGGGGGGGTGGCAGTGCCAGCCTGGGCACGGCGGCGCGGCAGCGGGCGCCCAGGTGACGCCGGATGGCCACACGTGCCAGGTGCTGCAGCCGCCGCGGCTGCCCCGCCATGCGCACGGCCGAGGCATAGAACTCCTGGTGCTCCTGTGGGGGGGACAGGGGCTCAGTGGGCTGGCTGGGGACACGGGGACACCCCAGGACCCCTTAGGACACCCCGTTACCTCCCAGAGCTCGGCGGGCACGGCCTCCACCCAGCCGTCGGCGGGGGGCACGCGGTCGTAGGCGTTGAGCATCACCTCCAGCGCCGGCGGGTGCTGGCAGCACAGCCTGAGCATCTGCCAGCAGAGCAGTGTCACCAGGGGGGTGACACCGCCAGTGCCACCTCCCCGTGCCCCCCATCACCCCCTGCCCCACCTTGGGGTGCGCGGGGAGGGCTCCGTGGTCCAGCAGCAGGGTGAGGGTCTCCTCGGGGCGCTGCTGGCGGTACTCGCGCACGGCGCACAGGGCGCAGTCCATGGGGGTGTCCCCGGCGCCGTTGGGGACGGTGGCGTCGGCGCCGTGGCGCAGCAGCAGCCGGGCCATGCCGGGGTGCCCGTTGGCACAGGCGTTGTGCAGCGGCGTGTGGCCCTTGCGCCCCGCGGCCCCGGGCTCGGCGCCGGCCTCCAGCAGCCGCTCGGCCACGCGCAGGAAGCGCTCCGAGTCCTCGGGGCGCTCGGCCGCCGCCGCCGCCGCGTTCAGGGGGGTCTCGCCCTGGTGGGTGCGCACGGAGGGGTCGGCGCCGTGGTGCAGGTACAGCTCCACGTGGGCCACCAGCCCCTGGCGCGCCGCCACGTGCAGCGCTGTCACCTGCCGGTCACGGGTGCCCAGGTTCACCTGCGCCCCGTGCGCCAGCAGCAGCTCCGCACACCTGGAGGTAGGGTGAGAAGGGTGAGGGGACACTTTGGCAACCATGGGACACAACCAGGACGTGCCATGGTTCCCATGGGACATCCCTAGGGACGTCCTCAGGACATAATGGAGAGGCTTGGCTCCCAAGGGACACCCCCAGGGACACCCTGGAGAGACCTGTCACCCATGGGACGCCCCCAAGGACACCCAGGGACCCTCCCAGGACACCCCACAGGCCCCTGGCTCCCAGATTAGGTGGGTGGGGCAGGAGTGACGATTTCATGGGCGGGGCCTCTCATGCAGATGAGCCCCACCCTAGTCCACAGGTGAGCCTTTACCTGAGGCTGTAGGACACAGGTGATCCCATACCTGAGGCTGTGGGGCGCTGTGCAGAGGTGCAGCGGGGCAGAGCCTTCGGCGCTCAGCACGTTGGGGTCGGCGCCGAAGGCCAGGAGCAGGCGGGCGCAATTGGGGTGGGGGGCGGCCGCGCTGTCGTGCAGGGGGGCTCTGCCGCCCACCACGGCGTCCACGGCCGCGCCCCGCAGCAGCAGGTGCCGGGCACAATCCTCGTAGCCGCGGGCGGCGGCGATGCGCAGGGCGGAGGTGTGCTGCCGGCGGGGGCTCAGCACCCACAGCCCTGCGGGGTCACACCGGAGAGCAGCTGGACCCTCCTGACCCGCACCCACCCACCCAGAACCCTGCGGGGTCACACCGGAGAGCAGCTGGACCCTCCTGACCCGCACCCACCCACCCACAGCCCTGCGGGGTCACACCGGAGAGCAGCTGGACCCTCCTGACCCGCACCCACCCACCCAGAACCCTGCGGGGTCACACCGGAGAGCAGCTGGACCCTCCTGACCCGCACCCACCCACCCACAGCCCTGCGGGGTCACACCGGAGAGCAGCTGGGCCCCCTGACCCACACCCACCCACCCACAGCCCTGCGGGGTCACACCGGAGAGCAGCTGGACCCTCCTGACCCGCACCCACCCACCCACAGCCCTGCGGGGTCACACCGGAGAGCAGCTGGGCCCCCTGACCCACACCCACCCACCCAGAACCCTGCGGGGTCACACTGGAGAGCAGCTGGGCCCCCTCACCCGCACCCACCCACCCACAGCTGGAGTGGGGGAAGCAGGGGGGCACCGTGGGGCTGCCCTGTGCACCCACCCCACTCCTGACTCCTGCTCCCCCAGGAACCGGAGCAGCCGGCCCTGCTCCCCCCCCTGCCCACCTGGAGCTGCACCCCTGTCCTGGCCCCCCACCTGTTTTGCAGGGGGAACGGGAGGGAAAGGAGAAGGGAGAAGAAAGGAAGGACCCCCGGCCCCGTACCCTGCTCCGGTGACCACACCAGCTCCTCGCTGACCGTCTCCAGCACCACATTGGCCGTGGCCTCGTCGCTGAAGATGCTCTGGACGCGGCGCAGGTCCCCGGCGTAGAGCGCGTTGTGCACGGCGGGGTCGCGGCAGACCTGGCGCCGCCGGGGGGGGCTCGGGGGCGTCGCGGGCAGGAGGCGGCGCTCGGTGGATGCCCGGGCCAGCGCCCGGCGCCGATCGTCCCGCTCCAGCAGCTCCCGCTGCAGCCGCAGCGAGCGCAGCGCCGACGGGCTGAAGGCGAACGACTCGTGGGCCATGGGGAGCCCCGCAGGGCAGGGGAGGCTCCGGGGACAGCGAGCGGGACCCTGAGCCTCGGGAGGGGGTTATAAATAGGGCTGTGCCCCACACACGGATGTGGAATCAAATCCCAGAGCCAGGGGCCTATAAATAACTCGTGGTGGTAAACAGAGTCACGGGGTGCGGGGCGGTTTGACCTGTTGGCGGGTGCGAGGTGGGGATGTCCCATGGGGAGGGATCTGAGGTGGGGATGTCCCATAGGGAGGGATTTGGGGACCCTCACCAGTCCTGTGGGGCTGTGAGAGCCTCGGGAACGGCTCATCCCAGCCAGGGAAAGGACAGAGGGGTGACACACGAGGACACAGGCGATGCAGAAACAAAACAGCCCTTTAATGCAGGTTTGGGAGCGAGAGGGGCCCCTGTGCCCCAGGATTGGGGACAGTGCTGAGGACACTTGTCCCCGGGCCTCCCCAGCTCTCAGCTCCACCACAAACAGCACGGACACGCAGAGGGAGGAGCAGGTGGGTGGGTGGCAGGTGTGTCACTGCTCCTCGGCACTGTCACCCTCTGCTGGGCTCAGCCACAGTCAACCTGAGCTGGGGCTGAGAAGAAATCCTCGGGCAGCTCTCCCAGGAGCCCATCCAGGTCATCTGCAGGGCACAGCAGGATGTGAGTTTTGTGTGATGGTGGAATTGTTTAGGTTGGGAACCTGCTCTCCACAGGACACAGAGCTTTTCCTTCCCTCCCAGAGTGGGTCTGACTCACCCATGTCACATCCATCAGCTCCCGCTGGCTCTTCCCAGCTGGGATCAGAGCTTGGTGGGCACAGGGAGAAGCCCCCAGGACGCTGCTCTGCACTGTGTCCACTTGTCCTTGACTGTCCCCAGTCCTCAGGAGCAGGGACACCCCAGGTGGGCTGTGCAGGGGGGTCTGGGGCTGGCTCAGCCTGGGCAGGGACCTGCAAAACCCAGCGGGGATGAATTATTGGGGGATTCATCCAACCCTCCCCCTTCTCTCAGGGGTCCCCATAGCCCAGACCCCCCTGGGGGTCCCAGCAGTGCCCCCTCCTCACCTGCCGGGGGGAGCAGCCCTCGGGCTCAGGTGGGAAGATCCTGAGGAGGTTGGTGGGGGTCACGTTGAGGTAGTGGTTGCGGTGGGAGGGGGAGAAGACCCCGACCTGCAGAGAGGGCAGAGACAGCTCCTGGATAAACCCCCCGAGTTACAGGGCCCCATTTATGGAAATCTTAGGAAATGAAGGGTGAAATTTTAGCAAGAGTTGAGAAAAATCCTGAGGTGCAAAACTGCGGGAGACCCTTTTCTTGTATTTGTACTGCCAGGGTGCTATGGAATGGGAACGGGGGTGTACCACATGCGCTGGTTCCTCTTATCCCCTTATCCTAATCCTTACATTCCTAATTCCAGGGTTTAATGGGGTTGGGAATGGGACAGGCGATGGGCTGTATCACCACCCTGCATTCCCCTGGGATCAGACCCCACTGGGGTGGGATAAGGAGCCCCCAGCTCTCCTCACCTGCCTCAGGAGCAGCACGGAGCCGGCCCGGAGCTCGCTGTGCCTCTGCTCCAGCAGCAGCCGGTGCACGGTGCCCTGCATCTCCCCTGGCAATGAGGATGGCATCCCTGAGCCCTGGGGGCGATGGGCAGAGCCCCACCGGGCACAGGAACCACGGGGGCACACTCACCCGTGGGGTCCCGGAACACGGCACCAGCACCAGCGCTGCTCTTGGTCAGGGTTTTGATCATCACAGCCATGCTGGGGACTTTGTTTTTTGGGAGCTGCTTCAGGGCTGCCTGCACAGCACAACGGAGATTTTGGGGTGACCTTGGCCAGGGCTGGGAGTTGAACCCCGTGTGGGGTATCCCAGGATTCTACAGCCCTCATCAGCCATGGGATGTGGATGTCTGTGCCCAGCTCAGCTCAGCCCCCTCCCCAGAGGTTCCCAGCCCTACAAGCAGCTCTGAGGGGCGAGGGAAGAGCAGGAGTCTTGGGCCGTCCTCACCTTGCGGAGCACCATGACCACGCTGTAGGTGTGGAGGAAGCAGCTGGGGTCCCTCTCATCCAGCCCCAGCTCCGTTTTCATGGCCAGCCAGGGCCCCTTCCCGAAATCCTCCTCGGTGGGCAGTGGGGAGCTGGACAGCGCCTGGGGTCAGGGACATCATGGTGACAGAGCCCCAGGGGCTCCCTCTCAGCCAGCATCCCACTGGGGGATTCCCACTGGGGTCTGCCCGAGCAGGGGTGGGATGGGGGGGTTACCTGAGCCCGCGGCTTTGCCACAGCCCCGTGAGCAGGAGTCTGGGGAGCCGACACCAGGATCTCCTCCAGCAGCTTCCCCGAGTGCTTGTGGGGCACGGAGAAATGTCCAGGGATCTGCCTGGCTTCATCAGATGCTCCCATCCCATCCCATTCCAACCCACATCCAACTCCCATTTCTGTCCTGTCCCAACCCAGTACATTCCTGACTCCATCCCCATCCCATCCCATCCTCACCTGGTTCCCATGCTGTCCCTGTCCCCATCCCAATCCTCACCCCGTTTCCCATGCTTTCCAGATCCCCATCCCATCCTCACCCCATCCCCATCCCATCCTTACCTGGTTCCCATGCTGTCCCTGTCTCCATCCCATCCCATCCCATCCCATCCCATCCCATCCCATCCCATCCCATCCCATCCCATCCCATCCCATCCCATCCTTACCCAGTCCCCACACTGTCCCCATCCTCACCCCATTCCCACACCATCCCCATCCCCACCCCACCCCATCCCCACCCGGTCTCCCCCACCCCGTGCCCCCCACCTGCTGGGGCAGGATCCCGGCCGGCCCCGGGAAGCGCCGGCTCTCCCTGCGCCCGGGGGCTCGGGGGGGTCCCCGGGGGGCTTTGCTGGCCGCTGTCACCAGCTGCACCAGGTGGTTGGTGACCACGGGGGCGCTGGGGGGGCCGGGAGCGTTGGGAGCCACCGGGGGGTTCGGGAAGCTGGGGGAGCCTGAGGGGGGTCTGGGGGGCAGCCGGGGCTGGGGGCAGCTCTGTGCTGGGGGGGTCCAGGGTGCTGAGGGGCTGCTCCTTGCTAGGGGTGCTTGGATGGGCCTCAGGCACGGAGCCCCTGGAGCAGGGATGGAGCCTCTGGAGCTTCCCGTGGAAATGGGGGGTCTGGGGGTGCAGGCACCGGCCGTGCTGGGCCGCAGCACCAGTTTGGGACTGGGGAGGGGGCTCTGCTTGTCCTGCACGCCCCTGGAGCCAGGGATCAGCTCCTCTCCCACCCTGAGCTTTTTGGGGACCCCACATTCCTGAGCGTTCTCCTTCCCTGGGCATTTCCATGGCGGCTTCTTGCAGTGCTCAGGGGGCACCGGGGCAGTGCCAGCCCCCAGGGGCACCTCGGGACCCTCCAGCTCCGTGCAGGCCGCCAGGAAAAGGTCATTGTCCAGCTCATCCTGGGGGACTGTCCCCAGAGATGGGGGGCCCTGGAATCCCACGGGAGGCTCGCCCTGCCCGGCGAGGGGCCGGAGGGTGGGGGCTTTACTGGGATGGGGGTTACTGGGATGGGGTTCACTGGGAGGAACCGAGACGACGCTGGATGAGGAATGCCCGGGGGTCACAAACTGGTTCTCTGCATCTTCCACAGCAGAGAGGAAATCCTGTGGAAATAAACAGCGGGAATTCAAACGGCTCCGTGCGTTCCCCAGACTCCCCCCGCAGGCTCAGCGCACCTCGGGGGGGGGGCCGAGGCCATTGGGGGTCCCTCACCTCATCCTCCAGCTCCCCGTCGGTCCCAAAAAGCTTCTGCAAGTGGCAGGACTGTGGGATAAAGGAGAAGAACGGGGCTGGGAGGGACACACAGGCTGGGGGACCGGGATGGTCCCGGAGGTTCCGCCGTGGGACGCTCGGGGGCCCCGGAAAGGCCTCACAGGCCCCGAGGCGATCCCGGATCGGCTCCCCCGTAACCGCGCGGGGCCCACAGAGATCCCTTTTTGGGGAATCTCCGTGGGAACCCCAGATCAGCCCCCAGGGCACCCCAAAACCGGCTCCGTCCCCCCCCCCGGCCCCGTTACCATGGCAGCGCCGCGACCCCGGCCCGGCCCCGGAGGCGGAAGCGGCGGGGCCGGGACTCGAACCCGCGGTCCCCGGGGAAGGGGCGGAACTTCCCCTGCGGCACCGGGCGCCCCCTGGCGGCGGGCAGGAAGAGCGGCCGCGCCCCTTAAAGGGCCACGCACCCCCTTTCCCCGCGCGTGTCACATGTGCACACGCGTGTGTCCCGCGTCACCCGGCCGGGCCCCGCGGCGCCGCCGGTGACTCAGCGCGGCCCCGACCCGGCGTGATTCATCCCGCATGTCCCCGCGGCACGGGCTGAGTGACCCCCCCAACTCGGGCCTGCTACACCCACACGCGTGCGTGGACAAGGCCACAGGCGTGTGTGTGTGTGTGTGCATGAGTGTCCTGCACACGCGTGTCTGCGTGTGCCCCGTGTCCGGTAAGTGTGGCAGGCTGACGTGCAGCTGCTCACCGAGCACGCGTGTGCCCTGCGGAGCGTTTCCCGCCTGGCCTGTGGCACGTGTGTGTGTGTGCAGCATGGCCTGTCACCCGTCACACACCCGTGTGTGCCCTGGCACGCTCACACTCACTCACACTCCCACGCTGCTACATGCTCATTCATACACCTGCGTGCCCTTGCACGCACACAGTCACACGAAGCTGTTACACGCTCATTCACACACCGACAGCGCCTCACGCTCGCTCGCTGCGCGGCCCCTTTAAGGCTCGAACAGGCTCCGCCCCTCGTTAGGCACCGCCCCTTTAAGGGGGGGGGGCTCCGCGCGCGCGGGGCTATTTTTAGCGCCGGGCGCCGTCACGTGACCGCGGAGTGACGTCACCGAATGTTGTTGTCGGGGCGGGCGGGGCCGCGCGGCGAAGATGGAGGAGGAGGCGGGGGGGCGGCGGGGCGCGCGCCGGGCGGCACCGGGGGGACCCCAGGTACGGGCGGCACCGGGGGGACACCGGGGGGACACCGGGGGGGCCGCATCGGGGCGGGGACCCGCGCCGGGGGGGGCTCCGCGGGCTGCGGGACCCCCGGGGGGGCTCCGTGCGGCGGAGGGGGGGCTGCGATCCCGGAGCTCCGGTGCGGTTCGGGGCCGGGGTGGGGGGGTCTGTGCAATGGGGGTGCGGTTCGGGGGGCGCGGGGTGCCCCATTGCATTCCTGGGGCGCGCCGTGCGGAGCGGGGGGGGCCGCATGGGGACCCCCGTGCGGGTTTGGGGGGGCTGCAGCGGGGGGAGCCCTGCGCGGGTCCGGGGCTGCAGCGGCACCGCGGGAGGGGGGGCGGGGGGGTCCCGGTGTGCTCGGGGAGGGGCTCCGGTGAGGGGGGGGGGGGGGGTCCGCTGCGGGTCGGGGTCTGCGCTGGGGGTCCCGGTGCGATCCGGGGCGGGGGCTGCAGGAGGGGACCCCGGTGCGGGAAGGGGGGCTCCTGTGCATTCCGGGGTCCCGGTGCGGCTCCAGGGGGGAGCGCCCGTGCAACGGGGGGGCCCTGCGGCCCGGACCCTCCCCCTGCGCAGTTTCGGGGGAGCCCCGCAGTTTGGGGGGTCCCGCTGCCATCGGGGGGTCCCGCTGCGGTTCGGCGGGGCGCCGCAATGAGCGGTCCCGGCGCGGCTCGGGGGTCCCGGTGCGATGATGGGCCGCGCACGGTGCAGCGGGGGGGTCCCGGTGCTCTCGGGGGGCTCCCGCAGTGTCGGGGGGCCCGTGCGCGGCACGGCGGCGGCTCCGCAGCGCGGCCGGGGGGGCCGGGGGGGCCCCGCTGCACCGCGCCGGGCTCGGCGCTGCCGGCGGCGCCGCTGCCGTGTGTCCGTCCCCGTCCCCCCCCCGCCATGGGGTCCGTCCCGCCGCGTGGCCCTCGCGGGTGACGCCCCCAGACCCCGATCTCGGGGTGACGCCTCGGTCTGGGGGGGGTCAGCGTGTGTCCCCCCTGCAGCCGCGTCCTTATGGGGGTCCCATCCGTGTCCCCGTGGGGTGGCACGGCCGAGGGTCGCTCCCCGTTATCCCGCGGTCCCCCCCTTTTCCTGCAGAGCCTTGTCTAACGCTGCCGAGCCCCAGGTCCCTTCTGGGGGTGCCCCCAGCCCCCCCATCCCGGCGAGCACCGGAGGGGAGGGGGCCGCATCCTGCCCTGGGTGGGTGCTCGGGGGGGGCTCGGTGCGGGCTCAGACCCCCCCTCCCCCGTTTGCTGCGGGGGGAGTTTCGGGGGTCCCGCGGTGCTGACGGCGTTTGGTCCCGCAGGGCTCCCGGGCGGCGCGGGCACAGCCCCGGTGCCCCGGCCGGCGCTGACGGACACGCGGCTCTGCGAGCCCCCCCGGCACCCGCGGGCCACCATGGACCCCCAGAGCGACGCAGGTGAGAGCCCGAGGGGGGCTGTGCCCGCTGGGCACCGCCGTGTCCCCCCCTGGGCACTGTCCCCACCGTGTCCCCTGTCCCTGCTGTGGCACCCAGCAGATATTGGGGTACCGGGGCCCGCAGCAGCGTTCCGCCCACCGGGGCGCATCCGCCCCGAACGGGGGTACCGGGGGCACCCCCTGTCCCGGTTATCCCAGCCGGTGCCGCCGCCGCCCCGCCGGGAGGGGAAACTGAGGCACGGCCGGCGGCCCCGTCGTGGCGCGGCTCACACGTGGCTCTTTATGGCACCGGGGGCGGGTCCCCGCTGCCCCCCAGGGGTGCCACGCGTGGGGACAGGGACGGCCAGCCGTGCTGGCCGCCGGGGCCGTGCCCGCGCTGTCCCGCCCTGTAATTATCCCGGGGGGAGCTCCGGCGACATCTGGGCGCGCTGGTGTCCCCCCCGCTCCCGCCCCGAGAGCGGGACACCGACACCGCGGGGGAAACTGAGGCACGGGGCGGGGGCCGTGTGTCCCCTCCGTCCCCGGCCACCCCCCCGGGTCCCCGCCGGTGTTGCTGGAGCGCGGCCCGGCCGTGCCTGGCACGGGGCTGGCACGCGGCGCGGTGGCACGGGGACGCGGCCGGGCCACCTCTGCCATCCCCGGCCGCTTTCTCTGGGGTCCTGTCCCGCCTTTGGGGCTGTCTGAGGGGGTTTGGGGACCCCTCGGGGGTGCCGGGCTGGGGCCATCGGGGACGTGGCAGAGGCCACCGCTGTGCTCAGTGGTCCCCATCCAAGCCCTGGGGGTCCCCAATCGCCCTGGGGCTCCTTTTCCCAGCCCCATCCCGGAACCGGGGGGGTCCCATGGGTGCTGGTCCCATCTCAGGGTGCACCCCTCTCCCTCCTGGAGTTCTGGGGGTCCCCACTGCTGTCCCCAAGACCCCCTAGGGTCCCCCGTGTGTGCCACCACCTCTGGGGGGCTCCGCCGCCCGCTTTCCCCCCTGTGCCCTGCCGTGGGAGCCGGGAGAGGAGCCCGGCTGGGATTTGGGGTGCAGCCCCGGGAAGGGGCTCCGGGAGCCGGGCGGGCCCGTTGCCGTTGCCGTTCCCGCGGCCTCCCGGCCGCCGGCAGCACCAGAAATAACCGGGCTGACGTCAAGGCCCGAAGCACCCCGGGGGGGGCAGCGGGGGGGGCGCGGGGTGTCCCAGAAATATCCCGGCTATTAAAAGGCTTGGCTCGGGATTAACGCCTGGTAAATAAACGTGGCGCTGCCGGGGGGGTTACGCACGGTCTGGGCGCCGTAGGGGGGGTCCCCGTGGGTGAAAAGGGGGGGATTCCACACCTCAGCACGGTGTCACCCCCCTCCCGCCCAGGATTGTCCCCGCAGAGCCGCTTGGGGACGGCGATCCATTGGGAAATGTGCTGGGCTGGCAGCTGTGCCCCCCACCCAGCCCCTCTTGGGGGGTCCCGTTGGGGGTCTGGAGTGGGACTGGGGGGGTCCCTCGGCCTCCAGGTTCCCAAAATGGGGTTAATCCCCCCTTCGGCACATCCCAGCTTTGGTTCCGGCAGCGCTGATTAACGTGGATTAACGTCCCTGGTAATTAGCGGGATGTGAGGGGTGCCATGGAGCTGGGGGGTCCTGGGGACCCCCAAACCCCCCCCCAGGCAGGGCAGCCCGTGCCCCCCCAGCCCCCGGGGCAGTTGTGGGGTGCAGCGGGGTCTGGGGGGGCAGGGACACAGCGCTTCCCCTGCCGGGATCTGCCGTGCCCCCCCCCGGCACAATTCCCTATTTATAGCCGGCTCCTCCCGTGCTGTAGCCGGCTATTTCCAGGCGCCACAGAGAATAGCCTGGATTGGGGGGGGGGGCGTGGGTGAGGGGGGGCCCCTCGGCCCTGCCCTGCCTGCAGTGGGGGGGCTGCAGTGGCTCCCGTCACCCCAAAACCCAGGGATGCTCTGTGACCCCCCCAGCCCCACCTGCTGGGGAGGGATTTGGGGGGCTGCAGTTGGGTTTGGGGGTGCAGGTGCCCCCCCCCCCCCCCCCATTCCCAGCCCGTTCAGGGGGTCCCGGGTGTCTCTCTGCAGAGGGGGGGTCCGGCCGTGAGCCCCCGCTGGAGCTGCTGCCCCGTGTCCCCCTGCACGCTGCCCTGCCCGCCCCAGGTGAGTGGGGGCGGCCCCCTGTGCCCCCCAAAACCCGGTGAGACCACCCCAAACCCGGTGATGCCCCCCAAAACCCGGTGACACCACCCCAAACCTGGTGAGATCCCCCAAAACCCGGTGATACTATCCCATACCCGGTGATGCCCCCCAAAACCCTGTGACACCACCCCAAACCTGGTGATACCATCCCAAACCGAGTGACACGGCCCCAAAACCTGGTGACGCCCCCCCCAAACCCGGTGACACCCCCACAGGCGTGCAAGGGGGGAGCTGCTCTTCAGGTGTGTAAGAGGGAGAGCCCCCCCTTGCACAAACGTGTGTGCAAGGACAGGTGCTGCAGCCCTGGGGATCCCCAGCCCCTCCCGTGCCCCCATTCCATGGGACACCCCCGTTGTGCCCACGGGGACCTCTCTGTTTGGGGGGCCCCGGGCAGCAAGGGGTTAAACCCCCGTGTCCCTCAGGGGGGCCGCAGGTGGGGTGTGCCCCCCCCGCAAAGCCCCCACTGACCCCAAGGTGCCCCCTTGGCACCTCGGAGCTGGGTGCTGAGACCCCCCCTTTGCACCCCGACACCCCTCGGGGCACTTTGGGGACCCCCGGCTGAGGGGGGGGCTACCAGGAGTACCCCCAAATACCCCCGGGAGAGCCAAACCGTGGGGCTGGATGGGGCTGGGGGTGGTCGGGATATGGGGGGGGGGGGGGTCTGGCTCTTTTTGGGGGGGGGGTGCAGAAGTACCCTGGTGTACCCCCAAATACCCCCCGGGAAAACCAAACACCGGCATTATATGGGGGTGCTTCTTCTCCTGGGGTTGTCTGTCTGTCCTGGGGGGTCTGTCTGTCCTTGGGGGGGGGGGGTCTGTGCCCCCCCTCCGTGCCCGGTGACGTCGGTGGGTCCGCGCAGGGACACGTCAGTGCCCCGTCAGTGCCCGGGGGAGGGGGCTGGGCTGGGGATGGGGGGGGGGGCGCTCATTGACATGCACCGCGTGCCCCCCCCCCGCCCATTGCCCGCCCCCGCCTTCCTGTGTGCGTGGGGCCGCCCCCACCCCCACCCCGGTCCTGCGTGTCCCATCCCTCCCTGTCCGTGCCCCCCCCCCCACCGGTGGATGTGTGGGGGGGATATTTTGGGGGGGGGGCTGTGGGATATTTGGGGGGGGGTCGGTGTGTGCTGCAGATGGAGGGGTTTGCATTGGGTGAGGGACCCCCATTTTTATTTTTGGGGGGGTTGAGTGGGGTAGGGGTTTATCCAGGTTGATGGGGCTGGGGGAGACCCCTGAGAGCTTCCTTGATACCCCCAACCCCCAGAACCCACCCCAAACCACCAGTGACCCCCCCCTTCAATGAGTCCCACCTGCCAGCATCACCCCCGGGACACCCCCAAACCGCTCTGCGCCCCCGGAGCCCCCCAAAGCTGCCCCTTGAACCCCTGCCAGCCCCCTCCATCCCTCCCGGGCTGTCCCCATCCCATTTCCCCCCCGACCCAGCGTGTCCCCATGGAGATGGAGGGGTTTGCATTGGGTGGGGGGCCCCCTCGGTTTTATTTTTTGTGGGGGTCGATGCAGGGGGATGGAGCTTGGGGGAGATCCCCGAGGGCTTCCTTGACGCCCCCAAGCCCCAGAACCCACCCCAAACCACCACTGACACCCCCCCCCATCTTGGAACATCACCCCCAGGACACCCCCAAACCGCTCTGAGCTCACCCCAAAGCTGCCCCTCGAACCCCCCCCAGCCCCCTCCATCCCTCCCGGGCTCTCCCCATCCCCTTTTCTCCCTCCCAGCGTGTCCGGCAGGGCCGGAGGGGCCGGGGCCCGAGGCGGGGGTGGACGCGGGGCTGGCGGCGGCGCGGGAGCAGCAGCTGCAGCGGGAGCTGGTGGCCCTGAAGCAGCAGCAGCAGCTCCAGAAGCAGCTGCTCTTCGCCGAGTTCCAGAAGCAGCACGAGCACCTCACCCGCCAGCACCAGGTGCAGCTCCAGAAGCACCTCAAGGTGGGTGGGGGGGGGGGATTGGGGGTGGGGGGATCTGGGGGGATGGAGATGGGGGGTGTCACCCATTGGGGGGGATGGAAATGGGGAGAGGGATACTGGGGATGATGGGGATGTGGGGTGTCAGTCACTTTGGGGGGATGCTGGGGATGATGGAGATGTGGGGTGTCACCAGTCTGGGACTAATGGGGCTTTTGGAGGGGCACTGGGGATGATGGAGATGTGGGGTGTCACCAGTCTGGGACTAATGGGGCTTTTGGAGGGGCACTGGGGATGATGGAGATGTGGGGTGTCACCAGTCTTGGGGGGGAGATGGGGCTTTTGGAGGGGTACTGGGGAGGATGGAGCTGCTGGGGGAGGAATATGGGGGTGATGGAGCCACGGGGTGGGATATTGGGGCTGATGGAGCCTTTGGGGGGGATGCAGGGAGCGATGGAGCCGTGGGGTGTCACCGATGGAGGGTGAGGGAGCCATTGGGGGGCACACCGGGGGTTCCAACACCTGCCCTTGGGGCCGGGGGCTCGGGGGGGCTCCCGGGGCCGTTCCCGGGGTGCCACGGCGGTGCCCCCTCCCCACAGCAGCAGCAGGAGGCCCTGGCAGCCCGGCGGCAGCAGGAGCTGGAGCAGCAGCGGCAGCGGGAGCGGCAGGAGCTGGAGCAGCAGCGCCTGGAGCAGCTGCAGAGCCTGCGCCCCAAGGAGCGGGGCCGGGACAGTGAGTGGGGGGCTGGGGGGGGGGATGTGGGGGGCCGTGCTGCCCCCTGACCCCCCCGTGCTGCCCCTCTGACCCCGCCGTGCCCCCAGGCGCCATCGCCAGCACGGAGGTGAAGCTGAAGCTCCAGGAATTCCTGCTCAGCAAGACGAAGGAGCCGGGCCCCGGCCCCCCCAACCATTCCCTCCCCCAGCACCCCAAATGTTGGTAGGTGCCCCCGAGCCCCCCAGGACCCGCCTTAGCCACCCTGGGGGTGACCCGGGTGTCCCAGCGGGGTCTCTGCCACCTTCCCCCCCCCACCCCTCTCCAGGGCTCACCACACCTCGTTGGACCAGAGCTCCCCCCCCCAGACCGGCAGCCCGGGGACCCCCCCGTCCTACAAGCTCCCCCTCCTCGGCACCTACGACGGCCGGGACGATTTCCCGCTCCGCAAAACCGGTGGGTGGTGGTGACATCGCCGCGGGGGTGACACGGTGACACTCCCGGTGGTGGTGACACGGTGACACTCCCGGTGGTGGTGACACGGTGACACTCCTGGTGGTGGTGACACCTTCGTGTCCCCAGCGTCCGAGCCCAACCTGAAGGTGCGCTCGCGGCTGAAGCAGAAGGTGGCGGAGCGGAGGAGCAGCCCCCTCCTGCGGCGCCGCGACGGCTCCGTGCTCAGCGCCTTCCGCAAGCGCCACGTGGAGATCACCGGTGCGTGCTGGGGACACCGCGGGGACAGTGGGGACACCGCGGGGACACGGGCTGGAGTCGCTCACGCAGGTCGCCAGTGCTTCCCCAGAGCTCCCGTGGCCTCTTGTGGCTGGGGTGACACGTGTGACACGTGCAGGGCGTCAGGGTGTGACACAATATGTGACAGAGGGCAAATGTCCCCGTAGCCTTGTGGCAGAGGGCAGTGTCCTCGTGCCCATGTGACGTGTGTGTCACACACTGATAGTATGTGACACGCAGCAGTGTCCCCGTGTCCGTGTGACACTCGCGTGTCCCACAGTGTCAGGGTGACATAGGGCAGTGCCAGTGTGTGACACACTGTGTGACATGGGGGGCAGTGTCCCCATGCCCGTGTGGCACAGGGCAGTGTCCCCATACCCGTGTGGCACACGTGTGTCAGTGTGTGACACAGAGCAGTGTCCCTGTACCCTTGTGACACACCTGTGTCCCCATACCTGTGTGATGCAGGGCAGTGTCCTCATGCCCATGTGACACCTGTGTCCCACAGTATCAGTGTGTGGCACAGGGCAGTGCCCCCATGCCCATGTGTGACACACGTGTCCCCCGCAGTGTCAGTGTGACACAGGACAGTGTCAGTGTGACATGGAGCAGTGTCCCAGTTCCTGTGTGGCACACTCGTGTCCTGCAGTGTCTGTGTGTGACGCAGAGCAGTCTCCCCATGTCTGTGTGACACCCGTGTCCCCTGCAGTGTCTGTGTGACACAGGACAGTGTCAGTGTGACACACCTGTGTCCCCATGTCTGTGTGACACCCGTGTCCCCTGCAGTGTCTGTGTGACACAGGACAGTGTCAGTGTGACACACCTGTGTCCCCATGCCCGTGTGACACACGTGTCCCCCGCAGTGTCTGTGTGACACAGGACAGTGTCAGTGTGACACACCTGTGTCCCCATGCCCGTGTGACACCCGTGTCCCCTGCAGTGTCTGTGTGACACGGGACAGTGTCAGTGTGACACACCTGTGTCCCCATGCCCGTGTGACACCCGTGTCCCCCGCAGTGTCGTCAGTCTGCAGCAGCGCCCCCGGGTCGGGGCCCAGCTCCCCCAACAGCTCCCACGGTGCCCACAACGGCCTGGCAGCCTCTGTCCCCAACATCCACAGCGAGGTACGGCCCCGTGGGGACAGGGACAGGGATGGGGACACACGGGTGGCGGGGAGGGTGTCAGTGGTGTCCTGTCCCCACACGTGTTGGTGGCATGTTGTGTCCCTAACGTGTTGGTGGTGTCATGTTCCCACACGTGTTGGTGGTGTATCCCCACACGTGTTGGTGTCCTGTGTCTGTCCTGTCCTGTCCTGTCACCCTCGGGTGTTGATGCCACCTTTGCCATGTGGTGCCACAGCAGCTCCTGCCCCAGCCCCGCGCCCTGGCCCTGGACGGGGCCCAGCTCAGCCTCTACACGTCCCCATCGCTGCCCAACCTGTCCCTGGGGCTGCAGGCCACTGTCACCGTCACCAGCGCCCACCTCCCTGTGAGTGGGGGCAGAGGGACACTGGGCTGGGTGACACGGGGACCCCGGGCTGGGTGACATGAGGACCCTGGGCTGCTTGGCACTGGGGACCCCGGGCTGGGTGACACGGGGACCCTGGGCTGCTTGGCACTGGGGACCCTGAACTGGGTGACATGAGGACCCTGGGCTGGGTGGCACCGGGAGCCTGGGCTGGGTGGCACTGGGATCCCGGGCTGGGTGGCACTGGGGCTTGGCTGGGGGGACATGGGAATCCCACAGGCACCTGGAACTCCACAGAGGGAACATAAGGCACCCACGGGGACACGGGGACACTGTGACGGGTGGCACTGGGACGTGGAACTCCACGAGGCGGGGATATGGGGATGCAGTGGGGAGTGGCATGAGGGCCTGGCACCCTACAGCAGGAATGTGGGGACCTTGCAGGGGTGGCACAGGGACCCCACAGGGGTGGCACAGGGCCCTGGCAGCCCTGGGGTGACATGGGCACCCCCGGCGTCACCACTGTCCCCGCAGGTGTCCCCCAAGCTGTCGCCGCAGGCGGAGGGCGAGCGGCCGGGGGTGCCCCCGGGGGTGTCCCCGCTGCGCCCCGGGGCCGCCCTCACCGGGAAGTTCCTGAGCACGTCCTCGATCCCGGGCTGCCTGCTGGGGGTGGCCCTGGACGGGGGGGACACCCCCAGCGGGTCCCCGTCCCTGCTGCAGCACGTGCTGCTGCTGGAGCAGGCGCGGCAGCAGAGCACCCTCATTGCTGGTGAGCCCCAAGCGCCTGCTGCGTGTCCCCTCGGTGTCCCCTCGGTGTCCCCCTGGTCCCCACTCGGTGTCTAGTGTCTCCCTGATCTCTTCTTGGTGTCCCCTCAGTGTCCCCCTGCTCCTCCCTCTGTGTCTCCCTGACCCATTCTCAGTCCCCCCTCAGTCTCTCCTCAGTGTCCCCCCAATCCCTCCCTCAATGTCCCTATAATTCCCCCCTCAATGTCCCCTCAGCGTCCCCCTGGTCCCTCCCTCAATGTCCCCCCAATACCCCCACACTGTCCCCATGATCTCCCCCTCAGTGTTCCCCTGCTCCTTTCTCGGTGTCCTCCTGATCCCCTCTGAATGTCCCCTCAGTGTCCCCCTTATTCCCCCCCAGTAGTTCCCCAATTTGCCCCCGTTTTCCCCCCAGTCCTGCCCAGTTCCCCCAGTTTATCCAGCATTTTCCCAGCGCTTGGGTGGCTCTGACGGTGTCCCCGTGTCCCCACAGTGCCCCTGCACGTCCAATCCCCACTAGTGACAGGGGGGCTCGGGGTGGCTCTGACCCGATGTCCCCGTGTCCCTGCAGTGCCCCTGCACGGGCGGTCCCCGCTGGTAACGGGAGGTGGATCGGGGGGCTCTGTGGGGCTGGGGGTGGCTCTGACGGTGTCCCCGTGTCCCCGCAGTGCCCCTGCACGGGCAGTCCCCGCTGGTGGCGGCAGAGCGGGCCGGGGCTCCCCGCGGGGGGGGCAGCAAGCTGCCGCGGCACCGGCCCCTGAGCCGCACGCAGTCCTCGCCCCTGCCCCAGAGCCCCCAGGCGCTGCCCCACGGGCCCCTCCAGCAGCACTTCCTGGACAAGCAGCAGCTCCAGCTGGCCAAGGTGGGCCTGGGGGGAGTGTGGGGTGGGTTCTGGGGAGCTTTGGGGCACCGCTGACCCCCAAAATACAGCAGGGGGAGCAGTGCGAGCGGGGGAAACTGAGGCACAGGGTGGGAACTGGGGAAGGGCTGGACAAAGGTCTGTGGGGTGGCTGTGGGGTGACTGGGGTGTGGGATGGGTGTGGGGTGGGTACTGGGTGGCTGTGGGGCACAGGGTGGGCACAGGGGGGCCGTGGTGTGGGCATGGGGCAGGTACAGGGTGCGGGGGCTCACTTAACCCCCGTGCCCCCCAGCTGCTCCCCAAGGGGGCAGAGCTGGCACGGCAGCCCCCCACGCACCCCGAGGAGACCGAGGAGGAGCTGACGGAGCAGCAATCGCCCCCCCCGGGGGACAGGGGCCCCCCCGGCCCCCCCCTCGGCCCCCCCATCGCCCTGGTGTCCCCAGAGGCCGGGGACCCCCCGGAGCAGCCCCAGGAGCCCCAGGGCTGCCAGGAGCCGGGGGACAGCGGGGACGAGGCCCCTGGGGACCCCGACGTCACCGAGCTGGGGGTCACCTACAAGCAGGTGAGACTTTGGGGGGGCACCCAACCCTCCCCAGCTCCCTGAATCCCCCCAAACCCCAGCTCCAGCACCCCCTGCCCTCCCCCGGCCATGTCGCGCGCGTCCCCCCCGTTTTGGGGACGCTGCAGCCGCAGCGATGACTCGCGAGGGTCGGTGACTCATCCCCCGCTCTGTCCCCTGTCCCTGCCACCCCCACGCCGTGACCCCCCCTCGGTGAGTCAGCCGCCCCCTCCCCTCGCCTCGCCAGGTGTACCCCGAGGCGCCGCTGCAGCTCTTCCCCGCGCCCCCCCTGGGGGTCCTGGCTCTGCCCCACGCCGCCCTCGCCCGCACACAATCGTCCCCGGCTAGCGTGAAGCCCCCCCAGCCCGAGGGGCCCCCCAAGCACCTCTTCACCACAGGTACGGTACTGGGGGGTGGGGGGGTCCCTGTGCCTTGGGGTGCTGGGATTTGGGGGGTCCTGTCCCATGGGGAGGGGCAGGGATGGCTGTGTCCCCCCCCCCGAGGGTCCCTTTCTGTGGTGGGGCTCTGGATGTTCCTCTCCTGTGGGGTTCCCTTCTTCCCTGGGGTTCCCAATCCTGGGGGGTGCCCAGGGGTCCCCCAGCCCCACAGGGTCCCTCTGTCCTCTGGGGTTCCCAATATTTTGGCATGTCCTGGGGTTCCTCAATGCCACAGGATCCCTTTGTCCCTGGAGTTCCCCTGCTCCATAGGATCCTTCTGTCCCCTGGGATTCCAAATATTTTGGAATGTCCTGGGTCCCTCAGTGCCACAGGATCCCTCTGTCACTTGGGATTCCCAATACTTTGAAATGTTCTGGGTCCCCCTACACCATAGGATTCCTCTGTCCTTGGATTCCCAATGCTTTGGAATGTCCTGGGGTCCCTCAACTCCACAGGATCCCTCTGTTCCCTGGGGTTTCCAATACTTTGAAATGTTCTGGGGTCCTCTTACACCATAGGATCTCTCTGTCCCCTGGGCTTCCCAATATTTTGGAATGTCCTGGGGTCCCTCTATAGCATAGGATCCCTCTGTTCCTTGGGGTTCCCAGTACCTGGGGGTGCCTGCTGTCCCCCATCCCACGGATTCCCTTTGTCTCCCGGGCTTCCCCACACTTTGGGGTGCCCAGGGATCCCTGTGCCCCCGGGATCCCCCTTCCCCTGGGGGTGTCCGGGGGTGCCATCTGTGCCAGCTGTGCCGTGCCAGGTGTGGTGTACGACACGTTCATGCTGAAGCACCAGTGCACCTGCGGCAACACCACCATCCACCCCGAGCACGCCGGCCGCATCCAGAGCATCTGGTCCCGGCTGCAGGAGACGGGGCTGCTGGGCAAGTGTGAGGTGAGGGGGGGTCCCCGTGTCCTGGGAGGGGTCAGGACGGCGTGGGGAGCCCGGGGGGCTCAGCCTGTGCCCCTCCCCAGCGGATCCGGGGCAGGAAGGCGACGCTGGAGGAGATCCAGACGGTGCACTCGGAGCACCACGCGCTGCTCTACGGCACCAGCCCGCTGAACCGCCAGAAACTGGACAGCAAAAAGCTGCTGGGTGGGTGCTGGGGGGCTTCTGATGCCTGGGACCCCCTCTCTAGAGCTGGGGTCACCTTGCTGCCCTGTTCCTTGTGATCCCTCTGTTCCCTGTGGGTCTCCATCTCCAGGAGAGTCCGTGTCCCATGGAGGGTTCCAGTCCTTGGGGTGTTCAGGGGTCCCATGGGATCCCTCTGTCCTTGGGGTTCCCCCATCTATTGGGGTGCCTGGGGTTACCCCATCCCAGAGGCTCCTTGTCCCCTGGCATTCCCAATCCCTTGGGGTGCCCAAGGGTGCCCTTTTCCCATGGGATCCCCCATCCCCTGGCGTTCCCAATCCCTTGGGGTGCCTTTTTCCCATGGGATCACCCTGTCCCCTGGGATTCCCAATCCTTTGGGGTGCCTGGGGTTCCTCCTGTCCCACAGCGTGTCCCGTTGGCTCCTTGTCCCCTGGCATTCCCAATCCCTTGGGGTGCCCAAAGGTGCCCTTTTCCCATGGGATACCCCTGTCCCCTGGGGCTCCCCCATCCCTTGGGATGCCTGGGGTTCCTCCTGTCCCATGGGATCCCCCATCCCCTGGTGTTCCCAATCCCCTGGGGTGCCCTTTTCCCATAGGCTCCTTGTCCCCTGGCGTTCCCAATCCCTTGGGGTGCTCAGAGGCCCCGTTACCCCACGGGACCCCTGTGTCCCCTTGTCCCCATGACCCTTTGTCCCCGCAGGTCCCATCACCCCGAAGACGTACGCGGTGCTGCCGTGCGGGGGCATCGGGGTGAGTGTGGGGCAGGCCTGGGGGTGTCCCCGGGGTGGCCGTGCCCCTGTGACCCGCGGTGTCCCCGCAGGTGGACAGTGACACGGTGTGGAACGAGCTGCACTCGTCCAGCGCCGTGCGCACGGCCGTGGGCTGCCTGCTCGAGCTGGCCTTCAAGGTGGCCGCAGGGGAGGTCAAGGTGAGCGGGTGGCACTGTCACTCTGTCACCCTGCCTGCCTGCACGTGTCCCTCCCTGTCCTGTGCGTGTCCTTGTGTCCCAGTTGTGCCCCAGTGCCACACGTGTCTGTGTCACACACTTCCCTCTGTGTCCCACACATGTCCCTCCCTGTCCCATGCATGTCCGTGTCCCAGTTGTGCCCCAATGCCACACGTGTCTGTGTCACACACTTCCCTCTGTGTCACACACACACATCCCTCTGTGTCCCACACATGTCCCTCCCTGTCCCATGCATGTCCGTGTCCCAGTTGTGCCCCAATGCCACATGTCTCTGTGTCACACACACATCCCTGTGTGTCCCACCTGTGTCCCAGTTGTGCCCCTGTCACACACGTGTCTGTGTCACACACACACGTCCCTCCCTGTCCCATGCATTTCCCTTTGTCCCAGTTGTCCCCAGTGCCACACTTGTCTGTGTCACACACATGTCCCTCTGTGTCCCTCTCTGTCCCCCAGAACGGCTTCGCTGTCATCCGCCCCCCAGGCCACCACGCCGAGGAGTCCACGGCCATGTGAGTACAGGGACAGGCTGGGACCCTCACCCAGGGCCACCCCCTGCCCAGTGCCACCCCCTCCACTGATGTCCCTTGTCCCTTGTCCCCAGGGGCTTTTGCTTCTTCAACTCAGTGGCCATCTCGGCCAAGCTGCTGCAGCAGCGGCTCAGCGTGGGCAGGATCCTCATCGTGGACTGGGTAAGGGGGGCACAGGGGTGACCCCACAGGCCTTGGGGGTGGCCGTGGGGGTGTCCCTGACCCCCGGGTGCCCTCCCAGGACATCCACCACGGCAACGGGACCCAGCAGGCCTTCTACAGCGACCCGCACGTGCTCTACATCTCCCTGCACCGCTACGACGACGGCAACTTCTTCCCGGGCAGCGGCGCCCCCGAGGAGGTACCGGGGGGGTTTTGGGGTGTGGGGGGGTCCCTCCGTGCCCCCCTGAGGCACAGGGGGTCACCCGTGGCTGTGCCCAGGTGGGCAGCGGGCTGGGCGTGGGCTACAACATCAACATCGCCTGGACCGGCGGCGTGGACCCCCCGATCGGGGACGTGGAGTACCTGACAGCCTTCAGGTGGGGGGGCTGCGCCTGGGGGGGTCCATGGCTATGGGGGGGCTCTGCCTCGGGGGGTTCTGCTGTGCTGGGGGGGTTCCTGAGCCCTTGGGGTGCGTCTGTCCTATGGGAGGGGTCCCTGTGTCCTTGGGGAAGGGTCTCTGTGCAGTGGGGAGGGGTCCCTGCATCAGGGGGTCCTCTGGATCCTGGGAGGGTCCCTGCACACCTTGGGGGGGATCCCTGCTCACCTTGGGGGGGATCCCTGCACACCCTGCAGAGGTCCCTGCACACCTTGGGGGGGATCCCTGCTCACCTTGGGGGGGATCCCTGCACACCCTGCAGAGGTCCCTGCACACCTTGGGGGGGTCCCTGCTCACCTTGGGAGGGGGTCCCTGCTCACCTTGGGGGGGTCCTTGCACACCTTGGGGGGGGGTCCCTGCTCACCTTGGGGGGGTCCCTGCACACCTTGGGGAGTCCTGCTCACCTTGGGGGGGGTCCCTGCTCACCTTGGGGGGGTCCTGCTCACCTTGGGGGGGGTCCCTGCTCACCTTGGGGGGGTCCTTGCACACCCTGCGGAGGTCCCCGTGCACCTTGGGGGGGTCCCTGCTCCCTGTGGGTCTCCCCGAGTTCTGGGCTGTCCCTGTGCTCTGGGAGGATCCCCATATCCTGGGGGGTGTCCCCATCCTCCCGGGGGGCTCCCCCAGCGCTGGGGGGGTCCCGAGCTGCCGCTGCCCCCCCAGGACGGTGGTGATGCCCATTGCCAAGGAGTTCTCCCCGGACCTGGTGCTGGTCTCTGCCGGCTTCGACGCCGTCGAGGGCCACCTGTCCCCTCTCGGTGGCTACTCTGTCACCGCCAAGTGTGAGTGGGGGTCTGGGGGCATTCTGGGGGTCTGGGGGCCTTCTGGCGGTGGGACCCCTGCCCTGGCACCCCTCACCCTGTGCCCCCCCAGGTTTCGGGCACCTGACCAAGCAGCTGATGATGCTGGCGGGCGGCCGGGTGGTGCTGGCGCTGGAGGGGGGACACGACCTGACGGCCATCTGCGACGCGTCCGAGGCCTGTGTCACCGCCCTGCTGGGCCTCGAGGTACAGGGGGACACCCCTGGGGTCACCCCGAGCCCCCCAGCCCTTCCCTGGGGGCGTGCTGGGGCTCACGCCCCGTGTCGTGCCTCAGTTTCCCCTCGTTGGTCGGTCAGGGGCTCTGGTTTCATCTCTGCTGTGGCTTTGGGGGGGCTGTTGGCAGTTTGGGGGTGCTGGTGGCAGTCTGGGTGTTCTGGTGGCAGTCTGAGGATGCTGGTGGCACTTTTGGGGGTCTGACAAGGTGTCCTCCCCAGCTGGAGCCCCTGGACCCAGCCCTGCTGCAGCAGAAGCCCAACGCGAACGCGGTGGCCACGCTGGAGAAGGTCATCGAGATCCAGAGTGAGGACGGGGGCACGGGAGGTCCCCGAGGGGTCCCTGGGACCGGTTCTGTCACAGGGGGGACACGGGAGGTCCCCGAGGGGTCCCTGGGACCGGTTCTGTCACAGAGGGGACACAGGGAGACACGGGAGGTCCCTGAGGGGTCCCTGGGGCTGGCTCTGTCACAGGGGAGACACGGGAGGTCCCTGAGAGGTCCCTGGGGCTGGTTCTGTCATGGAGGGGACACGGGGGGTCCCTGCCCGCTCGGTGCCAGCCCTGTCCCTAGGCCGGCACTGGGGCTCTGTCACAGGGGGACACGGGGCTCAATGCCCGCTCGGTGCCAGCCCTGTCCCTGTCCCCAGGCCGGCACTGGGGCTCTGTGACAGGGACACAGGGGCTCAATGCCCGCTCGGTGCCAGCCCTGTCCCTGTCCCCAGGCCGGCACTGGGGCTCTGTGACAGGGACACAGGGGCTCAGTGCCCGCTCGGTGCCAGCCCTGTCCCTGTCTCTGTCCCTGTCCCCAGGCCGGCACTGGGGCTCTGTCACAGGGACACGGGCTCGGTGCCCGCTTGGTGCCAGCCCTGTCCCTGTCCCTAGGCTGGCACTGGGGCTCTGTCACAGGGACACAGGGGCTCAGTGCCCGCTTGGTGCCAGCCCTGTCCCTGTCCCCAGGCCGGCACTGGGGCTCTGTCACAGGGACACAGGACTCAGTGCCCGCTCGGTGCCAGCCCTGTCCCTGTCCCTGTCCCCAGGCCGGCACTGGGGCTCTGTTCGGCGCTTTGCCGCCGCCGTGGGCCGGTCCCTGCTGGAGGCGCAGCGTGGGGACACCGAGGAGGCCGAGACGGTGACAGCCATGGCCCTGCTGTCTGTGGGGGCCGAGCACGGCAGGACAGAGCCACAGGCCAGGTACGGCCTGGGGACACGGGGGGACATGGGGAGGGTGTGACACTGGGGGACACAGGGAGTGTGTGACACTGGGGGACACAGAGGGACAGAGGGGGGACACGGGGCTGTGTGACAATGGGGGACACAGGGAGTGTGTGACAATGGGGGACACAGAGGGACAGAGGGGGGACACGGGGCTGTGTGACAATGGGGGACACAGGGAGTGTGTGACAATGGAGGACACAGAGGGACAGAGGGGGGACACAGGGCTGTGTGACAATGGGACATGGGGGGATGTGACACTGGGGGACACTGAGGGGTACGGATGGAGCCAGGTGTGACACTGAGGGGACATGCGGGACACGAGGGGGTGGTGAATGGAGCTGGATGTGACACTGGGGGGGGACACAGTGGAAATGGGGGGGGTGTGACACTGGGGGACACACTGGGGTGTGAATGGAGCCAGATGTGACACTGGGGGGACACAGGGGGACAAGAGGACACAGGATGGGGGTGAATGGAGCCGGGTGTGACACTGGGGGGAACATGGGGGACACAGGGGGACGTGAGGGACATGGAGAGGGTGTGACATGAGGGACATGGGGATGATATGACATTTGGTGACACGGGGGACACAGAGGGTGTGTGACACTAGGAAACAGGGGGGTGTGAATGGAGCCAGGGGTGACACTGGGGGTGTGACACATGTGCTGTGGGGGTGACAGCCACTTGTCCCTGCCCTGCCCAGGCCAGCAGAGGAGCCCATGGAGGCCGAGCCCACGCTCTGACCCGCCCGGCTCATCCACCAAACCAAGGAACACCTGGAAGAGATGAAAAACACACAAAGAAAAAAAAAAAAAAATCACAGTAAAAGGAAAAAAAAAAAAATCCAAAACACACACACACACAAAAAAAAAAACACTAAAAAAAAAAAAAAAGACAAAAAAAAAAAAAAAGGCAGAAAAATCGAAAGGAAAACCAGAAAAAAAAAAAAAAGAGGAAAATATTTTCTTTTTCTATTAAAAAGAGGAGAAAAACACAAAAAAATCCCCCCGCCCGTCCTGTGCCCCGGCTCCCCGCGGTGTTTGCGGTCGTGTCTCTTGTGCAGCAGCAGTTCCACCAGCACCCCCTGTCCCCTGTGTCCCCCCGTGTCCCCAAATGTCCCCTGTGTCCATCAGGTCCCCCCTGGGGCTCCTCGAGATTTTTTTTAGGGTTTTTTCCTTATTTTCCCCCCATTTTTGTGTCTCCTCCCCTCGTTCCCTCCCTGGCTCCAGCTCTGTCCCCCCCTGGGGGAGGCAATGGGAAATATTCGTGCCTTTAAGTAAGTATTTTTTTTTTTAATGCCTTAATTTCCCTTCATTTTGGGTTTTTTCCTTATTTTCTTGGGTTTTTTTGTTTTCCCTTCGGCCTCCCCGTTTTGGATGGGGACAGGAGACAAAGGGACGAGCCCTTGTCCCCCAACCCCCCCTCTGTCACTTTGTCACCCCTTTGTTGGGATCAAATTTATCCTTATAGGAGAGGGAAAAACAAACAAAAAAAGAGAAAAACAAAACAAAAAAAAAAAGGCAAAAAAAAAAAAGAGGAAAAACCACTTTATTTTCCTGTTTTGTCACCAGCCTGAGGGGCCTCGGAGCGATTTTAGCTTTAAAAGAGAGAAAACCACCCAACCCCCCCCAAAAAAGGGATATAATTTTATTACAGATGGATTATTTAATAGTATTTTTTTAATGGGGGGGCGGAGGGGGGGGCTGGGACAGGGACAGTCGTGGGTTAAATTATTCCGGGGGTTGGGGGGGGGGGTTGGGGTGGTCCCAAATTAGGACAGAGGGCTCAGGGTGTCCTTGTCACCTCTCCTGGGAGAAGGACCCGGGTTTGGGGGGGATCGTGCGTGTCCCCAACTTTGGGGACACCCCGAGTGTGTGGGGATCCCCCTCCCATCCCAGGAGAGGAAAACCCCTCTGGATTTGGGGGGGATGAGAGCCTCCGGCCCCCCCCGGCTTGCTTTGGGCTGGTGTCCCCGTCCCCTGCCCCGCCGTGTGTCCCCCGGTCCGTCCGTCCGTCCCCGCTCACGCTCGCTCTGGGTCTCGGTTCGGTATTTTGTAAACTGTCACCGATGTTCGTCCTTGTATAAATAAACTGTTTCTGGCAATAGCCACGGGCCGGTGCCTCTGGGGGCTGGGGTGGCCCTGGGGCCCTGTCCCTGGGTCCGTGTCCCTGGGTCCCTTTTCCTGTCCTCAAGTCTCCTTTTCCTGTCCCTGTGTCCTTTCCCTGTGTCCCTGTCCCTGGGTCCCTTTTCCTGTCCCTGGGTCCCTTTCCCTGTCCTCAAGTCTCCTTTCCCTGTCCCCGTGTCCCTTTTCTTGTCCCTGGGTCCCTTTTCCTGTCCTCAAGTCTCCTTTTCCTGTCCCTGTGTCCCTTTCCCCTGTGTCCTTGTCCCTGGGTCCCTTTTCCTGTCCCCGTACCCCTTTCCTTGTCCCCGTGTCCCTTTTCCTGTGTCCCTTTTCCTGTCCCCGTGTCCCTTTCCCTGTCCCTGTGTCCCTTTTCATGTCCCCGGGTCCCCGTTCCCTCCCTCTCCCTGTGTCTCTTTTCATGTCCCCCTTTCCCTGTGTCCCTTTCCCCGTGTCCCTTTCCCCATCCCTGTGTCCCTGTCCCCGTGTCCCTTTCCCTGTGGAGGGAACGGGGGGTCCCCTTTGTCACCCCCGGGCTCGGGGGGCTCTGTCTGTCCCCGCTGTCCCCCCGCAGCACTCGGGGCCCGGCTCGGTCTCGGTTCTGCTGCTTTATTTGGTTCCAAACGGGGACGGCCCCGCACGCACCGGGCTGAGGGGGGGTCCCATCCATGGGGGGGGGGGGGGGGTCCCATCCCTGCTGCAGAGGGGTGGGGACAGCTGGGGACAGCTGGGGAGGGGGTGGCAGCTCCGTGTCCCCGCGCCGGGACTGTCCCTGGGCTGTGTCCCCAGACCCCGCTGGGCAAGGGGCACCCCCAGGGGCAGGGGAGGGGTTCAGGGACCCCTGCCCGGGGTGAGGGGGGGTCCCTGGGGCAGGGGAGGGGGAGCATGAACTGGGACAATGCTCACTTTGGGGAGAAGGAGTGTGAGAGTGAACTGGAACAGAGCACAGACCCCCCACTCAATTTGAGGGTCCCTGGGGGAGAGGGAGGGTGAGGATGAACTGGCAACAGAGCACAGACCCCCCACCCAGTTTGGGGGTCCTGGAGGAAACGAAAGGTGAGGATGAACTGGCACAGGAGTGGGGACCCCCCACTCAATTTGAAGGTCCCTGGAGGAAAAGGAGGGTGGGGATGAACTGGGACAGAGCAGACACCCCCCACTCAATCCGGGGGTCCTTGGCACAGGCGGGGATGAACCGGGAGCAGACCCCCCCCTCTCGCCGACATTGAGGGGGGCTCTAGGGGGTCTCGCGGAGCCGCCGCAGGGTGAGGATGAGCAGGGGCAGCAGGGTCCCCACCAGCACGGGCCCCAGCGCGTAGCGAGCCCCCACGTTCAGGTACCACAGGGCGGTGCTGTCGCTCTTGGGCAGCTTGTGCAGCACGTCGAGCGCCAGCAGCCCCAGCGCGGCGCTGCCCAGCGGCGGCTCCAGCAGCCGCAGCTCCTCGGCGGCGCGGCGGCTCAGGGGCAGCCCGGCGGCCACGGCCAGCCCCAGCGCGCTGCCGCCCACCCGGCACAGCGAGGCCCAGGGCCGCGTCTCGGGCCGCAGCCACGCGGGCTCCGAGCAGCGGGAGCTGGCCCGGCGGAGGGACCTGCGGGGACAGCGGGGATCGGGGTGTGACACCCCCGGGAAGGGCTATGGGATTGTGTGTGTGTGACATCCCCGGGAAGGGGTCTGGGATTGGGGTGTGACACCCCGGGAACAGGTCTGGGATTGGGGTGTGACACCCCGGGAACAGGTCTGGGATTGTGTGTGTGTGACACCCCCGGGAATGGCTATGGGGCAGCCCCCTCCCCAAGCCGCTCTGGGATTGGGGTGTGACCCCCCGGAACGGGTCTGGGATTGGGGTGTGACACCCTGGGAATGGCTATGGGATTGTGTGTGTGTGACACCCCGGGAAGGGCTATGGGGCAGCCCCCTGCCCAAACCGCTCTGGGATCGGCGTGTGACACCCCGGGAAGGGCTATGGGATCGGGGTGTGACCCCCCGGGAATGGGTCTGGGATTGTGTGTTTGTGACATCCCCGGGAAGGGCTATGGGATTGTGGGGGTGTGACATCCCCGGGAAGGGCTATGGGGCAGCCCCCTGCGGGGACAGCGGGGATCGGGGTGTGACACCCCGGGAACGGGTCTGGGATTGGGGTGTGACACCCCCGGAACGGGTTTGGGATCGGGGTGTGACCCCCCCGGGAAGGGCTATGGGGCAGCCCCCTGCCCAAACCGTTCTGGGATCGGGGTGTGACCCCCCGGGAATGGGTCTGGGATTGTGTGTGTGTGACATCCCCGGGAAGGGCTATGGGATCGGGGTGTAACACCCCGGGAAGGGCTATGGGGCAGCCCCCTCCCCAAACCGCCCTGCGGGGACAGCGGGGATCGGGGTGTGACCCCCCGGGAATGGCTATGGGATTGTGTGTGTGTGACCCCCCGGGAATGGCTATGGGGCAGCCCCCTCCCCAAACCGCTCTGGGATTGGGGTGTGACACCCCGGGAACGGGTTTGGGGCAGCCCCCTCCTCAAACAGCGCAGGGATTGGGGTGTGCCCCCTCCACAGCAACGGCTATGGGGGCAGAACCCCCCCAGGAACTGGTCTGGGGGCAGCCCCCTCCTCAAACTGCTCAGGGATTGGGGTGTGACCCCCCCCAGGAATGGCTCTGGGGGCAGAACCCCACAAGGAACGGCTCTGGGATTGGGGTGTGACCCCTCCCCAAACCACTCGGGGATTGGGGTGTGACACCCCCAGGAACGGGTCTGGGGGCAGCCCCCTCCCCAAACCGCTCTGGGGGCACATTCCTGGGGCTGGCCCTGGCACATCCCTGGGGCTGGCCCTGGCACATCCCTGCGGTTTGTCCCAGAATGCTGGGGGTGCCCCCCACTCCAGCCTGGAGGGCTGTCCCTGGGGATACCCCTCCCTGGTGGGCACAGCCCTGGGGGGACCCCCTGACACCCCAGAAGCTGATCCATGTGACAGCCCCGTCCCCCTGTGACACCCCCATCTCTCTGTGACACCCCTTTCCCCTGTGACACCCCTTTTCCCCCATGACACCCCCGTTGCTGTGACACCCCTGTCTCCTTGTCCCCCGTCCCCGGGCTCTCACCAGTCCAGGTCCAGCCCCGCGGCCGTGGCCAGCCCGTGCAGGGCCAGCGCGCTCAGCAGCAGCCCCAGAGCCGTCAGCAGGAAGAAGCGAACCTTGAGGAAGTTGGGGGGCCAGCGCTGCAGCCCCCAGCCCAGAGCCAGCCCTGGCGCGGGGACAGGCGGGGTCGGCACCGGGCCGGGCTGGGAAGGGGCTGCGGGGATGGGGAAGGGGCTGGGAGCTCCCCTCACCTGCCAGGGAGCCGGAGATCACCTGGTGGGGGAAATGGGCCAGGACGAAGATCCGGGAGAGCCCCATGGCCGCCAGCAGGAGGAGGTAGAGCAGAAACGGGAGCAGCCTCAGCAGCCGGCTGGGGGGGAACGGGGTCAGAGGGGCGGGAAGGGGGAAAGCACAGCAGAAAAAGGTCCTGGGGGGCGTTCAGGGGTCTCACAGCCTCCTCCCGAGCTGCCAGGGGAGGGATCCTGATCACCCTCCATGGGTGATGTTCACTGAGTGGGGGTCCCACATCCATCCCCTCTTCCCACAGGGGCTCTGGAAGCTCCCAAGGGATGGGGTCTCCATGCCGGGACCCCTCCTTCTGCCCCACATCCCACTACCTGCTCCCACAGAGGCCCAGGACGCTGCCCCCGCCCGTCCCACACTCACCTGCGGCTGCACCTGGACACTGCCTCGCTCAGGGCGGTGACAATGGGCCACAGGGCCGCCCCCAGGATCATGCAGTGCCCCGAGGGGCTCCCTGCGGGATGAAGCACAGGGGGGCTGTGGGGAGAGCTGGCCATGCCCAGCCCAACCCCTCCCCAATGCTCAGGAGGGGATTTTCCCACCTCCAGCCCAGCGTTCCCACACGTTTGGGGCTCTTGGGGCTCCTCCCCGGGCCGGGACTCACCTGGTCCCGTCTCACAGGTGACCGGGAACTGGCGCAGGGGGAGCTGCTCCCGCTCAGCCATCCCTGACTCGTGCATCCACCAGTACGGGCGCTCCCCGAACAGGAACCTGCGGGAACAGCAGGGGAACGTGGGAGGGAGCCCAGAGCCGGGCAGGAGCCCTGCAGGCAGCCCTGGGATCCAGCAGGGCAGGATCCCATCCCAGGATTTCCAGGAGAGCAGGATCCCTGCAGCCCATCCCAGGACAATCCCATCTCCAGAGGAGATGAGGCCACAGAGGATCAGGATCCCTTGCCAGTCCTGCTGCCTCCCGGGCTTTTCCCTGCCAGGAATTCCTGGCAGATGCTCAGGGGGCAGCTCGGGTGACCCTGGGGAATGCCACAGGCAGGGAATGAATGTGTGCCCAGAGTGCCCCAGGCAGGGAGTGTGTGCCCCCAGTGCCCCAGACAGGGAGTGTGTGCCCCCAATGCCCCAGACAGGGAGTGTGTGCCCCCAATGCCCCAGACAGGGAGTGTGTGCCCCCAATGCCTCTGACAGGGAATCTGTGCCCCCAATGCCCCAGACAGGGAGTGTGTGCCCCCAGTGCCCCTGACAGGGAATCTGTGCCCCCAATGCCCCACACAGGGAGTGTGTGCCCCCAGTGCCCCAGACAGGGAGTGTGTGCCCCCAATGCCCCTGACAGGGAGTGTGTGCCCAGGGTGGCACAGACAGGGAATCTGTGCCCCCAATGCCCCAGACAGGGAGTGTGTGCCCCCAGTGCCCCAGACAGGGAGTGTGTGCCCCCAATGCCCCTGACAGGGAGTGTGTGCCCAGGGTGGCACAGACAGGGAATCTGTGCCCCCAATGCCCCAGACAGGGAGTGTGTGCCCCCAATGCCCCAGACAGGGAGTGTGTGCCCAGGGTGGCACAGACAGGGAGTGTGTGCCCAGGGTGGCACAGACAGGGAGTGTGTGCCCCCAGTGCCCCAGACAGGGAGTGTGTGCCCCCAGTGCCCCAGACAGGGAGTGTGTGCCCCCAGTGCCCCTGACAGGGAGTGTGTGCCCCCAATGCCCCAGGCAGAGCGCAGGGAGTGCCCCAGTGCCCCCCTCACCACTTGAGCACCACGTTGAGCCACTCGGCCAGCAGGGCGATCCAGAGCACCATGAGGGACACGTGCTCGTCCAGGCCGCGGGCCAGCGGGAAGCACACGGTGTAGATGGAGCCGGGGCCCAGGTGTGAGCTCAGCAGCAGCCACAGCTGCTCCAGCCAGGGCGGCCCAGCCTGCAGGGCCACGGCGGCGTGGATGCCAGCCTGGTGCAGGGTGTCCATGGCACTGGGCTGGGGCGCTGGCTCCTGTGCGGGGAGTGCAGGGAGATCAGCCCTGATCCCCTGGGATCCCTTGGGGACAGCAGGGCAGGGGGCTGGATCCCTTGGGGACATCATGGGAGGTGGCTGGATCCCAAAGAATCCTTAGGAATCCCTTGGGGACAGCAGGGGAGGTGGCTGGATCCCTTGGGGACATCATGGGAGGGGGCTGGATCCCTTGGGGACATCATGGGAGGTGGCTGGATCCCAAAGAATCCTTAGGAATCCCTTGGGGACAGCAGGGGAGGTGGCTGGATCCCTTGGGATCCCTCAGCACTGACTCAGGCAGTCATTCACCACTCAAAGTTTACCCACAAATGACTCCCAGGTTCCTGCCCCAGGGCTCCGGGCTGCGGACCAGGGCAGGATCCCGGGCTTGGTGAGGGGTTTGCTGGAGCAGCTGAGATGCTCCCAAGAGCCACCACCTCCCTGGGCTTCCCCTTGGAAACCTCCTGGGTGTCCCGTGGTCATTCTGCAGTGGGCCTGGGGTGTCCCTGGAGCCACCCTTGGTTTTCTTTGGGGTTTTTTCCCGGGGTCTCCCCAAGGCCGGTCCTGCCCCTCCCTGGGGTCCCTCTGGGGTCCCTCCGGGCCTCCCTGTGCTCTCAGGCCCGAGGCCTCCCTGGGGTCTCCCTGCATCACACCCGCGGCCTGCCCATCCCCACCAGCCGCCTCTGAGCTTCCCGGTGGCGCTGCCCACCCCCCGGTACCGGCGGGAGGTACCTGCGGGGGGGGCTCTATCCCGGGGACCCCTCAAAACTCCCTCCCGCCGCTCTCCGCGCCCTCTTCCGCCTACACTTCCCATCACCGACCGCGGGGCGGCGCGCTACGGCGGGGCGGGAGGGACAAACCGCGGCCGGGCTGGGCTCAGCCAATCAGAACGCGGGGCGGAGCAGATCGGCGGGGCGGAGCGCCAATCCCCGCCCTCGCTGCCGCGCGGCCCCGCCCCCGCCGCGCCTGGCCGAGGCGAGCGGAGCCGCGGGCGCTGCGGGCGGACAAGATGGCGGCGCCGGGCGAGTACTTCAGCGTGGGCAGCCAGGTGTCCTGCCGCACCTGCCAGGAGCAGCGCCTCCAGGGCGAGGTCGTCGCCTTCGACTACCCCAGCAAGATGCTGGCGCTCAGTATCCACCCGCCCGCGCCTCGCCGCGCTGCTCCCGGCCCCGGCGCGGCCCGCTCGGGCCTCTGCGGCCCGCCCGATGGGGGGGGGGGGGGGCGTGAGGGAGGGAGGGGAAAGGGGGAAAAAGGGGAGGGGGTGTGAGGGGATCGAGGTGGGCGGCGACGGGGAGGGGTCTGAGGGGCTGCGGGAGACCCCCGGGGAGCGGGGAGTCCGCTCGGGAGGTTTGGGGGGATCGGAGAGGTTGGTGTTGGGGTGAATGGGGGGATTGGGGAGCGCTGGGTGCGGGGATTGGGGCGATTGTAGCCAGCGAGAGGGGATTGAGGAGCCCTGAGCTGGAGTGAATGGGGGAGTTGGGGGTCTTGTAATGGGTGAATGGGATGGGGGGTGTCCTGCAGGAAGATTCTGGGGGGATTGCGGAGGTTGGTGTTGGGGTGAATGAGGGGATTGGGGAGCTCGGTGCGGGGGGATTGGGGTGATTGTAGCCGGCGAGAGGGGATTGAGGAGCTCTGGTGAGTGGGGGAGGTGGGGGTCTTGTAATGGGTGAATGGGATGTGGGGTGTCCTGCAGGGAGATTTTGGGGGGAGTGAGGAGGTTTGTTCTGGGGGGATTGGGGAGCCTGTGTTAGGGGGATTGAGGGCCCGTTTTGGGGTGAATGAGGGATGGAGGGGCCCTGCATTATAAAGAGCTTTAGGGGGGCAGTGGAGAGCCCTGTACTGGTTTGAATGGGGGCAGAGAGAGCACCCAGTGTAGAGCACCCAGTTTGGGGGAGAATGGGGGGGGACTGTGGTGTCCTGGAGGTTTTTGGGGGCAGCACTCAGGAGCCCTGTAGTGGGGTGAGTGGGGGTGTGGCATTCACTATGGGGGGGTTGGGGAGCCTCGTGTTGGGGTGAGTGGGGGGCAGTGGGGTGTTCCCTGCCCCCCCAGTGTGAATATCCATGGATGTGGTTTTGTTTGGAATCTGCAAGGAACGAGAAAAGCCGAGGGCTGTTGGAAAGCAGTGGAGGGTCCCAGGAGGTGGGGGAAGGAGAATGCTCAGCTCAGGGCTGGCGTTGGAGTTTTGGGGGGCCCGGGGTGGCTTCTGCAGGGAATGAGGAGCTGGGAGAGGGTTTTGTGGGAAACAGGACAGGAAAAGGCCCGCTGGGTGCCTGGGATGAGCTTGGAGCCAGGAGAGCTCCCAGGTCCCACTGGAGGCAGCAGGAAAATCCCAGAGGGTCCAACAGGTTGCTCAGTGCTGCTTGTCAGCCCCACAGGGGGCTGAGCCAGCCCTTCCCAAAGTCCAGCTGTTCCTGCCCCATCCATCCATCCATCCATCCATCCATCCATCCATCCATCCATCCATCCATCCATCCATCCTCAAGGGAGCAGAGGAATTGTGCAGGAATCAGCTCTGAAAGGAGTGGTTTGGGGTTTTTTTTGGGGTGCTGTCTCATTCCCAATAGAAAGGAGTGTTTTGGGGTTTTTTTGGGGGGGTGCTGTCCCATTCCCAACAACCAACCTTGTGTGTCCCTCTCCTGGGAATTCCCTTCCTTAGAGAAGAGAATCCTCCCTGGGGATGCTGCTGCCTGCAGGAGGAAAAGAATTTTGGTGGGAAAAGTGCAAATTTGGTGGTGCTGGCTCAAACCAGTGGTGCTGGTGGGCCAGGGCTGGAGAATCAATCTGGATTTGGGGTAGACCAGAATCACCCACAGCTGCAGAGGGAGATGAGATGGGATCACTGATAATCCCAAGGCAGCAAAGGAGCTCCCCACAACCCCAGCCTCCTCCTGCTTTGCTCCTCACCTACAAAACCCTCTTTCTGGATTTGTTTTCCTTAATGCCCTCCTGCAGAATGCCCCTCTTCCAGTGGCAAGCCCAACCACGCAGACATCCTGCTCGTAAACTTACAGTACGTGTCAGAAGTGGAAATAATCAATGACCGCACGGAAACACCTCCCCCTTTAGCCTCCCTCAACGTCAGCAAGGTGAGAGAGCCCCTCCTCAGCAGGGCTCCCCCAAAATCCTGCAGGGATCCCCTAAAATTGTCCAAGGATCCAGCAGGATTCACCACTGGAGCTGCTCCCAGCGCAGCTTCCCCGAGTTCCATCCTGGATCTGGGGTTTGGTGATTTGGCTCTGGGTTTTGCCACTTTGGGCTCTGGGTTTTGGCATTTTGGGGCCTGGATTTTGTTGGGTTTAGGGTCTGGGTTTTGGCATTTTGGGGCCTGGATTTTGTTGGGTTTAGAGTCTGGGTTTTGGCATTTAGGGCCTGGGTTTTGGGACCTGGATTTTATATGTAGATATATATATATATGTTTAGATTTTTGGCATTTGGGGACCCGGATTTTGGTATTTTTGGGCTCTAAGGTGATCTTGTTTTGGGGTTTGCATTTTGAGGGGTTTGGAGCCTGGATTTTGTTGGGTTTAGGGTCAGGGTTTTGGCATTTAGGGCCTGGGTTTTGGGTGGTTTTGGGGCCTGGGTTTTATATCTAGATTTTTGGCATTTGGGGACCCAGATTTTGGTATTTTTGGGCTCCAAGGGGATCTTGTTTTGGGGTTTGCATTTTGAGGGGTTTGGAGCCTGGGTTTTGGTAGTTTGGGCCCAGGTGGTGGTGTCTGGGGTCTGGATGAGGCTATTTTGGATCTAGATTTTGGAGTTTTGGAGTGCACACAAAGGGGAACTCCTGGAATTCCAAGGAATTGCTTTCCATCCATCCTGGAATGGGATCACTGCCCATTCCCAGTGAGGTGAAGAGCAAGGAAGGTGACCCCGAGCCCTCAGTGCTGGGGTGAATCCAGGTGTGGGGTGCTCATTGTCACCTCCTTGTGCCACAGGGACACCTCTCCCGTGGCTTTGTGCCACACAGGTGGCACCAGCTGGGTGTCCACGCCCTCCTGGGTCCCTTCCCGATGGATTAACACATCCAGGTCTCAAATGACACAGCTGCTACCACAGTGTGACTGTTGGCTGTCACTGCAGTGGGTGACATGGCTGGGAGTTCAGCCTGAGGGGAATCCCCTCAGGAATTCAGTGTTCACTTTGGGGAACCCCCTCAAGAATTCCAGTGCTCATTTGGGGATTCCCTCAGGAATTCAGTGTTCACTTTGGGGAACCCCCTCAAGAATTCCAGTGTTAACTTCAGGGATCCCCTCAGGAATTCCAGTGTTCACTTTGGGGAACCCCCTCAAGAATTCCAGTGTTAACTTCAGGGAACCCCTCAGGAATTCCAGTGTTCACTTTGGGGATCCCCCTCAGGAATTCCAGGTAAATTCAGGGAACCCCTCAGGAATTCAGTGTTAACTTTGGGGATCCCCCTCAGGAACTCCAGTGCTGACTTTGGGGAACCCCCTCAAGAATTCCAGTGTTAACTTCAGGGAACCTCTCAGGAATTCCAGTGTTAACTTTGGGAACCTCCTCAGGAATTCCAGTGCTCACTTTGGGGAACCCCTCAGGAATTCAGTGTTCACTTTGGGGAGCCCCTCAGGAATTCCAGTGTTCACTTTGGGGAGCCCCTCAAGAATTCCAGTGCTCACTTTGGCAACCCCTCAGGAATTCAGTGTTCACTTTGGGGAGCCCCTCAGGAATTCCAGTGCTCACTTTGGGGAACCCCTCAGGAATTCAGTGTTCACTTTGGGGAACCCCTCAGGAATTTTCCAGCATCTCAGAGTTGTGGGTTTGGATTTGGGGGGGTGACAGATGCAGTCGGGTTGGAAGGGGCTGTTCCAGTGGCGCTGCCCCCCATCCCCATGGGGGCTCAGGCAGGCTGGACTGGGATGTTGCTGGTGGTACTGGTTGTACTGGGAGAAGGAGGTGTGTGCACATGGGAGTGCTGGCAGCACTCCAGGGAACCCAGAGAGCTGGGGACTTTGGGGGACACCTGCTGCAGGGGGTGATGAGCACAGGGATGGATCCTTTGGCAATGCTGGGCTGCTGCTGCTGGCACCTCTCCAGGGGTTCCAGTCACCTCCTGGTGGCCTCTTGTCAGGGCTGTCCCCAAGTGTGGGTGCAGCAGCTGCTGGAGGAACATCCCAGGGCCTGGGACAGAGGGGATCTGAACCTCGGGCTGGGAAGGGGGATCAGGTCTGGCTGGGGAAGGGGGATTTGCTCAGGGGTGACATGGCAGAGGGGATTCTCAGGGCTCTGTCCCACAATTCCAGCCCATCCCAGTGTGGTGAGGGAGGTGCCCACTTCTCCAGGCAAGTTCCTGTGGAACACTGTGCCTGGTTTGGAAGCCTGGCTGGTGGTCTTGGACAGAGCCATTCCCTCATGGAATGGGCTAAGTGGTGAGGTTGTGAGGGTGAGGAAGGCTCCTGTCCCTGCTGAGGCAGTCAGGGAGCATACCCCAGTGCTCTGCAGTGCCTGCTGCCACCAAGAGGGGACTGGGGATGGCTGGGAGAGGAACTCCTGTCCCTCAGGGGCACTAAAGTGTCCCCAGTCAGAGGGAGCTGGGGCTTTCCAAGGGCTGAGACCCTCTCAGGCAGCAGCAGGACGCCAGAGCAGCTCTGGGTGTGCTCCCAGCAATGAGCAGGCCCCAGGAGGAGGAAGAGGAGGGATGATGCTGATGTGGCTCCTCCACTGCGGCAGCTCCAGCCAGGAAAAGGCAGCTGGTCCGAGGCTGCTGCTTCCTTCCCCTCCCACATCCATGGGATGCAGCCTGGGGGAGGCCAGGGTCGGGGTTTTCCATCTCTATTCCAGCACCCTGTGTGTAATCACACCTCCCCACACACGGATGCAGCTCCCAGATAACCAATTCTGGTTGTTTTTTGGGAGCAAACCAACTGCTGCAGGCTAAAGTTGCTCCTACTCCTGCGTGGAGCATTTACTCCCAGCGTGCTGGGTGTTCCAAGCTCCTCTTCCTCATCTCCATCCCAAGTGAGCTGAGTAGTGAGGGGGGTTTGCACCTAAAATTCCAGAATTAATTCAGAAAGGGGCAGGGGGATGTGAGGAGATGGCACCACCATCCCCCAAAACTCTGGGAGGCCCTGGCAGTGCTGAGGGCGAATTCAGGCTGGAATCACAAGGGGCAGAGCCATATCTGGGGTGTCCCCGTGTCCCCTCAGTGCTCCCAGCCCAACCCCCTGTCCCTGTGTGTCCCCAGCTTGCCAACAAAGCACGGACGGAGAAGGAGGAGAAGATGAGCCAGGCGTATGCAATTAGTGCTGGTGTCTCTCTGGAGGGGCAGCAGCTCTTCCAGACCATCCATAAGACGTAAGTGCCCACCCAGGGGTCCCCAGTGCCCACCCAGGGGTCCCCAGTGCCCACCCAGAGGTCCCCAGGCTCATTTTGGAGTCCCCCACAGCCTTTTTGGGGGATTGCCATTGCTGGGTTTGCCCTGGAACGTTCTGGTGTGTCCTGGATGGGATGCTTGGGGGTGAGGGTGGCTCCCTGCCCGCTCCCTGCCCTGCCTGGCACATCCCACCCCACCCCTGGGGTCCCACCCCTCTCCAGCCGGACCCTGGTGTGACCGGGGGGCTCTGTGCCTCCTCAGGGGACAGTGGTGGCAGTCCCTGATGCCATTGTCCCTCCCCTCAGCATTAAGGACTGTAAATGGCAGGAGAAGAACATAGTTGTGATGGAAGAAGTCGTCATTGCCCCTCCGTACCAGGTGGAGAACTGTAAAGGCAAAGAGGGGAGCGCCCTGAGCCACGTACGCAAAATAGTGAGTGTGGGCTGGGGACACTGCGAGGGTGGCACCTCCTGGCAGGGTGGCACATCCCTGGGGACAGCCAGGAGCCTCCTTGGATGGGCTCCAGCCCCTCCTGGCATCGCCTTCCCTCTCCAGATCCCCCTTTTTGAGTTGTGTGCTCGGAGTGGTGAGCAGGGGATGGGGGCACTGGGAAGGACTGGGTGGGTGTCACCTCACTGGGGACACCTGAGACCCTTCCTGGCTTGGCCTCCAGCCCCTCCTGGGGTTCTCCAGCACCTTCTTGCTTGGCCTCCAGCCCCTCCTGGAGTTCCCCAGCCCCTCCTGGAGTTCCCCAGCCCCTCCTGGGGTTCTCCAGCCCATGCTTGCTTGGCCTCCATCCCCTCCTGAGGCTCCCCAGTTCCACCTGGGGTTCTCCAACCCCTCTTTGCTTGGCTTCCAGCCCCTCCTGGGGTTCCCCAGCCATTCCTGAGGTTCTGCAACCCCTCCTTGCTTGGCCTGCATCCCTACTTGGGGTTCCCCAGCCATTCCCAGGGTTTTCCAGCTCCTCCTTGCTTGGCCTCCAGCACCTCCTGGATTTGTCCAACCCCTCCTTGCTTGGCCTCCAGCCCCTCCTGGGGTTCCCCATTTCCTCCTGGGGTTCTCCAGCCCCTCCTTGCTTGTCTTCCAGCCCCTCCTTTCTGCCCTCCAGCCCCTCTTGGGGTTTCCCAACTCCTCCTGTGGTTCCCCAGCCCCTCCTGGCTTGGCCTCCAGACCTTCTAGGGGTTCTCCAGCCCTTCCTAAGGTTCTCCAGCCCCTCTTTGCTTGGCCTCCAGCCCCTCCAGGGGCTCCCCAGCCTCTCCAGCGGTCCTCCAGCTCCTCCTTGGCTTCCAGCCCCTCCTGAGGCTCCCCAATTCCTCATGGGGTTCTCCAACTCCTCCTTGCTTGGCTTCCAGCTTATTCAGGGGTTCCCCAGCCCCTCCTGGGTTCCTCCCCTGACCCCCTCCATGCCCCCTTCCCCTGCAGGTGGAGAAACACTTCCGGGACGTGGAAAGCCAGAAGGTCCTGCAGCGTTCACAAGCACAGCAGACACAGAAGGACACGTCCCTGTCATCCTGAGGCCACCTCAGGGCCACCACCACCACCCCGTCCCCGCGTCCCCTCCCCGGAGGTGGCGCCGGGGGCTCCTTCAACTTTTATTTCCTTTTTTTTTTTTTTTTTTTTTTTTTTTTGGGAAAATCTCAACCAATTCCAAACTTTAGACTTCAAAACAAACGAGAAAAGAGAATAATTTAAAGCTCCTCACGCATTACTTGACTAACAGACTTTGTTTTTCCGCCATGGTTTCTCCCTCCAGCCAGTCAGACTCTGTTAATTTTATTTTTTGGCCTTGTTTTTTTTTCTTTCCCCTTTTCCTCCCAATTCCTGCCTCCCTTTTGCCCAAAGATCCCTCCAGAAAATAAAGCTAACGAGCTGACTGTGGTGGCTGACCCGGGACCCTCGTGACCAACGTGGTCTCGTTTTAATTTTGTTTGCACAGGGCAAGGCTTGAATTGGTCTTATTTTTCTTATCTTTAAATATATATATATGAATATATATTAAAATGTTCTTTAAATATTTGTCTGCTTCTAGGGTCGTGGCAAAAAATCCCTCAAACACACCCTTGGGAGCAGCCAGAACCTGGATTTGGGGTTTTCACCCCATTTCCTTTATGTTTTTAATTATTTTTGCCCTTTTTCATTTAATTTTTAATTTCTTTTTTAATTTTAAATTTTTTTTTGCCACGATCCTCCCTGTCCCCCTTTTGTTTCCTCCCACTGTTTTTTTGTTTGGATTTTTTTTTTAATTAAAAACAAAAAGCAGATCAAACTCAAAACAATTCAAGCCCTGCCTTTAGGAAAATTAAAGATTAAAAAAAAAAATTTAAAAAAAGAAAAAAAAAAGGAAAATTTTTTAGTCTTGTTTAGCAAAAAACAATAAAAACCCGAAATTTTTTTAACCATCAAAGGAGTCTGTGGGGGCTCAATGGGGCGTGGCCTCGCGAGGGGCGTGGCTAAGAGGAATGGGCGTGGCTTATGGTGGGGTTTGTTACACCCATTGTTATGGGGCGTGGCTTCAGCGGGGGGGCGGGGCTTGGCGCTGCATTTTCAATGAGGGTTTGTGTGATTGATGGGGTGCGGCTGAGGCCATGGCGGGGTTTCGGGGGGAAGGCGCGGCCCGGGGCAGGCTGGAGGCTCGCTGGGCGCGGCTGTCACGGAGCGCGGCCGCGGTTTTGGGGCGAGAGCCGCCATTTGAATGGAGAGGCGCGGCCTGAGGGGAATGAGGGCGCTGCCATTAAAGGGGCGTGGTTTGTACCGTGGGGGCGTGGCTTCCTCCTTGCGCGGCGCTGATTGGTCAGCGAGACGGCTCTTCCGGCGCGGCATTTCCGGCGGGACGGCCCGGTGATGGCGGCGGGCCGCGGGTGGAGGCGGCGGGCGCTGCGGCTGCTGACGGCGGGCGGCGGCGTGCTGCTCACCCGCTTCCCCTTCTGGCACTGCTTCAGCGGGCTGCTGCTGTGCGCCGAGCGCGCCGACCTGCGCCGGTGCGGGACGGGGCCGGGCGCCTGCGAGTGCTCCTGGGGAGCCTGGGCCTGTGAGGGGCTGCGGGTGGTTGTGAGGGCAGGGGCGGCTGTGGGGCTTGGCTGGTGGGGATCTGTGAGAACCTGGGGTCTGCAGGGACAGAGGGGGTGTGGAGTGTGCGGCGTGGAGGGTCTGGGGGAGTATCCGGGGTGCAGAGGCTGCTGCGGGGCCCTGAGAGCCGGGGGAGCCCCGGGGTGTGAGGGGCAGGGGGTGGGAGGTGCTGGTGTGGGGCAGCTGGGGGGCTCCTGGGTCAGTGTGGGGCTGGGCAGGTGGCAGGGACCCTCGGGGGGGCTGGGCAGGTGGCAGGGACCCTCGGGGGGGCTGGGGCTGAGGGAGATCCCGGCAGCGTTGGGGTCTGGGCTCTGGGAAGGGGACAGAGCAGCAGAGGGGGCTCTGTGGGGCAGGGGAGGGCTGTGGCTGCCCCATAACCCAGGGGACGCTCTGGGGGCTCTGGGGTGAGTATGGGGGTGCCGGAGCTTTTGTCCCTGTCCCCGCAGGAAGCCGGACATCCCGGTGCCCTACCTGTACGTGGACATGGGCGTGGCCGTGCTCTGTGCCAGCTTCATGTCCTTCGGGGTCAAGCGGCGCTGGTTCGCCCTGGGCGCCGCCCTGCAGCTGGCAGTGGCCACCTACGCTGCCCACGTCGGGGGGCACGTGCACTACGGAGACTGGCTCAAGGTGAGACCCACACCCTGCTGCCCCCAGAGCCCCGGGTGGCACTGAGGGGCAGCCCTGGGGTGGCACTGATGAACAGCCCTGGGGTGGCACTGCTGGCTGCCCAGGTGGCACTGAGGGTGCTCTGGGTGTCACTGATGGGCAGCCCCGGGTGGCACTGAGGGCAGTGGGTGGCACTGAGGGTGCTCTGGGTGGCAGTGAGGGCAGCCCAGGTGGCACTGATGGCAGTGGGTGGCACTGAGGGTGCTCTGGGTGTCACTGATGGGCAGCCCCGGGTAGCACTGAGGGCAGTGGGTGGCACTGAGGGTACTCTGGGTGTCACTGATGGGCAGCCGTGGGTGGCACTGAGGGCAGTGGGTGGCACTGAGGGTGCTCTGGGTGGCAGTGAGGGCAGCCCAGGTGGCACTGAGGGTGCTCTGGGTGGCACTGATGGGCAGCCCCGGGTGGCACTGAGGGCAGTGGGTGGCACTGAGGGTGCTCTGGGTGGCAGTGAGGGCAGCCCAGGTGGCACTGAGGGTGCTCTGGGTGGCACTGATGGGCAGCCCCGGGTGGCACTGAGGGCAGTGGGTGGCACTGAGGGTGCTCTGGGTGTCACTGATGGGCAGCCCAGGTGGCACTGATGGCGGTGTGCCCCCCAGGTGAGGATGTACTCGCGCACCATCGCCATCATCGGCGGGTTCCTGATCCTGGCCAGCGGCGCCGGCGAGCTGTACCGGCAGAAACCCCGCAGCCGCTCCCTGCAGTCCACGGGCCAGGTGTTCCTGGGCATCTACCTCATCTGCCAGGTACCGGCGCTGGGGACAGCCAGGGGACAGCTGGGGACAGAGGCACCCCTGTGCTGCGGGCTGGGGACACAGTTCCCTGCTGGAGAAGCCTTGGGCAGTGCTCCAGATCGTCCCTGCTGCGAGCCTCGGGGACGGTCCAACGCCTCAGGGTGGTGTCACCAGTGTCACCAACCCCACACTGTCCCCAGGACAGAAGCCTCGGGCAGCAGATGTCATTGGGGGATTGTCCCCCATGAACTTCTGGTTTTGGGCACCCCCTTCTGCCACCTTTCCCCATCCTAGAATTCTTGTGTGGACGTTCCCAGTGCCACCACACTCCAGGTCCCCCTTGTCCCTGGGGGTGAAACCTTGCATGGCACCGGTGCCACCACCTTCCATCCCCCACTGCAAGTGTCCCCTGCATCCCCCATGACCCCCAGGTTTTGGGGACCCCCTTCTGCCACCTCTCCCCATCCCAGAACTCTTGTGTGGGTGTTCCACTCCAGGTCCCCATTGTCCCTGGGGGTGAAACCTTGCATGGCACCAGTGCCACCACCCTCCATCCCCTGCAAGTGTCCCCTTGTCCCAGGTTTTGGGGACCCCCTTCTGCCACCTCTCTCCATCCCAGAACTCTAGTGTGGGTGTTCCTACTGCCACCACACTCCAGGTCCCCGTTGTCCCTGAGGTAGAAACCTTGCATGGCACCGGTGCCATGCCCCACTGTGAATGTCCCTTTGTCCCAGGTTTTGGTGGGACTCTCCCATCCCACAGCTCTTGTGTGGGTGTTCCATACTCCAGGTCCCCATTGTCCCTGGGGGTGAAATCTTGCATGGCACCGCTGCCACCCCTCACTGTGAGTGTCCCTTTGTCCCCTCCGCCATCTCTCCCCATCCCAGAACTCTTGTGTGGGTGTTCCCAGTGCCACCACACTCCAAGTCCCCATTGTCCCTGGGGGTGAAACCTTGCATGGCACCAGTGCCACCACCCTCCATCCCCTGCAAGTGTCCCCTTGTCCCAGGTTTTGGGGACCCCCTTCTGCCACCTCTCTCCATCCCAGAACTCTTTGTGTGGGTGTTCCACACTCCAGGTCCCCGTTGTCCCTAGGGGTGAATCCTTGCATGGCACCAGTGCCATCCCCCACTGTGAATGTCCCTTTGTCCCAGGTTTTGGTGGGACTTGGGGTAGGACTTTCCCCATCCCAGAACTCTTGTGTGGATGTTCCCACTGCCACCACACTCCAAGTCCCCATTGTCCCTGGGGTAGAAACCTCAGATAGCATCGGTGTCATGCCCCACTGTGAATGTCCCTTTGTCCCAGGTGGGACTCTCCCCATCCCACAGCTCTTGTGTGGGTGTTCCATACTCCAGGTCCCCATTGTCCCTGGGGGTGAAATCTTGCACGGCACCGCTGCCACCCCTCACTGTGAGTGTCCCTTTGTCCCCTCCGCCATCTCTCCCCATCCCAGAACTCTGTGTGGGTGTTCCCACTGCCACCACACTCCAAGTCCCCATTGTCCCTGGGGTAGAAACCTCAGATAGCACCGGTGTCACGCCCCACTGTGAATGTCCCTTTGTCCCAGGTGGGACTCTTCCCATCCCAGACTCTTGTGTGGATGTTCCACTCTAGGTCCCCGTTGTCCCTGGGGGTGAAACCTTGCACGGCACCGCTGCCACCCCTCACTGTGAGCATCCCCTTGTCCCCTCTTTGTCCCCCCAGGCCTACTCCCTGCAGCACAGCACCGAGGACCGCCTGGCCTACCTGGACCACCTGCTGGGGGGTGAGCTGGCCCTGCAGCTGCTCTTCCTGCTCTACGGGCTGCTGGCCCTGGCCTTCCTCTCGGGTTACTACGTGAGGACAGCAGCCCAGGTGCTGGCTGTGCTGCTGCCCCTGGCCATCCTCCTCATCGATGGCAACCTGGGCTACTGGCACGCGCTGCGCCGCGTCGAGTTCTGGAACCAGATGAAGCTCATCGGCCAGAACGTCGGCATCTTCGGGGCTGTGGTCATCCTGGCCACTGATGGATGAGGGGATGAAGGGTGGGAGGGTTTTTTTAAGGAGCAATGCTATTTATTTGTTTTTTTTTTTTTTTTTTTTTCTTGGGTGGGGTTTTTTTTTTTTTGTTTTGTAAATATTTGATAATTTTGGCGGAGGATGGGATGGGAAGGGGTCCTGCCACTGTGTGGTCAAGGTGTCTCACTCTGCTGAGGGGTGTCACTGCTCCACCCCCAAAAAAAAAGTATTTTTACTGATGCACTGAGAAATATTTAATGTCTCACCCCGGGGGGATCAGCTTTGGGTGCCAGGGTTAGGAGGGGCTGCAGCTTTTGGGGCACAAACTGCTTTTGGGGTGCTGGAGTGCAGTGCAGGAGTGCTTTGGGGAGCTGATGGTGAGGGAGGGGCTGCTGTGGGGGAAACTGCTCCAGAGGAGTCACTTTGGGGGGAGCTGATTCAGGGGAGATGATTTTGGGGAGGCTGGAAGGGAAGAGCTCCTTAATGAGCTTGGGGTGGAGGGGCTGCTGCAGGGCAGCTCTTTTGGGGGACCCTCATGGGAGCCACTTTGGGGGGACAGATCTGGTGAGTCTGAGGGGTTTGGGGTGAGCTGTTTGAGGGGGAGCCACTCTGGGGACTTGGCTGTGGGTGTTCTGGAATGGGTGGGGGTCCCAGGGAGGGGCTGGCAACCCCCAGGGTCCCCGTGGGCTGTGGCCTCAGTCCTCTCATCCTGTCCCTGGGCTGTGTGTGTGTCCCCAAAGCCCCAGTGCAAGGCAGGTGTCCATGTCCCCCCTCAGGTGTCTGTGTCCCCCTCCCGGGCTGGGCAGGGCTGTGTGTCCCCCCTGAGCTGGGCAGGTGTCCGTGTCCCTCCCAGGTGTCCGTGTCCCCCCCTTAGGTGTCCGTGTCCCCCCCTTAGGTGTCCCTGTCCCTCCCAGGTGTCCCTGTCCCCCCCTTAGGTGTCCCTGTCCCCCCCTCAGGTGTCCGTGTCCCTCCCAGGTGTCCCTGTCCCCCCCTTAGGTGTCCCTGTCCCCCCCAGGTGTCCCTGTCCCCCCCCAGGTGCCCCTGTCCCCCCCTCAGGTGTCCGTGTCCCTCCCAGGTGCCCCTGTCCCCCCCTCAGGTGTCCGTGTCCCCCCCCCAGGTGCCCGTGTCCCCCCCAGGTGTCCGTGTCCCCCCCCCCCCCCCCAGGTGTCCCTGTCCCCCCCAGGTGCCCGTGTCCCCCCCTCAGGTGTCCGTGTCCCCCCCCCAGGTGCCCGTGTCCCCCCCAGGTGTCCGTGTCCCCCCGCCGTGGCCGGAAAAGCAAACAGGGCTGATAAGGGGCTTCCTCCGGGGGGCCCTAATGGCGCCTCCGGCGGAACCGGAGCCATAAAACGCGGGCAGGCGGCACAGTGTGCCCGGTTTGCCCTGTTCGCTCGGGGGGGCACCTCCCTCCTCAGCCCCGGCACCCCCCGGCGGCTCCAGCCCCGCGCCCCCCCCCCCCCCAGACCCTCCTCTTCCTCCTCATCGCCCCCGGGGGGGTGCGGGCAGGCAGGGACCCCCCCAGCCCCGTCCCCGCCGTGCCGGGGGTGCCGCCCGCGCCCCCCCCGCGGCAGAGCCATCCTGTGACCTTTGGAAAATGTCTGTTTGCTGTCACTGCGATAAATGGGGCAGAAAGCTCCGGTCCCCCCCGGCCGGGGGACAGCTGTGACGGCGCGGTGACATCGTCCCGGTGCTGCCCGAGCCCGGCGCCGCTCGGCCGGGACCCCCCGCCCGTGTCCCCGCAGCCCGCGGGTGTCACAGCGCGGCCACGCCACGGGGGACAGCCCCGCCAGTGCCACCAGCCGTGTCCCCGCCGGTGCCACCAGCCGCGTCCCCGCCGGGTGCCGCTGCCCGGGTCACAACCGGGGCAGGAGCGGGGGGCGCGTCCCCTCCGGCCGGGGCTGGCACCTCCCGTGTCCCCCCAACCCCGGGCTGGCACCTCCCGTGTCCCCCCAACACGGTGCTGGCACCTCCCGTGTCCCCCCAACCCCGGCTGGCACCTCCCGTGTCCCCCCAACCCCGGGCTGGCCCCTCCCGTGTCCCCCCAACCCCGGGCTGGCCCCTCCCGTGTCCCCCCAACACGGTGCTGGCACCTCCCGTGTCCCATCCAGCCGGGGCTGCCACCCTCCCGTGCCCCCTCCGGCCGATTCGTGTCGCCTCCAGCCGCGCTGGTGGCACCCCACAGTGTCCCCACGGCCGTGTCCCCTCCGTCCCACTGGTCGGAAGCCATCCCGGCGGTTTTGGGGACCGCCTTTCTGCCACCTGTCCCCATCCCAGCACCCCCGCGGTGGCTTTGGTGGCCCTGCCCGGCGGGCACGTCCCTCCGTGCCTCAGTTTCCCTCAGTGATTGCTCCTTAATGGCAAATCCAGACGGGATTGATGTCGCCGCACGGGGGGCTGGAAAGGTCACCTCATCCGTCCTGCGGGTGGTGACAGCGCTCGATGGCGGTGGCGGGGCTGTGGTGGCGGCTTCGTGCCTGGTCTGGGGAAACTGAGGCAGCCGCGGCTGTGTGTCTGTCCCCTGCACTGTCCCCCGTGCGCGGCTCAGGGCCGTGGGTCTTGTCCCGTGTGCCACGTTTGTGTCCCTGGGTGTGGCTGATGTCCCCGTGTCCTTCTGCCACATCCCGCGGCTGTGTCAGGGCAGGTTTGTGTGACACGGCTGTGTGGGACACCCGTGTGTGACATCCGTGAGTGACATCCGTGTGTGACATCCCTGTGTGTCCTGTGTCCTCGTGCCACAGCTATGTGTGACATCCGTGTGTGACATCCCTGTGTGTCCTGTGTCCTCGTGCCACAGCCGTGTGTCCCATCCATGTCAGTGTTCCTGTCCTGTGTCCTCGTGCCACGGCTGCGTGTGACATCCCTGTGTGTCCTGTGTCCTCGTGCCACAGCCGTGTGTCCCATCCATGTCACCGTGCCCTGGCCGCCTGTCACATCTGCCGTGTGCCACTCCGTGTGCCCTGGCCGCCTGTCACACCTGTGTGTGCGCCATGGTGACATGTCACACCCGCGCCCGTGTCCCGTGCCCGCCTGGCATTGCCGTGTCCGTGTCCTGTGGCCACACGCGTGTCCCTGTGTCCCCGTGTCCGTGTGTCCCCCTCTGCTCTGTCCTCCCCATCCCCTCCGTGCCCCAGCCTGGGGACCGTGCAGGTGACAGCGACAGGGTGGTGGCACGTGTCCCCTGGCCGCGGGGGGGGCCGCAGTGTCCTGCGTGCCCGTGGGTCTGTCACGCGTGAGGGAGGAGCCGCCGGCCCCCCTGGGGCTATAAAAGCCCGGGCGGGTGCGGGAGCCGCCGTGTCCCCGGCACTGTCACCCCTCTGCCAGGCCCTGGGTGCCACCTCTGCCTCCGCCATCGTGAGTGCAGCCACGGGTGGGGCCCCACGAGGGACAATCAGCTCGGGGACATGTGGGGACCCCTTTGGGGGCACAGGGTCTTTGGGGTGGGACAGCTCCCTTGAGGGGGGGTCTTTGGGAGGGAGGTGTCCCCGTGGGATATGGGGGGGTTCCGGGGGTGGCGGTGACCCTTGAGTGGGGCTGGGGTCCCGGGTGGGGGGTGAAACAAACCCTTGGGGCGCTGGGGGGGCTCTGAGGATGAATGAACTGGATGGGGGGGCAGAGCTGGGTTGGGGGTCCCGGGGGATTTGGGATGGGACAGCTCCCTTGGGGACACTGAGGGGGGTCCTTGGGAGGGAGTGTCCCCGTGGGATACGGGGGGTCCCGGGGGTGGAAATGTCTCTTTAATGGGTCTGGGGTCCCAGGTGGGATGTGAAACAAATCCCTGGGGAGCTGGGGGGTTTGGTGGGGGCAGAGAGGGGTTGGGGGTCCCGGGGGCTATGGGGGTGCAGAGCCGGGTGGGGCGGTTTGGTGGGGGCAGAGCCCGTTTGGGGGTCCCGGTTTGGTGGGGGCAGAGCCGGTTTGGGGGTCCCGGGGGCTATGGGGGTGCAGAGCCGGTTTGGGGGTCCCGGTTTGGTGGGTGCAGACCCGGTTTGGGGGTCCCGGGGGCTATGGGGGTGCCCCCCCCGGCAGCCACAGCCGCCCCTCGTTCCTGTCCCCCGCAGATGGTGCCGTCCCCGCGGCCGTGGCGCGCGCTGGTGGCCGTGTCCCTGTGTGCCCTGCTGTGCCTGGCGGCCGCGTACCCCCCCAAACCCGAGAGCCCCGGCGAGGACGCGTCCCCCGAGGAGATGGCGCGCTACTTCTCGGCCCTCCGCCACTACATCAACCTGGTCACGCGGCAGAGGTGAGCGCGACACGGGAGGGTGACACGCGCGTCCCTGTCCCCGCGGGGTCCCCTCCGCCCCCCCGGGCGCGCACCCGCGGCTCAGGCGCGATCCCGTGTCCCGCAGGTACGGGAAACGCGCCAGCCCCGGCGCCGCGGGGACGGAGCTGCTCCTGGGGACCGGCAGCGACAGGTCACGGTGAGTGTCCCTGTCCCTGCTCTTGGGGACCGACAGGTCACGGTGAGTGTCCCTGTCCTTGCTCCTGGGGACCGGCAGCGACGGGTCACGGTGGGTGTGTCCCTGTCCCTGTCCCTGCTTCTGGGGACCGACAGGTCACGGTGAGTGTCCCTGTCCCTGTTCCTGCTCCTGGGGGCTGGCAGTGACAGGTCACGGTGAGTGTCCCTGTCCCTGTTCCTGCTCCTGGGGGCTGGCAGTGACAGGTCACGGTGAGTGTCCCTGCCGCTGTCGCTGTCTCCCCCCTGTGCCCAGCGCACTCCGGGCTGGGGGTGCCCGGGGCAGTTTGGGGTCCCGGGGGGTTTGGGGGTCTCATTTCCCCCTCTCTCACACCAGCTCTTCCCGCAGGTTCGATGACGACTCCTCGTGGTGACCGCCCCGCCCTGCTCACCCCCGTGTCCCCGTGTCCCCCAAATCCTCCCCACATCTCCGGGACCCCCCAGAGGACCCAGGGCCAGCGCAGGACCCCCCGCTGGAAGGCCGGGGACCCCCAGAACCCGGCCCGGGGGTGTCCCCGACCCTGTCCCCTCCCCAGCGCTGCCGGGGGGGTCCCGCGTGGTCCCTGCACGGCCCCGCAGCGACAATAAAAGAGCGATCGTGGGCACGGCGGCTCCGAGCTGTGCGTGGGGGGCGCGGGGGGCATGGAGGGATGGAAGGGTGGGGGGAGATGGAGGGGTGCAGGGAGGATGGGGTGATTGGGGTGCAGGGAGGGGGGTCAGGGGGGTGGGCAGGGATTTGGGGGTGATAGGAGGGGAGTGGAGTGGGGATTTTGGAGGAGGGGGTGCGTAGGGAATGGTGGGGCTGGGGCGCACTGGGGTTGGATACTGGGGTGCGCTGGGTGTGGGGTTTGGGGGGTCACTGGTGAGGGGATCCACCGCTGGTGAATTTCGGGGTGCTGGGGGGCGTCCGTGGGGGTGCTGCCCTTCCACAGTCCCCCTGTCCCACTCCGCCCCTTCCATCCCTGCCACCCTTGCACCCCACCAGCCCCCCAGCTGTGTTCCTCTGTCCCCACACCTGTCTCTCTGTCCCTCCGTGGGGCCGGACAGCCGTGCCCACGTCCTGTCCCCTCCGGGCGCCCCCTCAGCGCGGGGTCAAACATTAACCAGGGGCCAGCTGTCCCTGTCACCCCCTGCCACCAGCCCTGTCCCCCCTCCCCGTCCGAGTGGGCACCTGGCCACAGGTGCTGCGTGGCAGGGTGACATCAGCGGGGACACGGGGGATAAAAGGGCCGGCACGGCGGTGGCAGCAGCGGCACCGAGCACCCGGCGTGTCAGGCAGCGTCCCCTCGTCTCGCCGTGTCCCCGTGTCCCTGCCCGAGGAAGGAGGTGAGTGGGGATGGGGAGCTGTGGGTGTGTGACAAACAGGCTTGTGACAAACAGGTGTGCGTGTGACACGTGTGTGCAATGGTTTGTGAAAGGGTGAAGGTGTGCAGGAGTGGGACGCTGGGTGTGCAGGGGTGGGAGTGTGGAGGTGTGTGCAGGTGTGTGTGTGCTGTGTGCAGGTGTGTTCAGGGGCATTCAGGTGTGCACAGGTGTGTTTGCATGTGCTGTGCATGCAGGTGTGTGCAGGTGTGTGCAGTTGTGTTCAGGTGTGCACAGGTGTGTGCATGCTCTGCGTGCTCTGTTCAGGTGTGTGCAGGTGTGCACAGGTGTGTGTGATGTGTGTGTAGGTGTGTGCAGATGTGCACAGCTGCATCCAAGTATGTGCCGATGTGTGTTAGGTGTGCACAGCTGTGTGTAGGTGTGTGTGATGTGTGCTCAGCTGTGCACAGGTGTGTGTGCAGGTGTCTGTAGGTGTGTTCAGGCGTGTCCAGCTGTGCACATCTGTGCATGCCCCGTGTCTGAGCACGCCCTGTCCCATTCCCCCATCCCGGAGTGACCCCGCTGTCGCTGTCGCAGCCATGGTGGCCCCGCCGCTGCTGTTGGTGGCCTGTGCGGTGGTGGCGCTGCTGCCGCTGCGGCCCCGCGCGGCCCCGGCCCAGCCCGCGTACCCGGGGGACGACGCGCCCGTGGAGGAGCTGCTGCGCTTCTACAACGACCTGCAGCAGTACCTGAACGTCGTCACGCGCCCGCGGTGAGCAGGGCCCGGAGCTGGCTGCCCTGATGTGCTCCCTGTCGCGATACACCCCTTATCGCGACATGCTCTCTGTCATGACATCCCCTATCGCGACGTGCTCCCCATCCCAGTGTGCTCCCATCACAGCGTGCTTCCCCTCGTGATGTGCTCCCCATCTAAACGTGCTCCCCGTCGTGACACACCCCTTATCGCGATGCACTCCCTATCGCGACATGCACTCCCTGTCACACCTATCCCCTATCGCGACATGCTCCCCATCCCAGCATGCTCCCACCATGGCGTGCTTCCCTTCGTGACACCATCCCCATCCCAATGCACTGCCTGTCGCGACACACCCGCTATCACGATGTGCTCCCTGTCTCGACACTCTCCCTACCGTGATGCGCTCCCCATCCCAATGCGCTCCCTGTCATGACATGCTCCCTGTCATGACACTCTCCCTGTCATGACACGCTCCCCATCAATCCCTGCTCCCTGTCGTGACACTCTCCCTGTCATGACACGCTCCCCATCAATCCCTGCTCCCTGTCGTGACACTCTCCCTGTTGGGATTTATCAATTCAGGGCAGCCCCAAGACAGTGAACGATGTGCTCTGACTCCATGATTTCAGAAGGCTCAACAAACACTTTACTAAGCTAGTTATATCACACCAATGCTATATCTAGGTTATATCACACCAATGCTATACCTAGGTTATATTACACCAATGCTATACCTAGGTTATATCACACCAATGCTTTATCTAGGTTATATCACACCAATGCTATACCTAGGTTATATCACACCAATGCTGTATCTAGGTTATATTACACCAATACTATATCTTGGTTATATCACACCAATGCTATACCTAGGTTATATTACACCAATGCTATACCTAGGTTATATCACACCAATGCTATATCTAGGTTATATCACACCAATGCTATACCTAGGTTATATCACACCAATGCTATATGTAGGTTATATCACACCAATGCTATACCTAGGTTATATCACACCAATGCTATATCTAGGTTATATCACACCAATGCTATACCTAGGTTATATCACACCAATGCTATATCTAGGTTATATTACACCAATACTATATCTTGGTTATATTACACCAATGCTATATCTAGGTTATACCACACTAATGCTATATCTAGGTTATATTACACCAATGCTATATCTAGGTTATATTACACCAATGCTATACCTAGGTTATATCACACCAATGCTATATCTAGGTTATATCACACTAATGCTATAACTAAATCTACACTAAAGAGTTACTCTACTAAAGAGATACTACAGGCAAACCCTGTGTCTGACACTACAGACACAGCTTTGACCCCATTGGCCAATCAATCCAAACCATCACCAGGATCCAATTAACAAATCACTTTCATTAAGCAATCTCCATAACACATTCTGCATGTGCCGAATGCAGGAGCAGCAAGTGAGGTAAGAACTGTTTTCTTCTCTGAGCTCCTCACTGCCTTCCCCAGGAGAAATCCTGGGAGAGAGAATTGTGTCTGTCTGTTCAGAGGATGTGAGTGCCACAGGGACGCGCTCCCTGTGCTGTGTCACCGTCACCCTGTCCCCTAACGTGTCCCCATTGCAGGTACGGCAAGCGGGCAGGTGGGCGAGTGCTGGGCCAGGAGCCCCTGGGAGCCCCAGGGTGCTGAGCCCCAGGTGAGGGGCTGGGGGGTGGGAGGAGCCCCCCAAAACTCCCCATGGCCTCAGGGTCCCCATGGGGACAGACTGGGGGGAAGGGGGGCTCTGGGTGGGGGAATTTAGGGTGGGAGTCCTGAGGGTGTCAGGGTGGGGGATGTGGGATTGGGGGGATCTCGGGGGGGTTCTCAGAGTGGGGGACGTGGGACTGGGGGTCTTGAGGGGGCTCTGAGGGTGTCAGGGTGGGGGATGTGGGATTGGGGAGACCCTCAGGGTGTCAGGGTGGGGGATAGGGGATTGGGAGGTCTCAGTGGGGAAGGGGACACAGCGTGACCCCCCCGTTTTGTTTCAGGGACACTGCCGGGCCTGAGTGGGTGAGGAAGCCCAGAGGGTGCAGCCCCCCCACGCCTGCTGCACCCCCGGCCTCCCCAGAGCCGTCACTGTGGGGCCAGGACAGACCCCCAGCAATAAAACCCCCCCTGCAGCCACCGCCTGTCTGCCTCTGTCGGCTGGGGACACTGGGGACAGTGGCCGGGGGGGATGGGAGTGCTGGGGACACTGGGGGTGTTACAGACACTGAGTGTGGGGACCGTGGTGATGCTGGGGACAGAGGGGGCGATGCTGGCTCTGGGGACACTGAGGCACTGAGGGTGTTGGGGACACCGAGTGGCCGTGCTGGGGACACCGGGGGTGCTGGCACTGTGGACACTGGGGACACCGAGTGGCCGTGCTGGGGACACCGGGGGTGCTGGCACTGTGGACACGCCTACGCGGCCGTGCCAGTCGCTGTCCCCGCGCGCTCGGTGCCAGTCGCGCGTGTCCCGCCGCTCTGTCGCGATGCCGGCGGCCGCCCCCGCCTCAGTCACGGGTGAGCGCGCACCGGGCGGGCACGCGCGCGTGCAAACACCCCCGTGCACGCGGGGAGGGGGGGATGTGCCCGGGTGGGGGGCGCAGGGTGCGCGTACGCGGGGCACACCCAGGCCTGGCACACGCGTGTGCAAGGTGTGTGTGTGTGTGGGGTGTCGCTCTGGCGGGGGTGGGCTCTCGGGTGCGCGCTCTGGTCGGTGCGCGGGTGCGCGCGCGTTGCACGCGGCCCCTTTAAATCCGCGCTCCCGCCTCCCCCCCTCCCACCGCCCCCTTAAAGGGGCCGAGCCCCCGCCGTCCCCCTCCCCACGCCGCGGGGGGGTCCCACCCGCGAGCGGGGTGGGTGTGCAAGCACGGGCGTGCAAGCGCGGGTGAGCAGCGGGCACGGGGAAGGGGGGGCGCGGGGAGCGCGCCCGTGGGTTTGCGCGTGGGGAGGCGCGTAGGAGCGCGCGGGGCCGCGCGTGTCGGCGAGAGCGCGCACACGCGGATGCGCGGCGGTGTTTGAGTGTGCGGGGGTTGCGTGGGTCCGTACACGCGCGTGAGCGCGCTCGGGCGGTTTGCACGCGTGGATGCTCGCGCGCGTGTGCACCCGCGGGAGATGCGCGTGCCCGAGCCGTGCCCGCGCGCGCGAGCTCACGAGGCTGCTCCCCCCTCTCCCCCCTTTTCTGCTGGGCGTGCAAAGCTGTCGCAGCGTGCCCGGTGCACACGCGTGTGCAAGGCGGGGGGCGCGGGCCCCACGCGGGCCCGGGGGGGCGGCGGTACCCGGATCTGGGGCGGGGGAGCGCGGCCCCGCAGCCATGAACCGCCCCGGGCCCGGCTCCGTCCCGCCCGCCCGCGCCCCCCCGGCTCCCCCAGGTACGGGGGGGGGCTCAGAGGGGCCGGGGGCGCTGCCCCAGGGGGGGGGACAGAGCGCTCGGGGGGCGGCCCGGGGCGGGGATGCGGTGGGGGTGAGGCAGGTGGGGGAGATGGGGCTGGGGGCTCGGGTGGTGCTGTAACCCCCCCTCGGTGTGGGGGGGCTGATGGATGCGCCCCCCCCCGGCTGCATCGCCATCCATCGGCCCCCGCCATTGCAGCGCAGCCGCGCAGCCGCTCCCGCCCCCGCGGGCCCGGATGCGGCCCCCCCTCAATTGCATTGCCCCCCCCCATCCCATCGCACCCCTCCCCCTTCCATCGCCCCCCCCCCCCTTGCATCCCCCTCCCCGTTACACCGTGCTCCGGGGGGCCTCTGACTGCACGGCCACAACTGGGGGGGGTCCATCCCCTTGTCCCTCCCGCTGAACGAGCAGGGGACACTGGGACATTTCCGCACTGCCAGGGGACCCCGACACTTGTCCCCGTAATGGGGGGGGGCAGGGCTGGCTGTGACGGGAATGGGGGGACACGAGCACCCCCGGCTGCACCTTCACCCCCGGCGCTGCTCCTGCACCCACTCCGTGTCCCCCCCACCATGTCCCTGTGTGTGTGTGTGTGTCCCCCGTGTCCCTGTGTGTGTGTCCCCCGTGTCCCCCCCAGCCATGCAGCAGGTCCTGGACAACCTGATGGGGCTCCCGGGGACCCCGGGGGTGGCGGACCTCGACCTCATCTTCCTCCGCGGCATCATGGAGAGCCCCATCGTCCGCTCCCTGGCCAAGGTACGGCGGGGGTGCCAACCATGTGTGTGTGTGTCCTATTCCCTGCACCCAGGGCTCCCCAATCCCCCCGAGATCCCCAATTCCTTCCGTCCCTGGGCGTCCCTAATCCCCCCATCACCCCCCGATCCCAAATTCCCCGCACCCAGAGGTCCTTAATTCCCCCCAGATCCCCAATTCCCTCTGTCCCTGGGGGTCCCTAAACTCCCTGTCCTTCGGGGTCCCCAACATCTCTGCCGTCCCTACCCCCTGAGCCCCCGGTTCCGCAATCCCCTCAGCCCCTCCGAGTGTCCCCAATCCCCCAGAGGTCCCTCATGCCCTACCCAGGGGTCCTTGGGGACGCCCTGTCCCACCGGGGCTCCCCAATCCCCTCAACCCCCGGAGATCCCGCATCCCCCCGGCGGTCCCGAATCCCCCCGGCACTCGGGGGTCTCAGGGGTGTCCCCGGGGGTGTCCCCGCTGTCGCCAGGCCCACGAGCGGCTGGAGGAGCGCAAGCTGGAGGCGGTGCGCGGGGACAACCTGGCGCTGGTGCAGGAGATCCTGCGCGACATCGGGCGCCTGGCGCGGCCCGAGGCGCAGGGGGCGGCGGCGGAGCTGGCCCGGATCCTGCGGGAGCCGCACTTCCAGGTGCGGGGGACACCTGGGGACCCCCTGTCCTGCACCGCAAGGCGCGTGACACACGCGTGTGCCACACGAGTGGGACACAGCGGTGACACCCCCGTCCCCGTGTCGCAGTCGCTGCTGGAGACCCACGACTCGGTGGCTGCCAAGAGTTACGAGCCCCCCCCGAGCAGCCCCGGCCCGGAGGCGTCGCTGGGGTCGCAGCCGGTGCCCCCCGACGCCGTGCGCATGGTGGGCATCCGCAAGGCGGCCGGGGAGAACCTGGTGAGCCCGGCCGGGGGGCACCTTGGGGGGCACGGGGTGCTGCAGGGGCACCGGGAGGGGATGGGGGGATGTTTTGGGGTGCTGGAGAGCGTTGGGGAGATGGCGACATTGGCAGCATCGTGGGGTGCTGGGGGTATTTTGGGGTGATGGGGCGTTTTGGGGCGCCGTGGCATTGCGAGGCACCGGGCGGCTTTTTAGGGTGACTGGGAGCATTTTGGGGTGCTGGAGAGTGTTGGGGAGATGGGAGATTGGCAGCATCATGGGGTGCTGGGGGTATTTTGGGGTGATGGGGCGTTTAGGGGCGCCGTTACATTGCGAGGCACCGGGCGGCTTTTTAGGGTGACTGGGAGCATTTTGGGGTGCTGGAGAGTGTTGGGGAGATGGGAGATTGGCGGCATTTTGGGGTGCTGTGGGCATTGCGAGGCACCGGGGGCTTTTTAGGGTGACTGGGAAATTTTGGGGTGTTGGAGAGTGTTGGGGGGATTAGGACATTGGCAGCATCATGGGGTGCTGGGGGTATTTTGGGGTGATGGGGCATTTTGGGGCGCCGTGGCATTGCAAGGCACCAGGCGGCTTTTTAGGGTGACTGGGAGCATTTTGGGGTGCTGGAGAGTGTTGGGGAGATGGGAGATTGGCAGCATTATGGGGTGTTGTGGGGTGATGGGGCGTTTTGGGGTGCCGTGGGCATTGCGAGGCGCTGGGTGGCATTTTAGGGTGGCTGGGAGCATTTTGGGGTTCTGGGGCTGTAACGGGGTGTCGCGGGTGTGTCACGGGTGTGTCCCTCCCCTCAGGGGGTGACGTTCCGCGTGGAGCGGGGGGAGCTGGTGATCGCCCGCATCCTGCACGGGGGGATGGTGGCGCAGCAGGGGCTGCTGCACGTGGGGGACGTGATCCGCGAGGTGAACGGGCGCGAGGTGGGCAGCGACCCGCGGGCGCTGCAGGACAGCCTGCGCCACGCCAGCGGCAGCGTCGTGCTCAAGATCCTGCCCAGCTACCAGGAGCCACACCCGCCCCGACAGGTACCGCATCCCGCCCGCCTCCGACCTGTATCACACCTGAATCCGCCTCGTATCCCACCCGCATCTGCCCTGCACCCTGCCCTGCATCCCACTTGTATCCGCCCTGCATCCCACCTGCATCCGTCCTGTATCCAGCCCTGCATCCCGCCTGCATCCGACCTGTATCACACCTGAATCCGCCTCGTATCCCACCCGCATCTGCCCTGCACCCTGCCCTGCATCCCACTTGTATCCGCCCTGCATCTGCCCTGCATCCTGCCTGCATCCGACCTGTATCACACCTGAATCTGCCTCATATCCCACCCGCATCTGCCCTGCATCCTGCCCTGCATCCCGCCTGCATCCCGCCCCACGTCCCACCTGTATTTCCCCCACATCCCACCTGCATCCACCACGTATCCAGCCCCGCATCCCACCCGCATCTGCCCTGTATCCCACCTGTATCCGTCCTGCATCCCACCCCACATCCCACGCACATCCCACCTGCATCTGCCCTGTATCCAGCCCCACATCCCACCTGCAGCCCGTCTGGATCCGCCCCACATCCAGCCCCGCATTCCCCACCCACCATCCCGCCCACAGCTCCCCCTGCCCTCTGTTCCCATCCTCGTCTTGTCCCCCTGTCCGTGCCATGTGCCCCTTGCTGGTGGGACCCCCGTGTTCCCTCCCGTGTCCCCCTGTGCCCTCTCTGTGGGCTCTGGTGCTCCCTGCCCTGTCCCTGTCCCCACACACGGGTCCCGGCTGGCAAAGGGTGCCCTGTGCTGCCCTCCCCGCCCCGTGCCAGCCACGGCCGTCTCCGAGGGACAAAGCAGCGCTGTCCCCACGAGCGCTGTCCCCACGAGCGCTGTCCCCGCGCTGTCCCGCTGCCCCACGGCCGCGTGTCCCCGCACGTCCCCATGTGCGCCATCGCGGGCGCGGCGCTGGCGGCGCTGGGGACACTCCTGTGCCTGTCGCTGGCGCTGGGGCTGTGCCTGGGGGTGGCCGTGGTGCTCGCGTGGGGCGCGGCGGCCGCGGCCGGGGCTCTGTGCGTGTGCGCGGGGGCCGTGCGGGCCTGGCTGCGGGCACGGCCGGGCACGGGGGGCTCCAGCGGGGCACACGCGCGTGGCTGAGCGTGGCCACGGGTCCCGCGTGTCCTCTCGAGGTGCGGAGGGTCCCCCTACTCTAATCCCCCTGTCCCCAGGTGTTTGTCAAGTGTCACTTCGACTACGACCCGGCCACCGACAGCCTGATCCCCTGCAAGGAGGCCGGGCTCAAGTTCATGGCCGGGGATCTGCTGCAGATCGTCAACCAGGATGACCCCAACTGGTGGCAGGTCAGGGGGGCCCTGGAGGGGCGGCCTGGGGGGTTTGGTGGCACTTTGACCCCATCCTGGGCCAGGGAGGGTGAGGGGGTTCTGGGGGTCCCGGCAGGGTTGGGGTGCGCCTGGGAGAATTCCTGTAAACTGGGGGGTCCCTGGAGCTTGGGATGTGTCCTTGCAGCTACTGGGGAACTGGGGGATGCCTGGAGCAAGGGAGGGTTCCTGTGTGGGCTGGGAGGTCCCTGGAAATGATGGGATTTCCTGGAGCTCGGGATGCGCGTGCCTATCGGGATTTGGGGCTGAGGAGAGTCCCTGGAAATGGGGAGGGTCCTTGTGGAACTCGGGGTGTCCCCGGAGCTGGGGGTGTTCCCTGAGGTCGGAGGGGTCCCTGGAGCCCAGGGGGGTCCCCACGCGTGGCTCCGTGTCCCCAGGCGTGCCACGTGGAGGGCGGCAGCGCGGGGCTGGTGCCCAGCCAGCTGCTGGAGGAGAAGCGCAAGGCGTTCGTCAAGCGCGACGGGGAGGTGGCGCCCTCGGCAGGTACGGGGACACGGGATGGAAGGGCCACCTCCCGAGGGGGAGCGCGGCGGGTCCCCTGCGCCCCGTGACAATGTCCCCGTGACCCCAGGGCCTGTCCCCATGGCACAGTCCCGCAGGGAATCCCCGGCTCTCAGGGTGATGTCCCCATGGCGCTGCCCCTCAGAAGGTCCCAGCTGCTGTGCCCATTGTCCCCGTGCCAGGATGCTGTCCCTGTCCCCGTCCCTGCCCCCAGCTAATCCATCCCCTTGTCCTCACAGGGGCCCTGTGTGGCAGCCTCAGCGGGAAGAGGAAGAAGAGGATGATGTACCTGACGACGAAGAACGCCGGTGCGTGTCCCAGGGCGCTCCCGGGGGATACAGTGGTGGCACCCGCTGGGACAGGGTGCCCTGGGGTGCCCAGGGACGGTGCCAGCCCTGTCCCTCGCCCAGAGTTCGACCGGCACGAGCTGCTGATCTACGAGGAGGTGGCGCGGATGCCGCCGTTCCGCCGGAAAACGCTGGTGCTGATCGGGGCGCAGGGCGTGGGGCGCCGCAGCCTCAAGAACAAACTGATCATGTCTGACCAGGCGCGCTACGGCACCACCATCCCCTGTGAGTGTCCCCGTCCCCTGTGAGTGGCCCTATCCCCTGTCACCACCATCCCCTGTGAGCGGCCCTGTCCCCTGCAACCATCCCTGTGAGTGTCCCTGTCCCCTGCCACCATCCCCTATGAGTGTCCCTGTCCCCTGTGAGTGGCCCTGTCCCCTGTCACCACCATCCCCTGTGAGTGTCCCTGTCCCCTGTGAGCGGCCCTGTCCCCTGCCACCACCCCTGTGAGTGGCCCTGTCCCCTGTCACCACCATCCCCTGTGAGTGTCCCCGTCCCCTGTGAGCGGCCCTGTCCCCTGGCACTACCCCTGTGAGTGTCCCTATCCCCTGTCACCACCACCCCTGTGAGTGTCCCTGTCCCCAGTCACCACCATCCCCTGTGAGCGGCCCTGTCCCCTGCCACCATCCCTGTGAGTGTCCCTGTCCCCTGTCACCACCATCCCCTGTGAGTGGCCCTGTTCCCTGCCACCATCCCCTGTGAGTGTCCCTGTCCCCCAGCACCTCCCCTGTCCCCTGCAATTATAATCGTCCCCGTCCCCTGTCACCACCCCTGTGCCCCATCATTGTCCCTGTCCCCTGTGCTCATCCTTGTCCCCAGAGCATTGCTGCCCCCTGCGATCATCATCGTCCCTGTCCCCTGTGCTCATTGTTTCCACAGCGTCGCTCTTCCCTGCCACCTCCCCTGTGCCCCATCGTCGTCCCTGTCCCCTGTGCTCATCCCTGTCCGTGCCAGCGTCCCTGTCCCTGCCAGCATTCCTGCCCCTGCCATCCCTGTCCCTGCCAGCATTTCTGTCCTCGTGCTCATCCCTGTCCCCTGCCAGCATCTCTGTTCGTGCCAGGGTCCCTGTCCCCGTGCTCTCCCTGTCCCCTGCCAGCGTCACTGTCTGTGCCAGGGTCCCTGTCCCCTGTGCTTATCCCCATTCCCTGCCAGCGTCCCTGTCCCCGCCCCGCTGCCACCCCCCGTCCCCGCGATTGTCCCGGTGTCGGTTCCCGGCCGGGACCCCGGGCCAAGGGGATGTCACTGCTGTCCCCCCCGGCAGACACGTCCCGGAAGCCGAAGGACAGCGAGCGGGACGGGCAGGGCTATCGCTTCGTGTCGCGGGCCGAGATGGAGGCCGACATCAAGGCGGGCCGGTACCTGGAGCACGGCGAGTACGAGGGGAACCTCTACGGCACCAGGATCGACTCCATCCGCGCCGTGGTGGACGCGGGCAAGATGTGCATCCTGGACGTCAACCCGCAGGTGGGGACGCGGCCAGGGGACGGTGACGGCCGCCGCCGCGTCCCCCGGGCGCGGGGCTGAGCGCTGTCCCCACGGCCAGGCCGTGAAGGTGCTGAGGACGGCGGAGTTCGTGCCCTACGTGGTGTTCATCGAGGCGCCCACGCCCGAGAGGCTGCGGGCCATGAACAGGGCGGCCCTGGAGAGCGGCGTGGCCACCAAACAGCTCACGGTGAGGGAAACTGAGGCAGCTCCGGGGGCGGGAGGAGGGCACCAAACAGCTCACGGTGAGGGAAACTGAGGCAGCTCTGGGGGCGGGAGGAGGGCACCAAACAGCTCACGGTGAGGGAAACTGAGGCAGCTCCGGGGGGCAGGAAGAGAACGCACAGTTGGCGATGGGATTTTCTTACCGTATCAGGGGGTGATGTGGAAACTGAGGCAGGTTTTGGGGGGCAGGAGGGCACAGTGGGTGTCCCCCACCATCTCTGGTGGTGATGGGGAAACTGAGGCAGGTTTGGGGAGCAGAGGACACACAGGATGCAGTGGGTGTCCCCTACAGTCCCGGGGGGGTATATAGGGAAACTGAGGCAGGTTTGGGGGACAGGAAGAGGACACACAGCTCCTGTGGGATTTCCTCACCATGCCTGGGGGTGATGGGGAAACTGAGGCAGTTTTGGGGGGCACTAGGGGGACACACAGGTCGCAGTGAGTGTCCCTGGCGGTGATGGGGAACCTGAGGCAGTTTTGGGGTGCAGGAGGCAAACACACAGGTCGCAGTAGGTGTCCCCCCCTGTCCCTGGTGGTGATGGGGAAACTGAGGCAGGTTTGGGGGGCAGGAGGCAAACACACAGGTCGCAGTGGGTGTCCCCCCCTGTCCCTGGTGGTGATGGGGAAACTGAGGCAGGTTTGGGGGGCAGGAGGCGGACACAGTGGGTGTCCTCCCCTGTCCCTGGCAGTGATGGGGAAACTGAGGCAGGTTTGGGGGATAGGAGAAAGACACAGACGTTGCAGTGGGTGTCCCCCCACCCGTCCCTGGTGGTGATGTGGAACCTGAGGCAGTTTTGTGGGGCAGGAGGGGGACACACAGGTCACAGTGGGTGTCCCTGGTGGTGATGGGGAAACTGAGGCAGGTTTGGGGTGCAGGAGGCGGACGCCCAGCGCACGGTGGAGGAGA